>NC_081407.1:385555011-385868344 GCF_030272615.1 Cryptomeria japonica
ACCACCTCCTCCACCTCCAAATCCACCATGATCCCCTCTCCCTAGTCCACCTACCACTCTGCGACCTCCTCTCCTCCTCCGTCTCCGTCCCCTCTCCTCAAAATCTGGAATCGGCTCTGTCGGATCTGATATCCGCCGAATTGGATGTGCCGCAATATACTACGTATACTCCTCTGACACCCCACCATCTACTACCCCCAACCTCATCTGCCATGGTCTCGCCTATAACGTGTGGAATTAGCAATGCCTGATCATATGGTAGCACTGGCCCCCATAGGTACCTCTCTCGAACTACCCGTGCATACTCTCTCAAACCACTAGGCAATCCCTGCCTCCGCCCAAACTGTCTCAGCACCCTGCCTGGCAACTGTCTCTCCACATTGAAGGTTGTCCTACCAATGAGGTACCATGTCATGAACACATATGGCAATGCCTCTGCATCGTCCTCCCATGGCTCACACTCAATATACGGCCTCCAAATCACTGTATCCAAGTCATCTAGTGCCCGTCGCCACCACTCTAACTTCCCTAGGTGGGGTTGACTCATCATACCACCATACATATATACATATGGCTGGTCTACTGCTCGAAATCTCAGACTGACTGGTCGGGTAACCGGTAAGTGCTCCTAGACCCAAATTTGTAGCAGAGTGATCTCCACTCCCAATGAGCCCCTCCCTCGATATGCTACCTCATGTAGATCCCGATATAAGTGTGATAGCACGCACGGTCCCCATGCAAACCGGGTCCCCTATGTAATCATTTGCTCGATCACCTGACCCCAACCAACGACAAGTCCATGCGATCGTCAATCTGGACAAAGCAGTCCCCCAACAATCCCTGATAGTACTGCTGGTAATGGCTCATACAAGGCTGCTATGTCCTCCTAGGCTATCGACCCATCATCAATATACACATCCTAAAAAAACTGTTGTATAGCTGCTATCCCCCAACATCGGTCATATGTCACCAGCTCTCCTCGAATGGGAATGTGCATGATGCCCCATACATCCTCCAGTGTAACTATCATCTCCCCCTGCGTTAAATGAAACACACGTCTCACTATGCCACCGCTCTGCCAATACTGTAATCAAACCATGATTCATCTGAATCACGGGTATATACATCACATCGTACAGGCCTGTCGTTGCAATGCAATCCACCTTGGCCTCTGTCAAGCGATCGCGCAACACCTGTGTGGCAGGATGCCTCTCGCGCAACTGTAAGACGCGAAGATCCTCCTACACAAATGCATCAACCATCATTATTAGTTGTTTTGTTTCAAATTTTATTAAAACCTAGACTATTAACAGATACTTTGATCAAGTATCTTCGAGTCTCAACAGGTAAGCAATCATGGCACACTTAGACTTCAACAGACATTTATCCTAATGACTTAAGTCTCATCAGGGCTACTATGATTCAAAACAACTCTCACCTCATCTGTCCATCCATCTATCATTGGCATCAGGAGATTTTTGTTCAAACACACTGGGGCATCTATCTTCCTGCACATCAGCGCTATTTTGAATACAACAGTGCTAATATGCTTACAAAAGCGCTTAATCAACTAGGCAATAGCGCTAAACTAACAGTAGCGCTACTTTGACTATACCATAGCGCTACCTCACAATAATAGCGCTTAATCAACTACTCAATAGCGCTACAAAAACAAATGCGCTAAAACAGCTACACCATAGCGTCAGACTTGACAAAAGCGCTAAAACCACTATGCAATAGCGCTATAGCGGCACAATAGCGCTAATTTAGTTGACAACAGCGCTAAAACATAGTTTTAGCGCTATTGTGTTGACTCAACTTGGACTCAGCAAAAAACACATAAAAAATGCACAAAAACTCAAAATTCAAATTCACATACCGTTGGTCCATAGTTGTTTGACCGCTGGTCCGTAGTTATTTGGCCGCTGGAATCGTCAGACTCTCTCTAATTGGTGCTCTGCTATGGGAACCGACATCCTGACTGTTGCTAGGTCTTCCAAAAGGTCACTATCAGAGCTCAAATTTCATTATGGACGCGAATGCAAACGAGCTTGTTTTCACCCCTTCCTCCCCATATATACCTTTCATCGAAAACCTAATTTTCCCCCACTAACTGTCGTGGTCCCCGTAAACTTCCCGAGCCTCCCATTTCTTCATTTTATCTCCGATTTATTCTATTTTTTACCAGCGTTGCTAAAATCTTTTGTTCTACCACCCTACCAATTTTCATTCTTTTTTGAGAAATCGTCCGATTTTTCAAAAAAATTCGGCCCATCTCTCGAGGGGGCATACCACCCATTAAATTAATATTTTATGAGGCATTTCTTCACACCTATTTTTCTTTCTTTGAATGACACGATAAACCGCACCATCTCAAAGAGGGGCAAATATAGTCACATAAATCTGTCCATTTTAATTAAATAGATATTTGTTATTTATTAAATTAAAAATCCACTAGACATCAATTAATTAAATTAATTAAATATTAATTCATCTTCAATCATTCTCCTATTAATTAGATAAATTATTTAATTTATTTTAATTAATTCATTAAGCCAAAATTCACAATCAATTAAATGAATAAATTCTATTTATTCAATTTAATCCTCTTTCCTCTTTTAAATAAATTAAATAAAACATCTATTTAAATCATAAATCCCCCCCCCCCCACTTGCATTTTCCTACATCTCCCACTTGCCTCATAAATCTCCTTCCTAAATTCTTCTAGAACCTATCTAATCCTAATCAATTAGTCTAATCCATCCCCTAATTATTGTCACATTCCTAAGCAACTTGAAGTCACTTCTCAAATACTCCAAAGTCTTTGAAAAATATTTAATGCTTTATATGTTCAACAAGCTAACCTCTAAAGTCTTTCAAACCACTAATGGCTTTTACATGACCATTTATGGTTAACCCCTAACTCAACCCTCATGTGACCCATGTGTCTTCTCAAGCATTTATTGCTTTGACCATGGTTATCTCTTTAACCTTTGCACAAGAGTTTATCCATTGGATAAAAACATTATTCTTTGAATAATGAATTTATTCACTCAACCCAACCTTGACCTTAACTCCCAAGTTAACCTTCAGGTCATATCAAGCATTTAATGTTTATTTCCTCTCCTCTCAACCTATCTCATATTGACACTTGTCATCCTAGGATTGGGTTGAAGGCCATCACATGGATTGAATATCATTCAATTCTGACCTTTGTTGAGATTACTCAATCTCAACCATCCATTGTTCTATTTTCCCTATAAATAGAGCACATTTCTTCATAATCCAGATTCTGAAAAACTTGTATGCATCTAAGTTATAGAGAATTTTAAAGAGCATTTAGCATACCTTACTCACATTCACTCCTTTGGTTAAAATTAACAAATAGAATTTTTATAGCTTATCCTTATTTGGTTATTAAGCTTGCATTTGCATACTTTTCATAATCATCTACAATCTTGAACCTCCATAAGCATCCATAGTGCAAAAAGTTGCTGACAGCTACACTAATTGGGAACTTGGAGAGGAGAGGAACAAGAGAGAAAGAGCTAAGAGCATGGTAGAAAGCATTTGGAGATGTCTTCTTGGACTTACATTCATAGTTAAATGTTTTACTTCGTTTTTAGTGTCTCTTTTAATATGTCTGCTTAGACTAGTTTTTGGTTGATTAACACTAACGTTTGCCTTTGTTTCTTTGTTTTTGTGTGTTATACGACCACAGCTTTTAGTCTAGCGTTGTCCCATTTTGCAGAGCATCACAAATAATAGAGGGTTTATGGGAGGAGGTGCACATCTATCAGGACCTCACCATTCCATGACTCAAGGCTTTGATGAAGATTTTGAAGCAAACATTGATTGATGGGAAAGTCATCCAAGAAAACAAAATCTATGACTTCCCAAGGTGGTTTTGCGCCATTTGCTCCAGAAAGATCATTTTTGAAAGGTGTAGCATCGAGTCTTTAGCTCTACAAGACTCAATCAAAAGGGTGCAAGAAGAGATTGTTGGCGCCATCGAAGCATTGTTCGTAAGGCAACTAAATGAAAATGGAGTGATAGTTAATTCTTTGAGGACTCAACTGCATGAATACTTCTTCGTCGGATCATTTTCCAAACAAAACTTTGAAAATGTTTCTTCATTCTCCAGCATCATGAAGAAGACACAGGAAATGGTGATAGAGTGGGACAACTTTTTTTCTAAAGGCGAAGAGGAAGTCACATTGTTGGAGTATCAGATTGAGAGTGCCCCAAGTGTCGTTGTGGGAGAGTTGGAAGTCGTCGTCTCCAAGTTCATAACGTATGCAATCAATGAATATGACAATGGTCGTCCATTCCTGGACAAGAATATTTTAACGGAGTAGTGTAGGCACATTTATTGCTAGAATAATTTGACCAAGTGGTGGACTGGTCAATGCATGGTCAATGCATGATAGATTTATGACGCATCTTTTGCATGCAACCACCATATTTATGGTTTTATGACGAATTCCCTTTGCATGTCGTCATCGCATGTAATGGTGAGCATTTATGAGCATTTTGCGTGGAGAATATTCATTGCATGAGGGACAAACTTGATATAAATGGTGCATTTAATGCACAAATGGATGTCATTTTGGGCAAATTTGAATTAATTGTATATGGGTTTCATGGGCATTAATTGTTGATTCCCACCTTGTTGCATCTTGAGTGGAGAATCTTTTGGGGAAAGCCCTAATTAGGGTTTGTGTGTCCTTTGGATTTGAGACCTATATAAAGGGGTGATCCCCCTCATTTGTAAAGGGAGGAGATTGATTTCAGAAATTGTTGTTGTTTTGAAGCAAATCATTTAATACATTGTTCGATTGTTGGTGTATTTTTGTGTTGTTTTAAGACTTGCATGGTCTCACTCTCTTCAATTAGATTAGATTTGCTTTTAAGTTATTAGATAAACGAGATTTGATAGGATTACTTGTTGTAGAATTTGAGCTCATACCTTTTGTATGTAGTTGAGTGTTGCTTACTTTGTAAGCTTTGTAAGGTTAGTCTGAGCCTACTTTATGTGTGTACCTAACTTCAGTTATTTGGTGGATGTTGTTCAAGTTGATGGCATTCATTGGTAATTCGAAAACCCATTACACAACCTTGGAAGATTGCACCACTTCTGTGTAGTTGTGCTATGCTGGCAAAGTAGAGTGTGGTTTGATTTTGTTCAAGTGATCTCGTCTCTTTATTCTTAGGACTAGATTAGACTTACCTCTCTAAACCTTTTTTCCATTAACTTTCAGCATATTTTCAATCTAAAAAGTCTCAAAAACATTGTTCTTTCAAAGCCATATCGTTCGTATCAAATCCTCGACCCAGTGTAATTGCCTAATCTTCTTTGTGAATGCGTAAGACCCCTTGGATTACCAGTAAACACATCAACTGATTGAGTCACGTCCGTGTTGGTTGAAAATTTTGTACACTTGGAGAAATATACAAAATTGTGGCTTCAACCATAGTGTGTGAGTAAAACTCTCCTAATTAAGGGAAGGCTCCCCTTATCTATCTAATAATAAAACTAAAATGGTATGGGACAACAGTCTTTCTTCTTTTTTCGAGAAAGTCAATATCCTTTTCTCTTCACAGAAAAGTGATAGCAATTTAACGTAAAACAACAACAATTTTTTAAAATAAAATGAGAGAAAGGAAATGAAGTTTTCTGAAAGTTCGAAGACTTTCCTCACTTCTTTCGGGACAGGACAACAATATCAAGCTCAAAGTCTTGACTATGTGAAGTCTTATCTACCCTTTTCTATTCTAATGGTATCAAGAACAAATTATGACAACACAAAGTCTGAAATAACTTATTTTTTTCTCCACAAGACATCAAGAACTACTGTGAGCTAGAAGTTTCATAGCTATTTCTTATTATAAAATCTACTTCTAATCTCTCTTAAAAATGAGTGTAAGCACAAAGTCTTACAACTTTTCTCAATAGAACTTCTATTTTAACTAAATTAATTTCCAATACTTCTAGCACAAAGTCTACAAATCAAAATTGATTAAGCCCTTTAAGAAACACTTGCAATAAAGGTAATGTTGAACATAAACTCAAGAATATAGCACAAAGTCTCAATACTTGAGTAATTTTTTTCTATTCCTTTCAATCCTTCAATTTACACATAAAGCTCAAAGTCTTCTTGCTGCAAATTTGGCAGAGTTTTTGCTTGCTTTCCAAAAGATAAAGATTACAATAGACCCCCTCAAGTATTTATAGGAGATGAAGCTTGAGAAAAAGGTGGGAGGATCCTAAATAACTTAAGAAATTCTCTCAACCACCATATTGATGAATACTAAGAGGGGGGGTGAATTAGTATGCCTAAAAACTTAACCAAACTCTTAAACAATTTTCCAGCAAACCGATGTAATAGCTTAAACAATAAACTGGTTAAAACATAAACAAACCAAATAACAAATAAGGCATTCACCCATAAAAGCACAATCACCATAACACGAGATATTTTGACGTGGAAACCCAAATGGGGAAAACCACGGTGAGTAAAACTCACAAGTCAACTATTTGTAGAATAGTAACCAAATCGGTTAAGGTCAGACCGGTTAAGGTCTTACAATGTTCTTCACCAGAACATATCCTGTTAGGAATCAAGATCTCTGTTAGGAGATAGGTCATGTCAAAGACTACCCTGTTAAAGGATTTCAGATTCACAATTGTGAACCATCTTGTTAGAGGATTTACAATAGGCTTGGCTGGGTCTACCCGGTTAATGGTTTCAGACTTGTCGAAGATATTAGTAATCAACAAGAGAGTGATCTAGATAGTAGCACATAATGCTTGATTAGATCCCTGATAACTCCTTGTTAATGCATTCAAGCATTACTTCAGTCTTCTATGCTTTGCACTCTCAATCTCAGTCATGAGATACCTTTCCTCTCAAAAAGATTCGCACATAACTACTTCTATTATCTACTTAAAACCCTAGACATGATCTCCTTAAATAGGAATTTGATTTCATGTCGGTCCAATAGGATTAGGTTACAATTTCCTAGATACAGTGCATCTAGACACATTTGGTAACACGACACAGAAACACCGCTAAAGTGTCGGTGGATGATAACTCATCACACATTACATGTATACCGGTTAATTACATATACCAATCACCGCTTAATAGGTGAAGACTGGAAAACTTGATCATAGCCGATCTGATCAAAAGATTGACTGCAACTCGGGGTCTCTGTTCTGCTTGAGGTCTTCATACCACTTGACCGATAAGCTTCTCCTTTAAAACATTGATAGTCTTCAATCAAAATAAAGACTATTCATACAATACCGGTTAGAACAGTTACCGGTTGAGAATAATATATTCATCAAATAAGTGTGTGTTCATCAATGACAATCACAACTAAACATCATCAAAATACCAACAATCTCCCCCTTTGGCATTGATGGCAACACTTAGGAAAAAAATTAATTTGACATCTAAGTGCTTTAACAAAAAAAATGTCATAAGCAGAAGTACTCCCCCTAAGCATATACACTACTCCCTTTGCAAAAATACTTGTCAAAATTTGAAGATAGATACACTACTCCCCCTTTGCCAACAATGACAAAGCAAATACAAAATATTGCTAGTTTGCATAACATGAAAACAGAGTATGTGCTTATGACAACAAAGAATAAAATTTCTCAAAAAGAGATTTAAAGTTTTGTAGAAAGTCCTTCATATCTAAAGACCACGACTCAAGAAGTGAGGCAGCAATTTCACTCTCGGTCTTCATTTGGAAGGCTAGTTCTTCTATCGCATCTACGGTGCTCAGCTCCTATGTCACAGTGATAACTTCTAGGTTCAGAAAGCATTTCTAGAGTACCTGCAATTTAGGCAATAAGAGCAACTGAAGCTCCTACAAATCTTGAGTCCAATTGCATATTTCTGAGTCAAGCTTGGCAATTTGATGTTGATAATGATGAACAGAGTGTCCATAGGCTATGAACAGATCATAGGGCAGGTTGAAATTGTCGATGTATTTCTGCAACTCAATTTGTAATAGGGTCTTTTGCTTCAGAACATCTTCATAGAACAAGTGAGGTTGACAGATTTTACTCAAGAGTAGGTGACCTTCACCCATAGTTGACCTTATATTATCTTTATGTTTAACCAGTTTTGTCTTGCCCGGTTGTCATTCATGTGTTGTATTAAGGTAACTGCGAGTGCCTTTTCATGGCTTTGCTTTGCAGTGGCCTGGGCAACATCTTCCAAACATTGTACCTGGTCATCAACTACTGTGTAGAGTAGTTTGAGCTTAGCCAGCGAGGAATTGGTACTGGGGAGATTAGTACCGGGGATTAGATTGGAGACGGTGTCAACGACAAACTAAATGACATCCTATTCTTTCTTTTTCCTTAGTTCTTCCAACCTTTCCTACACTAAGTGAATGCTTCGTATCTCAGTTTCATCAGCCGATTGGGTTAGACAGGCAAGAGTCAAGTCAGTGGAACTGGTGGAATCAATCTATTTGGCTTGATCTCCAGTGGCCTTAGGAATCTGTTCTCCTTCTTTGGCTTTGACCTCCGCTTGTCTTCACTTCTCCTCTTCATCTCTTTCTTGGGCTAGCTTGACAGCCTTCTCCTCTTGTTTCTTTCTCTCTTCTTCTCTTTGTTTCTCCTCTTCCTTCTTCTTCTCTATTTTTTTCCTCTTTTCTTCTTCCTTTTCCTTTTTCTCATATTCTTCCTTTATTTTCTTCTCCTCTTCCTCCTTTTTCTTCTTCTCCTCTTCTTCCATTTTCTTCTTTTCATGTCGCACTTTCTCTTCTTGTTCTTTCTCTTGTTTTTCTTTTTCTACTTTCTCCTTTTCAAGTTTCTCATTTTCCCCTTTTTCTACCTTTTCTTTCTCTAATTTTTTTGTTTCAGCTTGCTCCTTATCTTGAGTGATATCTTCTATTTCTAGTGCATCAACATCAATGGGGTCATTTTGTTATACTATTCTTTCACCCATACTGTCAAAGACTTCATCGGGTTTGGTTGTGGATAGATCAGGCTCTTGTTCAGCCAACTGATTAGCTTCTTGTACTCTTTGCATGTCAACAACAATTTTCACCTTCAAATGGGTGTCTTGTTCCACTTCAGAAAATTTGCCTTTGAGTAGCAAAAGTCTTCTTTTTCACATGAAGAAAATGCCTTTGCTCTTATCAATGAGTTCAAACAATTCTGAATTAGAGACATCTGGAAAATATTGAGCAAAAATTTTCTCCTTGATGTCTTGCTCCTTGTCAATAGCAATGCGCCATTTGTTGTCCAAAGAATCATACAAGGATTTAGATGTAACAGATTTGATCTCAAAAGGTGACCGATCATTTATGCACAGATATTTAATGAGTTCTTGTTCAACCTCCTCCTTTTCATTATCATTGAAATAATCAAAATAATCCTTTAAATCTTCAAGGAATTTTCTTTTAATATTCTTTATGCTTCTTTGACAATGTGTCATAGGCTTGTAAGAAGAAATATCTAAGTTTACCAGTGCAGAGATTGTAGGTACATTACTGATTGACTTCACTCTCTTGGTAGATTGCCTCGTCTTCTTTACTTCTACCTCTGACTCAGAGTCTTCTGGATCTAGTGAGTGATTCCTGGTTTTCTGTGTCCTTTTGAACACTTTTGCTGGAACAACCTCTGGTTTCTTTTTAGCAGGTGACCTTTAGGTCACTTTGGGTTTAGCAACAGATGTAACTGGTGTCGATGTCGATGGTGCTGCTTTACCTTTTCTCTCCTTCGGTTCCTCACTAGATTTGATTCTCTCTAAATAAGTATCAGTCCTCTTCTTTTTGGGATCCAGAGGTGAGGCAAGTAGGGTTGAGGCGTATCCTATCAATATATCATTTACCACCTCATAGGCCATAGGCCCAACTACATCTTTTCTGGGTTCAACTGCTTCCATTATGCATTCATCTGTTTTGATGGTGAAACAGATGTCATCTTCATATTCTTTAACTAAATCACCAGATATTCTCATTCTCTGGTTCATTTTTAGTTTGAATTCACCAAAGTATTTGTTCAAAGTCTCTGGATATGCAGTTCCGACTACTTGCAAACTCTCCTTTATTTGTCTGGTAACCGGTAGATTAGTTGACCATTCAACATCTCCAACTCCGGGAAAGTATCTTTGAAAGTAGAAAAATAAACCAATTAGTAATTGACCAAACTTGAACCTTTAAGTTTTATCTTATTTGATCGACTTCAGGTTCTCTAAGATTTGATTCTTCATACAGGTACATAGATCACATTCTGCGTCCTCCTTCATCATTCTGTAAGCGACATGCACCGCAGCTGAAGGAACAAACTTATTCTGCTAGCATAAAATATTTTGTACCCAATTACCATACATGCATATTTTACCAAATCATCTCTAATCGTATTAACAATCATTGCTCATTGATCACTTACTGAACCGATGAGCTCCGTTACTTTCGTTTTAGGGATTTTCCGAAGAACGGGCACTTCCCCAATATTGTAGAATCTGGTCACGGCATGAATTGCCTCTGGTGAAATTTCATGTGTTCGTTCAAGGTACATTTTGTCACCATGAACCCTACTGAGGATAATCCTCATGTGTTCCTCGATAAAATCTTCAAGAAAGTAAACTGCATTGTGCAATTTCTTCTTCTCTATTATGCTATATTCAGGTTTAATATTTTTATCATTTCCACATAACAGACTCAGCTGGGAGTGAATTACTAGGGACCCTAGGTCTTCTAGTTTACAATCAATATATCTTGTAACATCGCCTTCGACAATGACTCCGGCGGGAATTTGGGATAGGGCATTATATCTCATCTTAAGAAGCTCATGTGTGTCCTCGGGTTCAGTAGAACTAGAGGGGATATTAGATGTAGATGCCATATCAAACTAATTCCAAATGATAAGAATGTTTTAAAGAGAAATACCTTTATTCTCCGAGTTTAGGGTTTGTTGATGATAAGCAAAACACACTTCTCCAGACGCTTGATTACCACTCTGACTTTCACACTGATAGTATGAAACGGTTGCAAGATTTGAGCAAGATTTCTTTCTGAATTCTTTCAAATGCGAGATGAAATGCTCTGGTTGCGCTACTCAGCTTAAACAAAGTTTCTCGGCAGCTAGGTAAGTAGAAAGGAGGACAAAGTCACTTTTAAACTTGCTCCCACGTACCATAATAAATGCATCACTTATTAGGATTCAAACCCTAATTTTACTTTTTACCACTTCAATTCTTATGTCTGTTGATAGGTAACAACTATCAATAAAAGTGCCTTACCGATATACTCCAGGGGTTTCTAAATATTTATACCGATATGCTCCCCCTAAGCTTTTTGAAGCTCAGTTTACTGATTCAGGGATTTCCACACTTGGTGCGGAAACTAGTTCATCATGTGACTTCACCTCAGATTTCTTTATCCAAGTTTTGTCCATATCCGCTTGAACGGTTTCAATATCAATCTTCCCTTCAGTGTTGATCGGTATGTTTCTCGATGGATTCTTTCTCAGTCTACATGCTTTGGTGGTATGTCTCGGTTTGTCGTAGTGATAGCATACCATTCTAGGTGTTCTCCATGGTCCAGTATTCACATTTCCATTCTTCCTTCTGCATGTTGCAGCAGTGTGACCGCTACCACAACAAATTAGACAGGTTGCTCTCCAACTGGTTGCCGCTTCACAACAATTTGACCGGTGGTCATGGGTTCTGTACTGGTTTGGGTTCCAATTTATAAGAGGTTTAGGGGCGGCTCCATTGGATCTTGGTGGATTATTTCCAGAGTTGTTGATAACTGACCTGCACTCAAAAGCTCTATGCCCAAACTTGTTGCATGCATAACAGTGACTATTAAATATACCAGGTCTAGCCACATTATTTTGAAAATAAGGAAAATTATTGTAAGGCTTGCTCCTACATACATTGGCAGTATGTCCTTCCTTAAGACAGTTAAAACAAACAGGTTTAAACTTTTGCTTACCTTTACTTCCGCTGTTGTCCTTACGTGTTGGTTGTTTCTTCAGTGCATCACTCTTGGTTCCAGAGGTCTCACCTTCCTCGTATTCAGAGAAACCAAGTCCAGTGGTATCCTTTGATGGTTTTACTGATTCCAGTTTTTGTTCTAACTTGATAGCACTCCAATTGAACTTAGCAAGTATTTCTTTGGTCTCAGCAAGTTCCTTGGAAAGAGCATCATTGGTCTTCACCAAGGTTTCATTTTGAGAGATAGCTGCATTTAGTTCAACTTGCATTTCTTCTTTCTCTTCTTTACCCTCTTGCAGATAGGCGGTAATGGTGCCAACTTCTTGCTTTAATTTAAAGATCTCATGCTCCTTGTTCTTTACCAGATCTTCAACTTTTCTCCTATTTTCGAGTTCCTGACTCATCCTGATAATCAGTCCTTCTAACTCCCTCTTTAGGTTAGTTTTGGATTCATTTAGTTTCTCCACTTCTCCAACTAGAGCATCCATGTTTGCTTCATCAGAGGAGCTATTTTCAGTAAGTTCCATCAACTACTCAACGAGCTCTCTTCTCTTGACTAAAGAGGCTTTAAACTTGATCTTGAGTTCATCATAGACTTTCTCAGATTCAGCCAAACAGTGAGTGAGTTCCCTCATACTGTATTCTCCCATATCTCCTTTCAGCTGGTTAGACTTATGGAAACGTTGGCTCTGATACCAATTGATGAATACTAAGAGGGGGGGTGAATTAGTATGCCTAAAAACTTAACCAAACTCTTAAACAATTTTCTAGTAGACCGGTGTAGTAGCTTAAACAATAAACTAGTTAAAACATAAACAAACCAAATAGAAAATAAGGCATTCACCCATAAAAGCACAATCACCATAACACAAGATATTTTGACGTAGAAACCCAAATGGGAAAAACCACGGTGAGTAAAACTCACAAGTCAACTATCTGCAGAATAGTAACCAGACCGGTTAAGGTCTTACAATGTTCTTCACCATAACAGATCCTGTTAGGAATCCAGATCTCTGTTAGGAGATAAGTCATGTCAAAGACTACCCTATTAAAGGATTTCAGATCCACAACTATGAACCACCTTGTTAAACGATTTACAATAGGCTTCGCTGGGCCTACCCGGTTAAGGGTTTCAGACTTGTCGAAGATATTAGTAATCAACAAGTGAGTGATCTAGATAGTAGCACAAAATGCTTGATTAGATCCCTAATAACTCCTTGTTAATGCATTCAAGCATTACTTCAGTCTTCTATGCTTTGCACTCTCAATCTCAGTCACGAGATACCTTTCCTCTCAAAAAGAGTCGCACATAACTACTTCTATTCTCTACTTAAAACCCTAGACATGATGTCCTTAAATAGGAACTTGATTTCATGTTGGTCCAATAGGATTAGATTACAATTTCCTAGATACAGTGCATCTAGACACATTTGGTAACACGACACAGAGACACCGATAAAGTGTCGGTGGATGATAACTCATCACACATTACATGTAATACCGGTTAATTACATATACCAATCACCGCTTAATAGGTGAAAGACTGGAAAACTTGATCATAGTCGATCTGATCAAAAGATTGGTTGTCACTCAGGGTTTCCGTTTTGCTTGAGGTCTTCATACCACTTGATCGATAAGCTTCTCCTTTAAAACACCGATAGTCTTCAATCAAAATAAAGACTATTCATACAATACCGGTTAGAACAGTTACCGGTTGAGAATAATACATTCATCAAATAAGTGTGTGTCCATCAATGACAATCACAACTAAACATCATCAAAATACCAACATTATTCAATAACTAACTATGACTTATTCAAAGTTACAAGTCCTATTCTGAATTGAGTTGTTACTCATGTACTTGTAATTACAAAAGTGCAAGTAAGGACTTGACTTGCAATTTACAAAATGTTTTTACAAGTAAACTTGTCAAAAGAAAAACTACAACTAAGAGACTACAATTCTGAAAAATGCAACTAAGTGTTGAAAAACACTTAAGTTGCAGCATGTGAAGACATGAATCCTTCGAACTTCTGGATGATCATTTGTAGCTCAGCAGGATTCGGCTCGTGGGTGTTCTTGGCAACAATCATGGTCTTCACAATGGTATCATGGCATTGAAGAAGCATAGAGTTGTTCTTCTCCAAAGTGGACTAGATTTCATGCAAGAAGATTTGATGTTTCATCAAAACTTGAATTGAGGCAGCTGAAAATTCTTCACTCCTCCACTCATTATGAATCTTCATCAGTAGATCTGCGAAAACTTCTTCTAGTATCAACTCCCCATTCTGACCAATGATATTGCAAGAGGCCTTCTCACAGTGAGAAACAACACCATGGAATACTTCAACTCGCAATCTCATTGCATCATCGATTTCTTCAATGAGGGATTTGAGAATGAGGGCTTTGTTCTCTAAAAGCTCTTCAAATTCTAGATACATGACCCTGGAAGGAATAATGGCATGCTCCTAAAGAACACTCAACTGTTGTCGAGGCATCTTGCGCCAAACCGTCAAGCTACCTTCAACCCTTTCCAAGTTTTGTTTGAAAGTCTCGGAGGTATGATTCAATTTTTCTTCAATGGTCTCCAACTTAGCCATCATTTGGAATATGTCTTTTAGCACTTGCGCACACAAATCATGAAGTTGATCCACCCAAGAGTCCAACGCTTGTACCTTCTAAGCAGCTCTTTCAACTCCCCGAATTGATTCTTGTGAACCGGAAGAACTTGAAGGATTACTCCTTTCACCAGCAGGTTTTGTGATTTTATGAACATATGCAACAAGTTGCCTATTCTCCTCTTCTAGCTTGTCTTTCTTCGCTAGAAGTTCAACATACCGTTGTACTAGTGAAGCTACGGATTGTTGGGCATCATGCTTGACCACTTCATGCGTTTGTTTACCCAATTCTATCCTTGTAACCCTGTAATCAACAGCTTGCATTTCCTCACGTGGCTTATCTGCAAGAGGCTCAACAATTTCAGCCATCTTCACCTTATTACTATCAACTGTTACCATTGAGATTGTCTTGGCTTTTTTAGCAACCTTGGGCCTAGATTGTTTGAGTTGCTGATAATCAAAGACATCACGAGAAATTTTCCACTTCTTCCTCTTGGGAGTGAAAGAACTAAGCCATGGAGGTAAAACGACGAATTCTCCTCCAGTAGCTATTGAAGGCAAAGGAGAAACAATTTCTGTTTGAACGGTCGTGGTCAACCTGGGAGAAGTGTTTGTTTGGGTGGCAACCATGGTTTGCTCGGTAACCAAAGGGCATGAAGATTGTCTCATAAACTCTTCAAAGTCGGAAGTAAAGGTATCAATCTCTGACAAACGAATGCATGCAGGAGTATCCTCGAAGATTTCCAGCAAACTCTCTTATTGATGATCAAGAGGTGGCTCAACTGCTGAAATAGGAACGACATTCTGAGGAGACTCATCCACTATTGTGTCAGGAGGAGATAGAGGCAACTCCATGGAAACTGAGGAGGGAATCTCATGAGGTGACTCCAAAGCCAATGCCTTAGGAGCATCATCTCATTGTTGTCCTTCCTCCGAAGCATCAGGATCAATCACATGAATGTGAATCTGGGACTTTTATTTTCCACGAACTGTCGCCTCCTCAAGAGAAAGCACTATTGCCCGACTAACCCGCAATTTGATCCTAGTGCTTGAAGATGATGCACCTTCCTTGTCGATCTGAATGTCAAACTTACATCCAAGAAGCCCCATAGAGATCTTCTTTTCCAACTTTGATCTTGATGAGTCTAACACCATTACCTTTGAGCCAAGTGTTGGTGTTAGCTAAGACAGGCTGAAATCTCTTAAGAATGGAAGTGCATTCTTTATGTGACCATTGGATTAAAGGAAGTGGGGCTTCATCAACCCTTCATGAGAAATACTCTGAATCAAGCACATTCTCATCATCAATCATCCCTTGCGGAATGTCCACCAGGTTCAAATCAATAACTTGCTCAAGGGTGAGCCTGCAGTAGTCCATCTTGAGAACCTCCATTTCTGTACGAAGATCCACCCAAATATCTTCAATGCGATGCACATGTATGAAGGACTTTTTGATCTTTCCTTCATACCTCGGTAGTCAAAATTTGCCCTTGACTTAAACCTTTTGAGTTTAATCTCCTGCATCTTGGTCTCCATAGCCTTGGCTTTGGTGGATGTGATAAGGGAGTACCGGCCAATCTTTAATGGGTTGGTTGTAGAAATCCCCATCCCAACCTTATGTTTGACAGATTGATGTGCATGTACAACCATGATCTGTCTTCCCAACTCCATAAAAATAATCTTATCAGTCGAGTATCTAGGAAGCATGTGCGGCTGCCCACTGTAACATCCGACTCTTATATAAGTGAAAGTCGGGAATTGAAGGAACAAGCAACCATACTCATTCACTCTTTCCCATGCTACATCTGACACCCTTATGTTATTTAGAGTCTTGTCAAACTGGCACATGAAGTAACCAAAGAATGCATCTTGAACCCTCCTGAAATGTAATCTAATGGGTCTCAAGGGCAGTTGATCATAGTATTCCCACACACGTATAAGCGAGCGATCACTTTTGGTAGAAAGACCAGGGAAATGTCTAAGTGATGTTGCCAAATACACTAAGTTTGAGTTCATGTAAAATGTCATGGTAGTAGGGACTGCTGCAAATTGTTCACACAAAGCGTCACTGATAATCTTCCTCATGATATATGATGGGACTGCCTTATGAACATGATAAATTGATACATCCAGGGCTCAAAAACATTAGAGTGCTCAAGACCCATCATCCTGCTGAGGAGAGTAATGATGTCTCCAATCTCCCACTTGAAGTCACAATGGTACAACTTAGCCCACCTTGTGAAAGCGATTTGTGGCTCATGATTCCATCTGTTAATGTGGCATTTGCAGTCCTTTTCCCTTTTGACATAGTACTCAGCTACACTATCCTTTGAAACCTCCATATACACAGGTGTTGATGGCATTCTGAAGATTTTCTCAATAGTATCCGCATCAAGGCGGATTATTGCCTCACCATCATCATTTCTAATGGTTCTCGTCTCCTTGTCGAAGTGATGAGCGCAAGCGAGAACAAATTCAGGTTCTAGGGCAGCCACTGGAAAAGAAAATGCATGATGAATGTGGTTGTCCAATAACAGTTGCATATTACTATCATGTGGATCCTCCACCCTTTTAATGAATTCTGACATGTCAACATGCCCTATTTCCGTATCCTTGATATGATCCAAAGGAGAGGAAACTTGTTAAGGAGAAACTTCATTCTGGTACTTGTCATATTTATACTTCATCTTTTTTGGAATGGAAGATGATGGTAAATCTGACATTGAAGAACAACCTGGTATGCTGCGATGAAGACTTAAAAGTGTTAAAGCAACATCAAGATCAACTGCAACTAACATTTTTTTCTTCTTCAAAAGGGAAGAGCTCCAACCCTTGCACTTCACAACTTTGTGAGAGAAAGATGGGAAATAAATGGGAATGCTTGAAACTTGACTTTGACCAATTTCGGATCTTGGGGAACGTTTTACAAGTATACAAGTGGGGAAGGACAAACGTGCAATCGGATTTTTGAAACCCAAATGCAAGTATACTTGTAAAACAGAAAATGGAGAAATGAGTGAAAAATGAGATTTTGACATATGAGAAATGGCATGAATGGAATGTACAGGTAAAGGCAATGAGTATGAACAAAAATGGAAGGATTTTGGGAATGTCATCTTCAAGAAAATGGGAAGAACTTTCAACATGTAATCCGGTTCTAAAAACACGGTTTTGAAAGAATGGGTATTTTTCCACTTAGAAAATTGGAATTTTACCAAAAGATAATTAAAATATTCTAATCACATGGGAAGATCAATTATTTTCATCCTACTTGTAATCGAGATTTAAAATCCTGAATACATGTAAAGAGGTAAAATGGGGAAGAACAATGCAATTTACAAATTGCTTTGTAAAGGGTTAAAACTCTCTCACAAAAACGATTTTAGGGCAAAACCAACATATATACAAATTTAACACTAGAAAAATAAAACAAGAAGACAAGAAATAAAAACAAAATGAAAAGAAAACATATCTTGCTTCTATCCAAATGCAACAATCCTTATGATGAAGACTTTAAACCTTTAAATAAGCAACAAATTGAACTCCCCAAACCCTAGCCATGTTTTTGAAAAATGTCTTTAGCAGCAAAAACGCCTTGCTAAATGGCATAAGAAGAGGTCAAAACCTCATCAAACCCCAACGCCTAGGCAAGAGAGGGCAAAACAACTTAGGAGATGAAAGATTCATGGCATTTTGGAGGAGCAAATCGTGGCATTTGAAGAACACGTGTTGTTGTTATAACGCCTTCAAACCAGCAAATAAATCCACCAAATGGCATGGAAAACATTGCAAGATACATGAAAATAGCTAAGAATTCAAAACGCCTTCTTCCTCCTAGAAAATCTCCACAAAAATTGCTTGAAATCTTCAACGAATTCCACCTCTATAGTTGGTCGGGTTCTTGGAAGAGGAATACAAGTTTTAAATTGCATGTAATAATGAAAATCGAGTTTCTATTTTCATATTACAAGTTTAAAAATGACTTTATCTCCATTCTAGAGCAAATCGGGTTTTAGGAACTCATTTCCAAGTTTAAAATGTTACTTTTCATTGCACAAAGCAAAATCGGGTTTTAGTGAGACACATGCAAGTTATAATAACGTGTAAGAGGAAAATAAAATCCCCTCAACAAGTTTTAATAACTTAACTTTAAAAAAGGACTTGGAATGAGGATTTAAAATTCCCTTTACAAGTGACTTGAAAATAAAACATGTAATAGGGAAATAAAATCTCTATTACAAGTAAAATCACTTAAATAAAAACTTTATAAAAGAATTACAAGTGACTTTTAAATTTATAATTTAAAATTAACTTGTAACTTATCCAAAAAGTTCTTATTATGACTTAAAAAGTCAAAAAGCATCAAGGGGGAAATAAAAAATAAGTTACAAATTCTAATTTCATAAAGTGCACTTGTAATTAACTTAAAATTTCCCTACAAAGACTAAAACAAAGGAAAACATTAAAACTTGCAACTTAAGGAAAATTTCCCACATGCAATCAAGGAGAAAAAACCCGAAATTGAAGGAAAAACATAGCAAACGAAACCAGAATGCAATGAAATTTGAAACGTGGTTTTCCGATGAACTGAGGATTAGTCCAGTCCAAGGGTGAGGCGAAATTTTGCCTCCGGAAGCATGCGATAGAGTAAAATTTTCATATTTTGACAAAAAATTTATGTAATGGTCCATCATTTTTTAAAACAAAAATGAGGAGAACAATCTGTGCATAGAAGGAACCTTGGAGTTAGTCGTTTGATCTTTTTTGCAAACTTAGCACACGGCCTAACTTTGATCAAGAGAGAGTAAGGTGAGTGTTGGTAACTTTATTCTGTGTTAGATGTCGTCATAAAAAACACGTCAACAGGTAGCTCATATTTTTATGATATATTATACTTTCAGTTCTGAAAATTATTGCCAAATGTGGATATTTCTGAAAATGATTTAAAGGATTATTTGATTACCTTCTTTACTGCAAACAATTTTATTGTGAAACTACTTATGCATTTCCATCTACAGCTCTAAAACACATTCAAACTGGAAACAAAACAAAAAAAAAGAAGGGTGTATATTATATACTTAGAAAATATAGAGAGTTTGGAGAACTCTTCGAGCTTGGTTAAAAGCAATAAAATTATAAAAATAGTTGCCCCTCAACCCCACTAGAGGCTACTGCCCTAAGCCCCCACTCTAGTTTTAAAAAGTCAAAAAAAAAGAAGGATCATTTTGGGCTATACTAGATGGAAAAAGCAACTATTTTATCCATATATAGATGACCACATCCTTTGGGCATTTTGTTGTGGTATATATATGTGTGTGTGTGTGTGTGTGTGTGTGTGTGTGTGTGTGTGAAATATATATATATGTGTATATATACATATGTGTGTGTGTCTATGTAAATGAAATTTTGACATTTGTTGATTTGTCTATTGACTTTCATATGAAATCTCAACAGCTCAAATGTAATGTAACAAGGTTCTCTAATGTATATGAGGAATGCCTTGTTGATGTCACCATATGAATATTTGAAATTTCCTATATTTTTTAAATTTCCCTATTTAATAATAGTCATCCTGTAAAACTGGCCTACCAAAAATCCATCTTGGAAACACATTCCCCCATCCCCTACCATCCTTATCCAAAAACTTGGTGTAAAATAGGATTTCACAAATGGAAGTCTATTTCAGTCTTCATAAGATCGCCCTGCAGCAGCAAATATCTTCACATAGCTCAAGCAGGCCATGCATTGACATGGCATGAAATCCACGCATTGTCATTGGAAAGTCAGAAAGTTGCTCCTATTTTGAAGTGGGATGACTTCAACTCTCTGCTAAGCAAGCAATTCTATTACATTTGCCATGAGGAAGATAGAGTGATATAGTGGTATTAATTCTTTCAAAGGCAAATACAAAGTGTAGAAGAGTACACAATTGCAAATAAGGGTTGTACAATTGGGAAAGGATGTCATGGATTAAAAAGTGTCAATGAAGCATGTTGGCAAGATATTTGGGCAACACAAATAGCATGTTCTTATGGCAAAACCCAAAGACATTGATTTAGTTTGTGCTCAACCACACTACCTTGAGCTTGAATAGAGCTTTTGCTTTCAATCAAAACGACAAAGAAAAAAGGCACAGCAGCAAATAGCAATGAAAACTAAAACAGCGATAATGAAAGAAAAGGGAAAAAATAAAGGTAAATTCCATTGTTCTCATTGGGACAAGGATGGATAGTTGCTTGAAAGAGAAGGTGTTGGAAGCTTCATCAGGTTTACCAGTGTCACGAAGAAGGAATGAGGATACTGTTGATGTGTTTTTTATGACACCATGCAACACAGAATAAAATACCAAGTATTCTATCCTCTCTTGAACAAAGACCTCTCGAATGCTAAGCTATGTGATCAAATGAGGTGAGTCCAAGGTTCCTACAGTGTACAAGCAACTTTATGTGGGATAAACTCAGTGTGTTGATGTGATTGTTGGTAATCCAAGGGGACTTACATTATGAACTACAACCAGAACTTGAACATCGGATGTATCTGTTACCTATTTTTGCCTTCAAGTAAAAAATAGCCTTGTATAAGGTCCTAAATTTTATAATGAGGGTTTAGAAGGGTTTTTCTGCAAACGATAAAAGAGAAGATGCCTTACCAAATATCATTGAATTATAAGGATATGTTCTAAAAGATTAAACTTTGTTTCCCCTTCTTAGGGTTAAAAGTTTTGAAAAATCCCAGAAAATTAAAAGAAGATCTCACATGGCTATACTATTCAGGAAGATTCCCACATGTAGTTTTTTGTTTTGTCTTGTCTTACTCATGCTTCTGTCGTTCATGCAAAAGAAGCTTGCTGTATAACTCTTGGAGGGAAACGATAGATAAAGGTGTAGACTAGGGTTTACCTTAACTTTTCAACACTTCTTCTCCTGTTTCGGAGGCTACAGTGCAGGAAAATAGGGATTGGAGACTGCAGATGTTCAAGAAAATAGTGCAGAGATAAGATTTTAAAAGATCAAGGTCATTCAACACTCCAAAAAGAAAGCATCAACAAATCTTGTTATTATTTTCTTGTTCTCATACTTGATATGCCCACTAAATTGTTACCTATCTGCCCTTTGTCTCTTAAAAGTCTTGAAATGTAATCATAGGTTCAAATACAGTTTGCATTAAAGAGGACTGTCATAGCAGTCGTGAGGATTTTAAGGTATGGTAAGGAAATGGACAATAGTATAATGCCATGAGGGAGCCATCAAGGGCACTCGCTACTGTCTTCTAAAGACTTTAACATTTGTATGAAATATGGATAGAAATTTTGTCACAATAGGAAACATGTTAGTCATAAAAGACAGACAAGGTAAAAAAGAGAATGGACAGTAGGTCTGATAACAAAGAATGAGTAGCCCCTTTGATGAAGCATGAAAAGCAATGATCCTGATTAGAGGAAAGTGGAGTCGTCTTACCATCATAAACATTGACAAGTCCAAAGCATATAGTTCAAGATGCAAAAGGAAGACAGTCCTAAAAGTTTATGACAACCATTATCAGCGACAGTGAAGATCTGTAAACAAAATGCAGTCATAAACTTATGTTTGGAACAATTACAGAGAGACAGTAGTAGGTATAGTGGCAGGTTTGAGAATGCACAAGTACAGTTCAACAAGAGACAGTTTTGTGATTGAAAGACAGCCAAAAGGATACCTGTAGCAGCATTAAGTTTACATTCATGGGACAGCAAAGGATTTTAACAGAAAGGACTCACATCCAAAGACAATGTATAAGATGCAAAACAACGAAGACAACTCTAATACAAACCTGTAAAAATGATTGATAGAGTGACAGTCCAAAGATCAAAGAAAAGATGATTCTCTTCTTGCAAAGTAATGAACGATGACCAAGGAGACATTATGAAGGCACAATCAAAGGGTTTTGTGATTATAGTCCATCCACCAAAAAACAGTGACAACCCTTGATCAGACTATAACAGTGACTACAAAGAACAACAAACTTCAAGCACAAGCCAAGATACAAATATCAAAGCTGGAGCAGTCACAGAGCAAAAAGATTTGTGATTATTCAAAAGCATAGAGCAGTGGAAGGAGTTTTAAATGACAATAAGGGTTTGTCAACAGTAAAGAGAGTAGCCTTTAGGGGAAAAAGAACAATTCTATCAATATAACAGTGAGCAATCTTCTTCCTTATAAGGTCATCATGAAGAACTCTTAGTCACAGCCCAAGAGCCAAGAGATGATTTTTGACAGTAGTGTTCAAGAGATGATTGACAACATGACAGCAAAGAGGTTGTTATGCCTAAATGCTTCAATAGCAGTAAGGATAGTCTTGGATAGGAATAAGTACAATCAGAGAAAGATGACACCATGATCATCATGAAAGCCCAAAGCTATCAAGCAGTCCTAAGTTTATCGGTACAGTCAAAAGGTATGAGCAGCAACCTTTAACAATGAAAATACAGTCACACAAGAGTGATGAAGCTTTAATAGTCTACCAAACATCAACAAGAGAATGTTGTAACAATGAACATGTCCACAAGAGATACAAAGAGGGCAGCCTTCCAAAACACTACTAGAAGCCATTTATCACTATCACAAGCAACAAAATCTCAGAACTTTTAGAGGACGGTCAAAGAGCTTCTTTGAGCAGTAAACATTATAGCAGCAGTCCCATTGAAGAACACAATAGCAGACCAAGACACTTTATTCTCTGCCACAGTTTCAAGATCACTAAAAATTGCAGTCACATTAGCACGAGACAGTCCAAGAAGGACAGGTTTAGCAATCATCAAGCCCAGAACAGAGAAACAGAGACACCCATCAAAAGTATATATCAGTCATGAAGGTCAATGATTTTTTGAGTGCTTGTAGATATAGATACTCATAATGAAAGTGTTGTCATAAAAGGCATCTCTGTTACAAAGGTTACAAGAGCTATTCACAGTCCAAAACAGTAAGAAAAGACAAGAAATAAAAGAGTGTGCAATGAAGATCGCGACAGTACCATCTAGTGATGACAGCATTAGGGACTGTCAAAATAGTCAAGGGCAATCTCAATAAAAGATTCAATGATAGCTATGAGAGATTGTTGCTGTCACAAGCCTTAGAAAATAGATATGTCATGCACATCAGTCCAAGGGAATCAAAACAATGATCAAAGAGGATAGCTCACACAAGCATATGAGTCAGAGGTGAGTCATAAAGCATGCATGAGAATACCAAAGATCAATGTGACAGCGGGTATCGACAACCATGAGCATCATAGGTATCCCGAGAACATGAAATTACTGTCATGTGATATTGATCTTCAAAAGACAATGAACAAGAAAGGATTAACAAGCCTCTTTCAAAGATATTGTCACAACTTTTTAAGAATACGAATGACAGTCAAAGGGTTCAACAGTGATGTTTTCTGAAGAAAACAGTGGCCTGCAACATGTGCAAAGATGCACTAGTTATATCCATCACAGGTCTTATCATCATTAAAAGAATTTCTTTAAGCGTGAGCAATGATGATCTACAGTCAAAGATACATAAGGCAGTGGTAGGGTTTTTGTAGAGAGCCATGAATCAAGAAAAGATGACAGTCTTCCTCTTTTAGATTAGAAGAAAACAAAGACGAAACATCAATCTTTCCAGATTTCAAAGGACAATACAGGTCAATCAAGCAGAGGTTTCATAGTGAACAGGGTAGAAGCTACAATGGTAGGCTTGAGAAGAGTTGAAGAAGCAAAAGGGTGGAATTCTAAATCTTACATCAGTTAAAGCCTAGAAAGGAGGGATTTTCAAAGCAAATGAAGCAGTTAGACATCAGTTAAGAGACCCTACAGGGCTGGCACATGAGTTGAGGAGAGTTTTGAGCAGTTAAAACTTCAATCCACCTCCTTCCTTTCATGCTTTTTGATCAATTTCGACCCAAGATGAATTAATCATGCAAAGTTGGAGAAGATTCCAAGGAAAAAGCAATCAGTTCAAGTTCAGTTCAAGGAGGCAACCAGCTATTCTTCAGTTCTTTCAAGACTTCTTCTGTATAAGTCTTTTTTCTTCTCTTTTCTCATAGAGTTCTTTCTTTTCTTCTTGCATATTCAGCAAGGCAAGAAGCATTGTAACTCAATTTTTGAGTTTTGTAGCAGCAATTCCTTTACTTTTCAATAAAATAGCAGCAACTTCTCAATACTTCTAGTATTATGTTATGGATGGATGATTTGATGAATTTTTGTGATTTATGTTTGAAGTCCTTTAATTTGTCTCATTCAATCAGAATTTGATGTAAGAAGATACATGATAGATGCAGATCTTAGATTTGTTAGTTGATTTTGATCGTTTGTAGCTGTGAAAAACAGTGGTTTTCCTTCAAGCAAGCATCAGGTTCACCCCTTTCTAATGAAATATTCCTGCATCACATGTTTAGTTGAGTTGTGAGAGATTCAGATCTATTTGTTGGAGTGTATTGTGAGTTAATCAGGTTGCAATCTTAGTTTTTAGTGCATCACCTCCTCCTGGGATAGGTTTCAATTCAATCAATCCTTCTATCTCTTTTCCCATCAAGAAAGTTAGTTTTTAGGAGGTATCCATCAAGAGAACCAGCTCACTCTAGAGGTTGATTTTCGTTATAGGCAACCCACAATCCTGGAAATCATCCCATGTTTCATAGGATTGCTGAGTTTTATACTTAGCATTTAGGGTGCAATCCTCGTGACAACAATATCAATCATGTGATGCTTCTCCTAAAGCAAATCAAATTTAAATGAAAAATGGAACAAAAGGGGAAAGGGTTTAGAGAATCTATGCTAACTCCTAATTTCTGTAAATGCAGATCATACTCCTCTCAGATATGATAGTTGATAGATTGTAATTAATATTTCTGAATATATGTGATTTATGATTCTAATGAAGACTGTGTTTTGCAGGTCCAAACAAGGCTGAGAATGTTCGATTTTAATTGCTCAATATTGCCTTATCGGGTCTGCATATATACTTGTATCGGGGGGGCATGTCTTGAGTGGACATGTCTCCACAAAGTGGAGGCATGTCCGCTCAAGACGTGCCTCCTCATCGATGGCACTTAAACAATATTATGAATACCATTTTATGAACGGTCACTTACTATTAGTTAAGTAGTCACTAACATATGTTTAATATGCCGATAAGAGAGGAATTCAACGTATATACAATGTAAGCAATGTTGATCGATCATTACTCGATCGATAATGAAATCAATATGATATTAATTCATGCAGATCGAAAGCATTCTTTATTTGATCATGATAATTAATAGTGAGGTGGTAAACGGATATATTTCGTTGTTGATTCTTTATCTGTCGATGCTATAATTTTAAGTTTTAACACTCCCTCTTAGCTAGGGAATATAAAGAGTAAGAATATTATAATGAACTCTGAGAGTACATTACCATACTAATAGCTATCACATAACTCGTGATAAGAGTTATCACCAGATCTCGTGATATGAAGTATCACCTGTCTCGTGATACTAAAGGATATAATATACTCAAGAACATTACATTCTCCTCATATCCTAGTTATGGTATGTGCACTGACATTAAGTCACATAATGTCTACCCTAACAAATAATGACAAATCCATGAATAATGATATCAAGTCACATGATATCAATCTATTGAACATTATAAGTTCGTCACCTTATAGTATCAAATACAAGTGCTCGTTATCTAAAAGATCGTCGCCTTTCAGAAATGTACACAGGGGGTGGGGCCCATAAAGTCATAGAGTCACACATATGACAAAAGAAGTTTACACATTAAACATCTTATATATTTAATATTAGTACAGATAGATATAATACTTACATTTCAATCATACCAAGACTCTTTCTAAAGTGTTCAACTTTCACTCTGGAGAGAGGTTTGGTAAGTATGTCTGCTGTCTGATCTCCTGTACTGATATACTCCAACTGGATTACATTCCTTTCTACCATGTCTCTCACATAGTGATAAGGAATCTCGATATGCTTAGATCTATCATGAAATACTGGATTCACTGAAAGCTTAATACAACTTTGATTATCACAGTGGATAATAGTAGGTTTCAGAGGCTCACCAAATAATCCCACAAGTAGTTTTCTGAGTCATACTGCTTCTCTTGTAGCCATAGAAGTTGCAATGTATTCGGCTTCTGTAGAACTCTGAGCCACTGAAGATTGTTTTCTGCTTATCCACGATGTAATAGCCGATCCTAAACTGAAGCAACATCCTGAGGTGCTTTTCTGATCAGTCACGCTTCCAGCCCAATCTGAATCCATGAATCCTTGAAGATCTAAATCAAGCTTTCCATATTTGAGACCATAATTAAGGGTAACCTTGAAGGTGCCTCATTATATGCTTCACGGCAACAAGATGTATCTCCTTGGGCTCACACATAAACTGGCTCAAAGCATTCTTAGCATAACAGATATTTGGTCTGGTGTTGACCAAGTACATCAAAGATCCAATAATTTGCCTGTAGAGAATTGGATATGCTAATTGAGAATCTACTGCTGCTTCCTTCAATTTATGAAGATTTGTTTCCATGGGAGATGACATAGATCTACAATTCATCATTCCAAATCTCTTCAATATATCAAGGGTGTACTTCCCTTGATTCAGAATAATGCCATCTGATTTCTGCCAGACTTCTAATCCAAGGAAGTAGTGCAATAGACCTAAGCCCTTCATGTCAAACTCGGAGGCTAGATCCTTCTTACACTGATCAATAAGGTGATCCACTCCTGTAATCAATAGACCATCAACATATAATATTAATATTAACATATCATCTTTGATTTTCTTGAAGTAGAGATTTGGGTCTGCATCATTTTTCGAGAAACCTAATCCCATGAGGTAACTGTCAATTCTTTCATACCAGGCTCTGAGAGACTGCTTAACTCCATACAGGGCTTTCTTCAATTTACACACATGTGACTCTGCATTGTGGATCTCGAATCCTTTAGGTTGCTCTAAGTAGACCTCTTCTTCAATAGTCCCATTTAAGAATGCAGTTTTTACATCCATTTGATGGACTTTCCATCCTTTGGCTATTGCAATGGCTAGAACTGCTTTGACTGAGGTATAGTGAGCAACTGGTGCAAAAGTTTCTTCATAAACAATTCCCTCCTTTTGTGAAAAACCTCTGGCTACAAATCTCGCTTTGTGTTTCTCTATACTGCCATCTACAGCATGCTTGATTTTGAATAGCCACTTGGAAGAAACAACAAATTTCTCTTTTGGCCTAGGTACTATCTCCCACACATCATTTTTCAAGATGGATTGATACTCCTCTGTCATGGCATCCTTCCATACTTGGTGTTGGAGAGCTTCTATAACATTAGCAGATTCTGATTTGATGAATTCACTCATCAAAGCTACATAACTAGAGAATCTCTTAGGTCTTTTACTCTCTCTAAAAGTCCCTGACGGAGCTGCAAAAGTCTTTGCTTCTTTCAAAGTCTTAGTAGCCCAGAGTGGTCTCTTCTTAGGATTTTCCAATGATGTGATTTGTTCTTCATTTCTATCTTCCTCAGGGTACTCCTTCTGAATCTCAGGGGCAGGATCCTCCTCTAGGTCTATGGGGGAAGTTTGAATTTCTGACTCAATAGAATTTCTAGCTCTTTTAAAAGCTATGTCTTCCTCAAAAATTACATCTCTGCTTAGTTCAATCTGTCTCTGACCAGGCACATATATTCTATAAGCTTTGGAGGTTTCACTATAGCCTACAAAAATACCTTTTCTCCCAGAAGTTTCTAGCTTAGTTCTTTTCTCTTTGGGCACATGAATGTAGACAGGACAACCAAATATCCTCAAGTGACTGATGTCTGGTTTTACACCAGTGAAAGCTTCTTCAGGAGTTTTGTCATCAATATGGGAGTGAGGACATTTGTTTTGTATGTAAACAACAGTACTAGAGGCTTCTGCCCAAAGCGATGTTTCTATGTTTTGATCAAGTAACATTGCCCTAGCAGCTTCTACAATGGTTCTATTTTTCCTTTCAGCAACCCCGTTTTGTTGAGGGTTGTAGGGTACAGTGAACTCTCTCTTAATCCCAGCATTTTTACAAAATTCTTTAAAAATATCTGATGTGTATTCTCTCCCATTGTCTGTCCTTAATGGTATAACTTTCCTCCCATAAGAGTTTTCTGTAAGGGATTTGAATTCCTTAAACCTTCTAAGGATCTCCTCAAATTCTTTACATTTGAGGAAATAGATCCAAGTCTTTCTAGAGAAGTCATCAGCAAAAATTACATAATATAGGAAACCCCCTAAAGAAGGTACAGACATGGGTCCACATAAATCTGAGTAGACTAATTCTAATACATCATTTGTTTTACTAGAACTACTTTGGAAAGACCCTTTTGTGTTTTTCCCTAAGGCACACCCCTTGCATGCCCTTGAATGATATTGTTCGAGTTTGGCTAAACCTGTGACTAGTTTTTCCATAGAAGATAGGGCACGGAAATGGAGATGTCCTAATCTCCTATGCCATATTTCATTAGAATGCAATTTCATGAATTAGGGCAAAATTTGGCTCAGTACATAATTTATATAGATATCCTTGTCTATAACCTATGGTTTGAGCCTTCTTAATAGTAGAGTTCTTTGACCATGCCAACACTTTACTGTCCATGAAGGTAACCCTATATATCTTGTCTTCAAGTGTAGATATGGAAACCAAGTTCCTCTTGATACCTGGTACAAACAATACTCGATGAGTTGAATAGAGATACCGGACTTCAATTTGATGATACATGTTCCAACACCTCTAACTGGATGTGTAGAGTCATCTCCAATTGTCACTTCCTCATCAGTTTCTTCTACCATGGAGTCTAAGAGTTCCCTGAACCCAGTGATGTGTCTTGATGATCCACTATCTATAACCCAAGTGTTGGATTTATTTGATACTTGGTTTGAAAGTGCAGAGTAGAATACATATTTCTCGGATTCATGCTCTGTCTTAGACTTTCCTACTTTGGCAAATGATGCTTGTTGCTTTGTTCTATCACGACATCTGACTGCATAGTGCCCATACTGATCGCATCTGAAACATTGGATTTGTGAAACATCTTTCTTGGATGAACCCTTCCCATGGTGGCTTTTCCTCTTCTTGAAGTGCTTCTTCTTTCCTTTCTTGTGAGAATTAGCATTCAAGACATGGAGATCTTCACCTACATTCTTTTGATTGAATCCTTTCTTTGTCTGTCTCAATTCCTCTTGAAGGCAGTCTGATCTTAGCCGGTCAAACTTTGGAAATTTAGACCTTGCAATAATGCCTTGAACAAATGTCTCCCAGGAATTTGGTAGACCATCTAAGGCAATAAGTGTTAGCTCCTTACTTTCAATCTGGTATCCAAGTGTTGATAGTTGATCCCTTAGTGCAGATATTCTCATAAAGTATGCTTTGATAGATTCTCCTTTGTTCATACTTATATGATTGATTTCTCTCTTTAGAGCCAAGGTCTTGCTGGAATTATTTATTTCGTATGTGCTTTCAAGTGACTTAAACATATGATATGCAGTCTCATCTTTTGTCAAGATTGGCACGATATGATCTCTAACTCCATCAACTATGATTTTCATGGCCTTTTCATTTCCTTCAATCCATGTCGTCTTCTCAGGATCATTCTCCGGTCATTCTTTTGATTGAATCCTTTCTTTGTCTGTCTCAATTCCTCTTGAAGGCAGTCTAATCTTAACCGGTCAAACTTTGGAAATTTAGACCTTGTAATAATGCCTTGAACAAATGTCTCCCAGGAATCTGGTAGACCATCTAAGGCAATAAGTGTTAGCTCCTTACTTTCAATCTGGTATCCAAGTGTTGATAGCTGATCCCTTAGTGCAGATATTCTCATAAAGTATGCATTGATAGATTCTCCTTTGTTCATACTTATATGATTGATTTCTCTCTTTAGAGCCAAGGTCTTGTTGGAATTATTTATTTCGTATGTGCTTTCAAGTGACTTAAACATATGATATGCAGTCTCATGTTTTGTCAAGATTGGCACGATATGATCTCTAACTCCATCAACTATGATTTTCATGGCCTTTTCATTTCCTTAAATCCATGTCGTCTTCTCGGGATCATTCTCCGGTTCTGCTTTATTATCTTTCACAAATGACTCAACTTTATTCTCTTTTAATATCATCATAATCCTGAACTTCCATGATGAGAAGTTATTTCCTCCTTCTAGCCTATCTTCGAATCTGATTACACTCGCCATAGAGGAATGTGATGTACTTAGATTTAAATCTGAAAATCTCAAGTTCGATCGCTGCTTGGATCCTCCTTAACCTGGCTCTGATACCATGTAAATGCAGATCGTACTCTCAGATTTGATAGTTGATAGATTGTAATTAATATTTCTGAATATATGTGATTTATGATTCTAATGAAGACTGTGTTTTGCAGGTCCAAACAAGGCTGAGAATGTTCGATTTTAATTGCTCAATATTGCCTTATCAGGTCTGCATATATACATGTCTTGGGGGGGCATGTCTTGAGTGGACATGTCTCCACAAAGTGGAGGCATGTCCGCTCAAGACGTGCCTCCTCATCGATGGCACTTAAACAGTATTATGAATACCGTTTTATGAACGGTCACTTGCTATTAGTTAAGTAGTCACTAAGATATGTTTAATATGTCGATAAGAAAGGTATTCAATGTATATATAATGTAAGCAATGTTGATCAATCATTACTCGATCGATAATGAAATCAATATGATATTAATTCATGCAGATCGAAAGCATTCTTTATTCGATCATGATAATTAATAGTGAGGTGGTAAACTGATGTCTTTCATTGTTAATTCTTTATCTGTCGATGCTATAATTTTAACAATTTCTAAGGACAATAACAATAATGAATGATGCTTTGATAGACAAATCCTTCATGAAACTACTTTCTACTTAAGTAGAGATAGCTCACAACACCATAGAAAGAGTGTGATCTCCTAAGGTAGAGAAAGATCTTCATATTGTAAACAATCCATTCAAATACCCAATACTAGCACAATCCAAATGAAGTATTCACAATCGAACTTAGCCACAATAATAATTGAGTTCAGGCTAACCATGCAAAACAACTTATAATCAACAAAGTGTAAATGGTACGAACCAAAAGATTCATCAAATATCATCACACTTCTCCATCATAATCAATGAACTTTATCTAAACTTGAGGATATAACAAGAAACCATGCAATATGTAGAAGAAACACCACTGTTCACCATAAATTCAATGAAAAGTATGTTTATTTGCATGCCTTGGCAACAATTTATGCCTTCTACTCTATTCTATTCTTAATTACTAACTATTAACCTTTACAAATGAGAGTTGAGCCTTATATAGAGGTCTCATTAAATTTTGAAGGCTCAGATTGATTCTCAAATCAACGGCCAAGATTATGCAATGAAACCCTAATTAGGGTTCATTACAGAAAACTCTTCCCTGACCAATGATAAAATTACAATATGATGGACACACATCCTTTGAATTCCAACCAATGAAAGGTGAGGTGAGGTATGTGAAACAATATTTGATGAAGCGCCATGTCACTTGCTCCATGTTTGAATGAATTAGGTTCAATGCATCTGGACATGTTGACTTGTCACAACTTGATTGGCCTAATGATGAGTAGGATGCCACATCAACATGCACAACATGTAAATCTTCATAAGATGTTTGTGATTGAGGCATATCTCTCGATATAACATTATCCATGCCTGGTATGATGAAGATGGGACATATTCCCAAATTGCATCATCTAAATGATTAAGTTTCTAACTTTGATCAACTCTTTTGAAACTATCCACTTCCTTGCTCACATTTCAGTTTCATATTTTCATGTCTAGGAATTTTTCTTTCTTCTTTGTGATGCATTTCCTTCCTCAACTCTGAAATCTTGAAATATTTCCTTCCTTAACCTTCTTTAATTTGGAAATTCCCTGCCTTGGATTTGGATTCCATTAATGTACTTTCTGACTTCATGATGTAGAATCCCTTGTGATGCTTTGCATTCCATCCTCATGTTTGAAAACCCGTTGCCTTGAACTTCATCCTCATTATGCGATGGACTAGTCTTTCCTTGATGAGATTTGATCTTGCCATTCCTTGTCTTAGACTTGGAACACTTTAGTGGAGTTCTTTGAATGTGGAACATGTATTTAATATGATTGAATGCCTTGTAATAGTTGTGAAATCCTTTGTTGTGTCTTCATCCTCCTAAATTCGATCCTTGATTCCCTGATGTAGTATCATCAATGACATCCTTGAATGTCTCCAATCTTGACTTAGGATCTTCGATTTCCGAAGGAAATTCAAGATAGTTGTAAAATTCCTTCCTTGCACTATTAACTTGAAGTCTTCATGTTGTTGAGTCTTGATGTTGATGTCCTTGCAAATGTTGTGAAATCTCCTTCATGCTTGGAAATTCTCCTTGTTCTCTCCTTGAAGGTGGAGTTCTTGAATGTAGAACAATCTCCCATGTGATTGAATCTTTGAGGTTGTGATGATCCTGATATAGAGCAAATGTCACCTTAATCCCCTTATATCTTGGCCATGCTTGAGATAATCCTTATCTTAATGTTGATTTTCCCTTGAGTATAAACCTTCATCATGATGCTGATCATTCCCCTCTCTTTTATCAAATCATTCATCAAAAAAGTTCCAAAAACTGAAAGAAGAAACACGACGAATTAAGGATTATACAGATAAATCAACACCTAATCCTTCATCCTCTTAATACTTTATAACTCACGTTTCTAATAATTTACTCAAGTCTGACTTGATTTTTTTAAATCTGGGAACTATCTTGACTCACGTCTTGAAAATGCACTAAAAAATGAGACCAAATTTCCTCTCATAGGCTCGCTCTAGTCTGCCCTTAAATGCTGATTATGAAACTCAATCCATTGATGAATTTGCCTTGATCTGATCCTTCTACCTTAATTCACGGTCCTGCTCACTATTTCTGCTCCCTATTTTGTTTTGAATGGAATGATGAAAGTAAGGAGGTTTGAATCTCTTCTTTTATACCCTTCCACGCCCTTTCACATACACTCTCCTACTAGGCCGACCTAGAATCCAATTGTTTTGACCTTTTAAAAAATCTGAAATACCTCCTAGACACAAAAGCCGACCTAAAGGGGCTCCCTTGCTGAGCGGATTTTAGAGATTGAAGTGCACAAATTACGAGTGCTAATTACAAACGTATATGCACAAGATATAAGTCAGCTAATGTGCTTTTTGCTTTGTTTCAACTTGTTCATCAAGTCAAGGCAGCCAGCAGAGGAATATTGCTTTAACACATAAATAGAGGTAAGATTTCCACACAAATCACAATTCTTCATCAAACAAAAAAAATACTTGCTCTGCTCTGCTCATTAGGGCTGTGAATTAGGGCCTGACCTTAGGATTTTTCAGGTCTGATTCTTCACGTTTTTAGGACTGATTTCCTTCTCCCTTATGTATGCATTTGAAAATGGGTCACACCCCTTCCTTGACATAGCCGACTTGCCCTTTCTTCAACAATTTTATTGAAATTTAAATCCAAAAGGGGGAAATTTGCATTTTACAAGGGCGGGCAGAAATTTGAGGGGTAGAAGGAAGGGCAGAAATTTGATGGGTAGAAGGAAGGTAGCCATTTTAAAATTAACCTTCTAATCATCCTTTAATCGCCAAAACTTGGAGTGGAAAAACGCACATGACAAGGAGTGGAAATTAGCTATGCACAAGGAAGATTTGCTCTTGAAAATTCATCAAATTTGGAGTGGAAATGCGCACCCTACAAGGAAGAGTGGAAAAAAACAAGGAAGAAGGAAGATTTCCTCTTCTCAATTTTCACTCAATGCTTGATTTAGAAGAGTGGAAATTCGATCTCCACAAGAAAGATTCTATATTTTTTATTGCCTTAAAATTTCACTTTCCTCCTTTCATCGTTCAACTTAGAGCAAGGGTGGAAACTCGCCATTTAGAAGGAAGAGTGGAAAATCAACATGTAGAAGGAAGATTTGATTTCATTGTTTTTTGACCTTCTTTGTTCCATTTTTAACTTACATTGCTCACCATTTGCTTGAGAGTGGAAAATCGACCCTTAGAAGGAAGAGTGGAAATTTGCAAGGTAGAAGGAAGATTTTGTTTTCCTTGTTTTTCAACCTTCTTTGTTCCGATTCACTACCAAATTTTCACCTAGAGAGGAAAATCAACCTCTAGAAGGAAGATTTTCACCTTCACTTCCCTTTCTTTCTTGATAATTCGCTCATTTTCAAGGGGTGGAAAAATTACTAACACAAGGAAGAAAAGGAATTTTGCACCCCACAAGGAAGATTTCCACTTTCCTCAAATTTTGCCTTATAAATTTCCCTTTAGAGTGGAAAATCAATCTTCACAAGGAAGATTTCCAACTTCTCTTTCACTTAGCACTCAATTTCTAGGAGTGGAAATTCAATAGGTAGAAGGAAACTTCCAATTCTTTATTGTCTTGAAATAAACTCCATCACTGAACACTTGGTCTCATCTATTCTCCAAAGGGTGGAAAAACAACCCCTAGAAGGAAATTTTTGAACTTTTTCTCTCCTTGACCTTCTTGACAACCTTGCGACATGATAAAACTTGACAATTTTACAACTTTTGCAATTCTCCTCAATCGCAGGCCAACAAAACCAACCTATTCCTCACTAGCAAAGATTAAGAACTAAAGAAACTACTGCCAAGCTAAGCAAACTAACAAAACGACTACCCTAGAAAGCGAAAAGTGGGGGTCCCCATTTGCAATGGGGCAATGTGTGAAAACATCACAACAGATACCACTATAAACTTCATCAATAAAGGTAAGGAAATAAATGAAAATTTTACTTCTGATACAAGGATTTCTTGTGTGGCACAAAATGATTCATGTGTTGTTGGTGTGGTTCCAAAACAAACAAAGCGGAAAAGCTCACCAGGTTTTTCCATGTTAAAATCAGACTTAAGGATAACAAGTTAGATTTATTATTCAATTCATGCTCACAAGCTAATCTTGTTTCAGCAAAAGTCAGTTGAAGAATTGTAGTTGCAAAGACCATGGAGCATCCACGGCCCAAATTGTTTGGATGGCTAAGACAAGGCATGGAAATAAGCATCAAGAAACAGCATAAGTTGAATTTAAGCATTGGAGCTGATTACATAGAAGAAATATTGGTTGATGTAAGCATTATTGTACACAAACATAAGACTAGTTAATTATGTGTAATTGTTTTGGTTAGTTGGCAACCGAGGGGTGGTCGTTGCGGTGCAACGGTAGGCGCTCGCACCCCCTCGATATCTTTATATACTTCGGAATGTAACTTGTAACACACAATTATGAATGGAATAACATCTCTTATACTTGTCTGATATCTATGGCGTTATTATTCTGCATTACGTGCTTTATGTTTTAAGTTATTCACCCGAGAGGGCAAACATTTGGCGTCGTTGCCTAGACGTACTCAGGAACGGAAGACGCAGATGGTGCACGGACACGATGGGCCTACCCGTTGGTGAGGTAAACCCAGAGGCCGACGACGCGCAAACAGAACTTTACATAGGAGAAGACACCGCAACGAGAGAATTTTCAATTCTGCTCCAGGTAGCCATCCAGAGCTACATCCGACGAGAGGCGACAGAGGCGGAAATCCCACCAACTGTCGTGTGGACAGCGTTGGAGGTGAGCCCGGCAATAAATCGGTTGATGAACCATATTCCCCGGTTACTTGCACAGGCATTCGCTGGCACAACAAGCTCGCGTGGAGGAGATTGCCCAGGAAGAGCAACGCCAACAAATCCTTCAACAGTACGAAGACAACAGCCGACGGGAAACGGAACGAGATGGCGCCAGGCCAAGAGGGAATTGAAACTTGAACTTTCTATATTCAAATAAAAGTGTCATTGACACGAGTTGTATCTGACGAAATGAATTAATAAAGACGTGTTTTGATTTATGTATTGTGAGTTATGGAAATGTGCGGCAATTAATGCCCAACCTATTGAATAAAGATAGAAATAAAAAAGGAGAAACGGACGAGTGGGAGGCCGCGCAGAGGGCCTTGATTTTGAAGCAGCAAGTAGAACGTAGACGTATGCTGAGGCAACTTGCCAAAGGACGATCTGTCGAAGGGTGGCCCGAAGGGAACCAAGGAGGTGTCACGGAGGGTGCAGAAGCCGAGGGAAATTTCTACGCGTCACCAGAACACCGTAGGGTGCGGAGCCACGAAGAGTTTCTGGAGGAAACAAGGTTACGACGAAATCTAGTCGAGGAGACTCCGGATCAGTTTAGAAACTTATCCCTTACACCACGAAGTGAGGATCACCAAAGGGAGCCAGGAGTGGGCGCGGGTGAGAACGAAGGGGAGGACAACCGTATGGCTGTAAGTGCGACACATGGCAGGCAGAACACCGTACCCCCAGCCACCCACGCAGGACACACCGAAGGGACCAGAGGGAGCGGCGCAGGGGCACAGACACAGCCACAGCCACCTCCAGGAAGACGACCCCCATCAATGGGGAGTAAACAGAAACTGTCGAAGTTCAATGGCGACGGGAAGGAAGATCCCGTCCGCCATTGTCGAACGTGCGAAACCATATGGTCAGCGAATGATGTTACTGACCAAGATGAATGGGTAACACAATTCCCAGCAACTTTAAGGGGAGTGGCCATAGACTGGTACTCAGACATGGATAAGGCCAAAGTCGACACATGGCCCGACCTGAAGGAGTTTGGGACAGAGTTCCGCCTCCTGAGAGATGACAACGAAATAGTCGCCGAGATCTATGGAATGAAGCAGAACAAGAACGAGACTGTCCGAGCCTATAGTTGGCGGCTGAAGGAACTATTGGGAAAAATGGAGAGTCAACCAACAGATGGATTGAAGAAGCGATGGTTCGTGGAGGGACTGAAACACTCCCCCCGAAAGAAGATGAAAATCGTTCCACCTACATCGTACGAAGACGCATACAATAGAGTGATGGATCTCGAGAGCGAGACCAAGACATCGAAGAAAAAGAAGGATAGCTTGTCCGAGGAGGATGACTCTTCACAGGAAAGCAGCAGCGACGGCGAGGCTGGCAAACGGGTGCAAGCGCTCCAGAAAGACATGGAGCGAATGAGAAAGGAATTCAAAATAATGAGAAGCACTGGTCGGAACGAAGGGGACATATGGTGCACTGAGTGCAAAGAGGAAGGGCACACAAAGGGCACTTGCCAGAAGAAGGCATTTTGCGAGATTTGCCAAGTGATGGGACACTCCACCAAGGAGTGCCCATACAACATGAAAACCCGAAGTACGCAAATGAATCAGGTGTTGTTCACGGAGCAGGCCACAACATCCGCACCAGCGGGTACGGGCCAGCAAAATAACACAACGGCATCATCTGGAGGATACCGAGATAACGGACGCGGTGGAAGAAATAACAACAATAACAATAACAGAAACCAGATCCAGTATGATGCCAAGGGCCAGCCAATGATCCAGTGTAGGGCCTGCAATCAGTGGGGACACTTTGCCCGTGATTGCACAAAGGAAGCCACTCCTCAGCACCTCTGCCGATGGTGCGGGCCAGGTGACCATGAGGACGCAAATTGCTCGAAGCCTAGTGTAAACCTTTTAAACATAGAACCCACGAAGGCGGAAGTATTGGCAATCACCAGGATGCAAGCCAAAAAGAGTGCATACCCAAATCCCCGCATGGAGACTGAGAGGGTGCGGGAAGCAAGAGACGAGATCAAAAGGAAATCGCCGCACAAAGGCAGAACAGCCACCAGACCGCAAGTCCGCTACGGACGAGGGGAGAAGAGGAAATCTTACGGCAAATATTGCAGATGGAGGTACACGTGAGAATTCAAGACCTCCTGGAGACCATGCCGCAGCTAAAAACGTATATCTTAAACTCTATACCTTCACAAGTGAAAATGAGGGAGGTCGTGAGCCCCACAGCCAACTCTGCATTAAGGGAGGTCCTAAGCCCCACGGTCGACCCCATGTTGTTGGTAGTCAACAACGGACACCAACCGGCGGTAGTAGAAATGGGCATACTAGGGACTACCTTGACAGACACTATTATGGACAGAGGGTCGGGAGTAAATGTGCTCCCAGAAGCGACACGGAAAAAACTGGGAAAGCCTACGTTGTGGCCCCCCACGTTCAACCTACTAGGGGCAGATCAGCATGGGATTAAACCCCTTGGTACCCTCATGGGCCAGCAAGTGATGATTGGCACGCAGCCCTTCGTGCTGGATTTTGTAGTAATTCCCCTGAAGCAGAAAGGGTATGACGCCATCCTCGGGCGTGGGTGGCTCATTGCAGCAAAAGCAAACCATAACTAGAAGCGTAATACTCTGTCCTTGGAAAACGTGGGGAGGAAGTACGTGATCGATCTCCGTACGCAGATGGTGAGTGAGGAGTTAGCATCCTCCTCCGACTCGGAATCTGAGGGAGACCAGTTGGGAGAGGGTGGAGATGGATGCCGCATGGAGCCTAGTGACAAAGGGGTGTTAGAACTAGAGGCATGCTCAGGGGACAACGGGGACTCCTTGAATGGCCTCTTCCATTGGCAAATGGGAGATTATGAACTATTTACACCCTCGTGCAACGTATTGAGCATCGAAGAAGAACCAGATATATTTCCCCCAGAATATGGCAAGTACAAGGAGGGGGAGGCCTCAGTGAATGAGACGCCGACACACCAATTCCCAAAGGGGGAGCCCATTAAATATTAGGAAGCCAATTTAAAGGAGACAAATCTCGGGGGGACGAGTGACCCCAAGATCATCCTTGTCGGAGATGATTGGAATCCAGTGCTGAAGGCCGCAGCCTTCAAAATTTTCCTTGAATACAAGGATGTCTTTGCATGGACATACAAGGACTTGAAGGGCGTGCCCCCAGAGTTGTGTGTACACCGAATAACATTAGTACCGGGAGCCCAACCGATAAGGAAGCGGCCTTACCGTATGAACAAAAATTATGCTGCACGGGTGAACGACGAAATTGAGCGGATGTTGGAAGCAGGCATAATCTTCAAAGTGCAGACAAGCCAATGGGTGTCTCCCATTGTGATTTCCCTCAAGAAAGAGGCCCCAATCAGATCCGGATCTGTGTAGACTTCCGGTGCCTGAACGTTGTCACTATTAAAGACCCGTTTCCCATACCCTTCACCAACAGCATCTCGAAGGAAGTAGCTGGACATGAAATCTATTCCTTCATGGATGGGTTCTCTGGGTACAACCAGATATCCATCGCGGAGGAAGATAAGTTGAAAACAACCTTCGTGGTGGAGGACGGTGTGTATGCATACAACCGAATGCCCTTCGGTCTATGCAATGCACCTGCCACCTTTCAGCGCATCATCTTGCACATCTTCGACAAGATGTCGGTGGGGAACTTCAAAGCCTTCCTGGATGATTGGTCTATTTACAGTGGACAGGACACCCACCTAAAAACTCTCAAGGAGTGCCTAGAGAGATGTCGGAGGGCACGGTTGGCCCTCAATCCGAAGAAATGTAGATTCATGGTACCACAGGGAAGATTGCCTGGACACATTGTGTGTAAAGAAGGATTGAAAACGGAACCGGACAAGATTTGGGTAATAGTAGAAATGGAACCTCCTACGGACGTCACCGGGATAAAATCCTTCCTTGGTCATGTGAGGTACTACAGGAGGTTCATCAAGAACTTCGCTGGGGTGTCCCACCCGTTGGATAGGTTGACACGGAAAGGGGAACCATACATCTGGACAGAGCAACAAAGCAAGGCCTTTGAAGAGTTGAAGACAAAGTTTATGGGAGCACCCATACTGGCATACCCGAATTGGGATAAGGAATTCCACGTTCACATGGATGCCTCAAACTATGCCATCGGGGCTACATTGGCCCAGGTAGGAGGACACGGGTTGGACCACCCCGTTTATTTTGCCAGCAGGTTGCTCTCGAAGGCGGAAAAGAACTACAGTATCACAGAACGTGAAGCCCTCGGTATGGTCTATGCCGTACTTAAATTCCGTCATTACCTCCTGGCCACACCATTCACATTTTACGTAGACCACCAGGCACTCATTTACTTGGTAAACAAGCCTATTATCCAGGGGAGGATAAGCCGTTGGCTATTGCTACTACAAGAGTTCACATTTTTAATTGTGGTAAGACCGGGGCGAAGCCATGTCATAGCCAACCAGCTATCCCAGATTAAGTCGGGGGAACCTCCAGAGGGAGTAAATGATGATTTTCCGGATGTGCACTTGTTCCAAATAGCCGTACTCCCTTCGTGGTACAAGAAGATTGGAGAATACCTGTCGACGTCCCGATTTCTGGAGGGTATGGCCCCAGGGGAACAGAGAAAGCTCATATTAAGGAGCAGGACTTTCTCGCTCATCAACGGTTTACTCTACAAAATGGGGCCAGACCAGGTATTAAGGCGTTGTGTCATGGAAGAAGAAGTCCCGAGTGTATTAAGGGAGGCACACGAAGGACCCGCAGGTGGACATATGGGCCCAGACACTACAGTCCGCAAGGTGCTTCTGGCAGGACTGTGGTGGCCAACCGTACATCACGACGCCAGGGAGTGGGTTGTGGGGTGCGACACTTGCCAACGGGCAGGCAAACCTCTAAAGCGGGACTTCATGCCCCTCAACCCGTCGCACGCACAGGAACTCTTTGAACGATGGGGACTCGACTTTGTAGGTCCTTTTAAGGCCAGCCGCACACGACGGTGCCAGTACATTGTGGTTGCGACAGAATACTTGACTAAGTGGGTGGAGGTGAGGGCTCTCCCGGATAACTCGGCATTAAGCACGGCGAAATTTATTTACGAACAAATCATTACGTGATATGGTATACCTATTCAGTTGACCAGTGACCGGGGGCGCAACTTCGTGAACCATGTCATACAGCTGTTGACCTCAGAGTTCAAGATTTTTCACTCATTATCGAGGCCGTACTACCCACGTGCCAATGGCCAGGCGGAGGCCACAAACAAAATATTGGTATCGGTAATTTACAAGTCCTGTGGGGTAGAAAAGGAAGATTGGGAGGAGAGGTTACCCTCTGTACTATGGGCCTACAGAACGACTTACAAAGTGACCACGAGTCAGACTCCGTTCCAACTCATGTACGGGCAGGAAGCGATGGTGCCAGCAGAATTCATGGTGCCAAGCCTTCGCATTGCAGTAGAGAACAGACTCAAGGATATGGAGAGCCTGAGGGAGAGATTGTATGCCTTAAGTAAGTTGGACGAAAAAAGAATACTGGCACAATGGGCCACAGAGGCAGCCCAGCAGAGACGGAAGGTCTGGCACGACAAGCATCTTCAACGAATGAAGTTTACTCCTGGGCAATTAGTGTTGAAATTCAACGGGGAAGAACGAAATCAAACCAGGAAAATTTAAAGTGTGATGGCTAGGGCCCTTCAAGGTACGCCAGGTCAATGCCAACGGGGCGATCAAGTTGTGGACGCTAGACGGGAAGGAGATACCAGACGCCGTCAATGGGTCAAAATTAAAGGTTTATCACGAACGGAGGGAACCTAGACCCTCCAATCAGGATGTTTGACAGTCTATTAGATAAGAAGAAAAAAGAAAAGAAAAAAAAGCGTACGGTCCATACGATAACCGTACCGTACGACGTTAAAAAAAAAGGACGTGGGGCCACCGTACGGTGACTACACCGGCGGTGGGACCACCAACGGTGGTAACACCAACGGTGGAACCACCGTGCAGTGGACCACCGACGGTGGGGTGGAGCCACCGTGCAGTGGTTGCCACTGGCGGTCATTGCCACCTACGGTGAATGCCATCATGCGGTGGACACCCGCACACATAAACCCCAGCACAAACAAAGTGCAAAACACAAAAACGCACGCAAAGGAAAAATACGCAGCCCACGCACGCGAGGAAAAAAAAAGGGACGTAGCCCACGTCAGAAGTAAACCACGCAACCGCCACTCACGAAGAGAGACACACAACCCACACAGCAACGCAGCCATACACAACAGAAGAAGGTCGTTATGAAGATGTCCAACGACCGTACAATTTTTAACCAGAAATCAGTTATTCCAGAGATTGATGGATTCAGCGGGGAAACGAAGTTGGAAAAAACAACTGCAGGCTTCCTCCAGTAGCAGCCAAAGGGATAGCAATACCAGGGTCTTATCGTCAGGCGTACGTGTTGCAGGGAGCACCATGGATGCCAGCGCCCGACAGAAGCAAAAGCAGAAAGCACCACAAGCTGCCATAAGTGCGAAAAATACATTAACACCCCAGAATATCACCTTTGAAGGCCTGAATGGGTCGGAATGCTGGAAATGGTGGCAGGACACTCCTGACAATGATCTGGTGAAGCAAAACCTTCGTAAGGCGAAAGTGGAGTGGGCTATTCGGATGCCCGTGTTTCCTATCCGCGAGTATGAGGGTGCCCTACAGTTCATGGTGGACACCTTCGACAAACACACATGCACCAACACTTTTGAATACCTCGAGAGGGATGTTACCATATCCTTCAAAGCGGGTATTCGGACACCTTCGACAGACACACATGCACATGCCGAATACTTCACGAGGGTATTTGGCATTCCAGGCAGACAGGGCAAGAAAATAGAATTGAAGGCTAAAAAGATGAAGCGGGAGGAGGAGCGGTGGATTAAATTAATCTCTAGGAACTTGACGACAGCAGAGCTGGACAGTGTGGCCAATGCCACGAAGGGTCGAGGAATCCGTAAGACCTTTGTTGCAGAGGGCCACTGGCGGTGCATTATGGATGTCATCAAGAGCAGATTGACAGGGTTAGGTAGGGCGTCGAACATCGCCCTCCCTAAGATTATGCTTATGAACGGGTTGATGAATGGCATTGTGTATGATTGGGCCGCGTTACTCGCAGAGCGCATGTATGAGTTTTTGACGATGCAGCATCACACATTCTATATGCCCCACTATGCTATAGGGTTGTTCCTGGAGGCCACGCGGGAAGCAGTGCCGGAGGCAGAGTTGGAGGTACGGCCACAAGGACCGTTGGCAGCAAGTGAGCCTCCAATAATGTATTGGAGACACTTGGACATTGGGCACTCTTCCGCGAAGCGGAAACGAGCGATAGATATGGCCTCGGCCTCAGGGGAGCCTGACAGCGGGAGGGATTCCAGTAGTACAGAGGATTCAGAAGCGGACGAGGAGGATGATAGCAGCAGGGCGACGGAGGAGCGGGTCCTGTTTGCCCCACCCTTGCTACCGATGGGCACACCGATGCCATCATCTGGAATGGGCGGCACCTTTATTCCGGCCTTCGGACAGAGCCGCACGCCAGTTACACTTGGCCCCCTCTAGCAACAGGTAGCATCACCGGGCCCAACCACGGCGGCACTTACGGAGGACATGGCAGAGTCAAGGACGGAGGAGTCACCGCATCGGGTAGTAGTCGCCAAGGAGCAGGGGCTGAGGGAGGTAGTGGATACGGAGCCTCAGGTGCGGTTGGACGTTGTGGGGACTGAGGCCGTGGTGACTGTTTCGGCGTCTTTGTTGGAGGAGCCGATGACAGCGGCCCATCCCCCGGTCGTAGAGATGCGTGCCGACCCGTCGGTCGTGGCTATGGAGAGCTGGCTCACACAGAAATTTCAGATGACTTTGGCACAACCGGAGGGAGCTGTTGTATTCTCACTGTGTCGGGAGACTAGAGCAGAGGTAGTCGACTTGGACGATTCCTCTGGCGAGACACATGTGCCAGCAGTTGGGCATGCGGCAGGAGAGGTCGTCTCTGCCATCCAGGTGCCAGCGGATGGTACACCTCTGGTGGCGGAGGAGGTACCTTCACAGCATGATGCAATTGTGTCAGTTCCGCCAAAAACTTCACAGCCTTCGGAGCAGGAGGGGGAGGATATCGAGGCCTATCTAGCTGACATGGTGATGAGGGGTAGGCGAGTGGTGGCCACTACTCAGACGCAAGCATTCAAGCAGGTTGTGGTGGAGTTGGAGAGGGCCCTACGATTTATGCAGGTGGGCTGCTCTGCAGCCTTTACTACATGCTTTGAGTCTCGGGGATGGCCGACTACTGAGACGGAGGAGATGCTCCAGGTGTGGATGGTGCGTCAGCCCGTTGTGGAGAGTCGGGTGACGGCAGTTGTCGGAGAGATTGAGCAGGTCTACCGGGACGCCTACTATGCACTACGGCGTACCCAACATGAGTCTGCGGTCCGCGAAGATGCTAGAGTTGCATTGGAGAGGGATATGGCCACTCAGCAGGCCTCCTGGGCAGCAGAGAGGGCCCAGTTGTTAGCTTAGCTAGAGATGACCCGCGCAGAGAAGGCGGCGGTAGAGACTCGCCTGTCAGCAGAGTAGAGTGCGAGGAGTCTCATGCAGCAGGCGTTAGAGGCAGTCACTACCGAGAGGAGCCTGTTGCAGACTCGATTGGTCGGTATGACAACGACAGCGGATACCAAAGAGGAGCTGCTGGAAGCCACGCATGTGGTGAAGACGGCTTTGGAGAAAGTATTGGTGGTGGAGCGGGATGTGACTACACGTACTCAGCACATTTATGAGCTCCGCGCCCGCTTGGCGGCCCAGACACCGGTGTCTCAGCCTTCTACTTCAGGGACGCTTCCCCAGCCCCCTCCTTAGTTTTTTTTTATGTATATTTTGTATAGGTTGCATTGTCTCCGTTTTTGTTGTTAGTCGCCTGGAGATGACTTTTCTTTTTTGGGGGGATGATGTTAGCGGCATTATTGTACACAAACATAAGACTAGTTAATTATGTGTAATTGTTTTGGTTAGTTGGCAACCGAGGGGTGGTCGTTGCGGTGCGACGGTGGCGCTCGCACCCCCTCGGTACCTTTATATACTTCGGAATGTAACTTGTAACACACGATTATGAATGGAATAACATCTCTTATACTTGTCTGATATCTATGGCATTATTATTCTGCATTACGTGCTTTATGTTTTAAGTTATTCACCCGAGAGGGCAAACACCTTCGATGTGTGAAGGAGCAGCCTAAGGCGAATGTACAGCAATTATATGGGCTGTATACTCATCACAATAAACCTGAAGTCAGTGAATTAGCTACATACTCATCATGATCAGCCTGAAGTCAGTGAATTAGTGCTGCAGTTTTCTGAATTGTTCAATGGAACCAAAAGGGTTGCCACCAAAGAGAAGTATGGAATATGGAATTCAGTTATTGCTGGATTGCCCTTTGCCAAATATTGGGTTTGATTGAAGCAAAAGAGGTCAGGGATCAGCTGAAGCAATTGTTGGAAAAAAGGGTTATAAGACCAAGTACATGCGGTTCTCTGATAGTTATAGTGCCAAAGAAATATGGTACTTGGTATATGTGTGGATTACCACAGCCTAAACAAAACTAAAATTATAAATAGTTATCCACTGCCCCACATAAATAACTTCCTAATCAGCTCCAACATGCCAAGCATTTTACAAAGCTTGATTTAAAATCTGGATATCATCAAGTGTGGATTAAGAAAGAGAATTTCTGGGTGACAAAATTTAAAAGAAAACAGGAGCTGTTTGAGTGCCTGGCATTACCATTTGAGCTTTGCAATGTAACAGCAATGTTTATGCATCTCATGAATGAGGTATTGAGGCCTTTGCCAGATTCTTGTGTAATTTTGTATGTTTTAAGATATCTCGGTGTTTAGTAAAATATATGAGTAAATATTACATTTATAGCAAGTAGTTGAAATTTGAATGAGAAGAAATGTGAGTTTGCAAAGACATCTTTGGTTTATTTGGACATATAGTTGGCAATGGCAAGGTGAGGATTGATCCTTCAAAGATTGAGGCCACAGTGCACTAACCAAAGCCCAATTCATCTGCTGAAACATGCAGCTTTATTTGTACAGCCCAATACCTCATGAAATTTGTGATATTATTTTCATATGTGGCTGCCCCATTAGATGCCATCATGGGCAAAGGCACAAAATTTATTGGGGAAGTAGACAGCAGCAAGCCTTCAAGTATTTGAACAAAAAAATTAATTCAGCACCAGTTTTGGCATTGCCAAATGTGTAATAGCCTTTTGAAGTTGAGATGAATGTGAGTGATAACACCATGGGAGTGTAACAGCCTTTTGCATCAAGGAGGAAGACCAGTATGCTACCATTTGGAAATGTTTAAGGGGGTTAAATTATAGCACATAAGATAAAGAGATGTATGCATTGGTTTCAAAAGTTAAAAAATGGAAGCATTATCTATTGGGTAAGGAGACCATTGTTCAGACGGACCACCAACCATTACAAAATTTGCAAGCTCAGACTAAATTACAGCAGACTCACCACTACAAATTGGAAGGATTTTTGCAACAATTCCATTTGGTAATAAAACATAAACACTGGGTTACAAATAAAATGGCAGATATGCTTTCCAGCTCACTGTTACTTTCAGTAGTGGGCACATCAGTTTTCATTGAGCCATTTGGCAAAAAGATATATGCTGTTGATTATCTCAAAGATGAATATTTCAGCAAAGCATATAAATCAGCAACTCAAGGTATACATCACAGATTTGAGGCTAAGTCTGATTTTTATTTGCTGGATAATTTATTATATAAATCTGGAAAATTGTGTGTGCCATAAAAAGGGAGAGTGCTACTCATAAGGGAGGCACATACCTCACAAGTAGCTGGTCATTTTGGGGTGACCATTCAGCACCATGTGTATTTGCAGGTGAACATTGCAAATTCTCTGAGAGAATACTAGTTGTGTAGCATGTGTAAGCCAACAATAGAAAACTGGAGTTGTACCAACCATTGCCATTACCTAAAAGGCCATGGGATAGCATAAGTATGGATTTTGTTGGTGGAATGCCAAAACAAAGCATGGTAATGAGTATACTTTTGCCATTGTAGATCATTTTTCAAAATTTTGTATCATGGTTTGCTTGCAAGAAAACATTTACAAGCGATGCTCTGCAGATTTTTTTTTTAGAAATGTATGGATTCATTTTGGTATTCTATGTAGCATTATTCTTGATCATGAAACAAGGTTTTTGAGCACACTGTGAGTAAAATGAATGTGAAACTTAAGTAGTCTGGCATTTCGTCCACAAATTGAAACAAATCGATAAACAGAAGTTGTCGACAGGACATTGGTGCAGCTAGTTGGAGGATATAATAAGAGGTATTCAAAAGGTTGGGACAAACATTTGGCATACATTCAACATTCTTACAAGAGGGCAGTCCACTCTTCCACCGATTTATCCCTTTTTGAAGCTTGTTTTGGCTATTTGCCACCAAGCCCATTTGATGTTTGACTTGGGCAGTCAAAGGATGGGCAGAAAAAGGGCAATGTAGAGATGGAGAAGGCAGCAAAGTTCATAGATAATGTGAGACAAATCTATCTCCAAGTCCAGAAAAGATTCAAAGTCTCAAATAAATGTTGCCATGATAAGCATTATTAGAAGCATAAATTTTAAAGTTTAAACAGATCACAGGTGTGGGTGTGGCAAGGAGAGACTACAAAGCATGTAACAGAAATTCAAACCACTGAAGTATGGTACGTTTGTGATCATAAAGCGAGTAGGAAACAATGCATTTAGATTGAAAATGCCAAGGTATATGAAGATTTATTGCATAATAAATGTTGACAAGTAGAATTTGTTTGATCCTTCAATACTTGATGATGAAGAGATTGTTTTAATGCCCAGCAGGGAGCACTTTGCACCAGAAGAACAAGATGTGCTCGAACGTGACATTCTTCTTGATAAGGAAGTGCAACAGACCTGACAAGGTAGGCATGAGGTATGGTTGATCGGAAGGAAAGTGCAAGCACCAAGTAAGGCAAAATGGGTTTGTGGAGATGATGTGGGAAAGTGATTCCCACATTTGATCAGTCCCTGACCTTTTGGGGACCAAATGTCTCCTGGTGGAGGAGGTATGATCTGTAATTGGGCAAACATGCTAGATTATTTGAGTGTTTCTGGTGACTATTGGAAAGTCAGCTCTTGACACAAACATTTTGAAATGCTTGTTGAAGAAGATTGTATGGGGATTGGGCAGAATTTTCGAAATATGGAGGTAAAGAAGGCATAAGGAACAGCATGGTGACAATCTCATGTTCAATGAACCCATTGGGTGATGTAATGCTTGCTACACCTCTTTCCTTTCTAAGTGTTTCTCCACCTATTTGCTGTTGTGCATGTCATTCTTTCGTGGTGTGAATTCTCCATTTTGGGTGTTTCTGTAGTCGGCATAAAATGCCTATGATAATATTTGATAATATTTGTTATCCGACAATGTATTAATTAATTGTATTACGTGGGTTGTCACTCTTGGTAGTTAGGTGTCGGTTAGTTGACGGCTGTGTACCTCTTGGCAACTGTCGGGTCCTTTAAATATGTTGTGTACCGCCAAGGAAGGTAGTACAGTATAGTTGGATCTATTGTAATCCTTGGCTGACCATCGCTGGTCTCTTCGCTGTAATAACTGCATGTGCGAATAAAGATATATTTTACTGCTGTGTCTGGTATGTATTGTCAAGTACATTATTATTTCATGTATTTAATTTACCAGTTGTAGCGGTTAACATTTTGGCGTCGTTGCCTTAAAAGAAATTGGGTCAGCCTTGACTAGTTCATGTCTGTAGACCCCAATAAAGGTGAGAAGAGGCCACAGGGTGGTCAAGACCAAGCAATTAGGTGATTCGTCCACCCTTGGCCATACGGGGCATAGGGACAAGTAAGAGCCTGGAAATACCCGAAGTGTTGGGATGCTAGAGGTGGACGTGTAGAGGACGCGCACATGACCCAGAGTGCAAGGAAAGCATCGGAGCGTAGCAATCGAAACAGCCCACCCAGGTCCGACACACCTGGAAGTACTCGGAGTGTTGGGGATGCTGAAGGTGGACATTTAGAGGACACCTATGTGGCTGAGAGTGCAAGGAATGCACTGGAACGTAGCGGTTGAAATAGTCCACCCAGGTCCAACACACAAGGCGAATACACAAGGTACCTTTCGAGTGAAAACAATGATGAACGCCCAGGAGAAGCAGAAACTCCCGAAGTTCATAAAGGATGGGTCAGAGGACCCCGTACTCCATTGCAAGACATGTATAATGATATGGGAGGCAAATGGCCAAGATGACAAGGACTACTAGCTGAAGGCATTTCCCACCACCCTTTGGGGGATTGCCATTGATTGGTACACAGACCTCGGCGCTAAGCACAAGGCGAGATGGACTAATCTAAAGAAGGCGTTCAAGGAGGAGTTCAAACTATTGATAGATGACAACAAGATTGTAGCAGAAATCTATAATACCAAGCAGGGTAAAAATGAGAGTGTACGCACTTACAACTGTAGGCTCAAAGAACTGTTGAACAAGATGGAGAACCAGTCAACCGAAGGGTTGAAGAAGAGGTGGTTCACTGAGGGATTGATCCCTTCATTGCGCAAGAAGATGAAAGTAGTGCCTCCATCCTCGTATGTCAATACTTACTATCGAGCAATGGACATCGAGAGTGAAAACAAAACATCCTCTCGAGGGAAGAGGAAGACTAATGATGATGAGAGCACCGAAGGTAGCAGTGATGAAGAATCTAAAACCGTATGAGCCCTTCGACGGGATATGTTGAGAATGATGAAGGATTTGAACGCCGAGAAAGGAACCAGCAAAGAAGGTAATGAACTATGGTGTACTAAGTGCTTACATGAGGGGCACACGAAAGGTAATTGTCCTAGAAATATGTTTTGCGAGATTTGTCAAGTGATGGGTCATTCAATAAAGGAGTGTCCATACAATTTGAAGACTAGAAGTACGCGAGTACTCTTTGCACAGGGAGAGTCCACTCCATCAAAACCACAGAATGTATCGCCAGGCAGTTATGGAAATCAACGAGAGCGAAATCGAATACAATATGACTCTTGAGGACGTCCTATCATACAATGCCGACAATGTAGTGAATGGGTACACTTTGCAAGAGCCTACCAGAATAAGAAAGACAACATACAACTATTGTGCAAATGGTTTGGACCTAGGAATCATGAAGACACTGATTGCCCGAAGCAAAAGGGTATTAATATGCTAGATGTAGGGGAACAAGATGAGGCAGTTCTGGCAATCACAAGAGCATAGATGAGGAAGGCGATGTACCTGAACACTAGCACGGGGAAGGAACGACTTCGAGAAGCCAGAGTGAAGTAGAACAAGTGTTGGCAAAGGAACAAGTAACCTCCAATGGAACTGCAGGTACGTCATTTCGAGAGTCAGAGAAGAACATAGTTTGGCAGGTGCTATAGACAACCATACCCATCAAGGTGGTAGGCCTTCTTCAAACTATGTCGCAACTAAGAATGGCAATTGCCAACACAGTCATCCAGAAACAATGTAAGCCACAAGAGGAACTGTCGGGAAAACCACCATCCGAAGGGAATGAGGCTAGTGATCCAATGTTGTTGACAGTGAGCATTGGGAGGAAGTCGATTGTTGTTGAGGTGGAAATAATGGGCCAAAAGTTGGCAAACACCATCATTGACGGGGGCTCGGGAGTTAATGTGTTGTCAAAGGACACTAGGAAATGTCTGGGAAAGCCGACACCATGACCGCCGACCTTCCACTTGGTAGGTGTCGACCAGCACAACATCGAGCCATTGGGAACATTGATGGCACAAAAAGTAATGATTGGGACACAACAATTTTTCTTGGACTTCATAGTCATCCCATTGCAGAAGAAGGCATACGACGCACTCCTTGGGAGAGGATGGTTGATTAAGACCAAGGCGAATCATAATTGGAAGTGGAACACACTCTCGATCGAGAGTGACATGAAGAAGTACGTCATCGACTTGAGGAACCAGGCAATGAGTGAAGAATTGGAAGCCTCCGACTCAAAGTCTGAGGGTGGGTATTTTGGGATGAAGGGAGGACAGGAAACGATGAAACCTAATGACAAAGGAATGCTCAATCTAGAAGATTGCTTGGAGGATGAGACGAATTCTCTAAACGGATTATTTCACTGGCAGATGGAGGATTATGAAGTCTTCCACCCCAACTGTAACATGCTACAGATTGGCAAAATTGAGGAAGTGCAAAGTCCATACACAGGCCAAGTCTGAACATTATGTATAGGAACAGGCTCGAGGAAATTGTATGGGGTTAGGCAGTATGAGAAGGAGAAGAGAAGTTGCAGGAACGATGAAAGAAACTGGGAAGAACGTCACCCATACGCCATACGGGGGTTGTATGAGAAAGGATTGTACAAGTTGAAAGCACACCATCCATACAACAAATCTATATGGAATTTGGAAGCACATCATCTCCCTCAAATCGAAGGGAATTGCCGAAGGGATTGGCCGGCCAAAGGGAAAAATCCGTATGGGAAAGATTGAAGGGAATTGCTGACCAAAGGAAAAAAATTGTATGAACAAGGACGAGTTGAGACCAAACCATACCCTAAAGGGATCGAGCAACTTGCCAAACCTGCCAACCCATTCAAAGGGATAAAAAAATTGAGCACCATCAACCCATACATGAACATAGCCGTACGGACACGAGCACGGGTGGAAAGTGGTCCGTACGTCAAAGGGATCAAGTCGTACAGAATCGTACATGAGGAGCATCAAACCCTGCAAAGAGTGCATCTAGATTTAGTCGTACGAATGGACAAGCCTAGGTCGTACGGGTCAGCCATTGAACCATACATGCACATAGGTGTGTAGGTTGTACATGGCGAAAAGCAGACCGTACGTGTTATTTTTTCAAATCATACATAATTTGTATCAAACCATACTTGATGCATATGAGGCCGTACTTGAGGTGAAGGGAGTCGTATGTGGACAGAAGCATGTGGTAGAAGTGAAATCTCTATTTTTTGGCTTCATCAACAATGTTTTTGGCGTCTTATAAAATCATGAAAAATCATGTATGCCATGAGTTTCATGTGGTTTTGAAGGTTGTAATTTGTTGTTAGCGATGAGGGTGCTCCCCCTCAACCCCACCCCATACCACGACAGGGAGCACGCCCTTTGCGCTGCCCCGAGACCCCACAAGGGGCGCTGCCCCCAAACCCCCACAAGCGGCACTACTCGCAAACCCCCATTTGATTTGGCAGGTACACTAGAAGTTGGGGTTGTCTAGTACAAGTCATTGCCTACACTCTTGTCATTAGTATTTCCAAATATTACTTGATGTTTACTTGTCGTCTAAGGGGGATGATGTAGTTGGCATAAAATGCCTATGGTTATATTTGATAATATTTGTTATCCAACAATGTATTAATTAATTGTATTACGTGGGTTGTCACTCTCAATAGTTAGGTGTCAGTTGGTTGATGGTTGTGTACCTCTTGGCAACCGTCGGGTCCTTTAAATATGTTGTGTACTACCAAGGTAGTACGGTATAGTCGGATCTATTGTAATTCTTGGCCGACAATCGCTGGTCTCTTCTCTGTAATAATTGCATGTGCGAATAAGATATATTGTACAGCTATGTCTGGTATGCATTGTCAAGTACATTATTAATTCTTGTATTTAATTTATCAATTGTAGCAGTAAACATTTTCCTCTTACTTCCTACAATTAAAGTGTGATGTTGGTATTGTATATGTTGTTTATGGCATCAATTACAATATAAAATGTTTGTGTGTGTTAAGAAAAATTGGTAAATCTAAAGTTGATAAGAATTTGAAGCATAGCATTCAGCTCTTTACAGATCATGAAGACAATAGAGCACTATTTTTTGTACATTACCAACACCAAACCAGTTCTCGGAGTTCAAACCAAGAGTGGCAACAAGATACACAAGTTCAATAACTGATTCATTAGCTAACAACTTATCCCACAACTAGGCTTGGTAGCTACTATTGGGATGGCCGATATTTGCATTATAAACTACATATTGTGCTTTTTAGGAATTCTATTCTTTTCAAGCAATTGTTACAGATATTACATTCATTGCCATCTACATGGCATGCTGGCTTCTTAAAGACATGAAAGACCAAAAAAGAAACTTCTGGACTCACATGAAACATGATATCAATAAATTTGTTGAGTGTGATATGTGTCAATGCCACAAATGAGAAATGTTCAGACTTCAAGCACTCTACAAACATTGCACAATTCTAAGTTCCAACTGCAGTACAGATTGACATTTCCATGGATTTTATTGAGGGATTGCCCGAGTCTAGCAGAAGATCGATTATCATCTCTCTGTGTGCCCCTTTTTGATCATTGGCCCATTCTTATAAAGCCTCTACTATTTTAGAAGCCTTCATTTGCCAAACCTCCCACCTATATGGTATTCCCACTTCCATTGTATGTGACCATGATCCCCGCTTTACTAGTAACTTTTGGCAAGAACTATTTAAGCTGCAAGAAACGCAACTAAAAATCAGCTCAACATATCACCTACAAACTGATGGTCAAACAAAATAATCAATAAATGCTTGGTGACCTATTTACACTACTTTTCTTCAAAGCAGCAAACTCACTGGTCTAAGTAGCTACCTCTTGCCAACTGGTGGTACAAATACCTCTTACCATTCTTCAGCCAGGATGACAACATATGAAGCCAACCATCACAATCTCTCACATCCTAACTTCTAAGTGGTTCCAAGGTAGCGGTTGTCAACTCAACTCCCAGTCACCAAGAAAATCTACTCTAGACTCTCAAGGATAGCTTGTCCTCAGCTCAGAATTGTATGAACAAGCAAGCAGATCAACATCGCTCCTAGTGCACATTCACTTAAGGCAACATGGTCTTATTGCACCTACAGTTGTATAAGCAGGCATACTTGGAAATCATACGCAATCAGAAGTTAGCACCAAAATTCTATGAACCTTACCAAGTGCCATGGTGGGTTGGCCAAGTTGCTTACAAACTAAACCTGCCTTTGCCTTCTAAGATACATTTGGTTTTCTACGTGTCTTGAAGAAGGTCCTTAGACAACACCTTCACATTTTGTCAACACTTGTTGAATTGGATGACAAAGGTTCCATCATCCTCAAACTTAAAGTTATTCCACTTCTACCTATGTGAAATACATCGGAATTAATGTCAGACCTACATTGTAAAATGATTTTTTTCCGTGTTTTGAAATATAAATTGGGGAAATCATGTCAAATTCACATCAAAAGAGCTAACGCAAATCCAAACCAACATTGATGCATCTATTTTACATAGACATGTCAACTATTGGGTCAACCTTGCATTGGATTTGAACCACTTTAGCATCAGATCTTCACATCAAAGGTCCTATTAGCATCAACCATAGAAAGCAAAAAATTCAAAATAATTATAATATAATCTTCCAATATTATGAGCAAGATCACCACTCACCCGAAAGTTAACATGTCTTCAACAACCATTATTTCCCTTTGAAATTTTCCATTATCTGCACAAAGGAGTCAGCATTCCCCATTCTCCCATGTCTCTAACTTAATGGTTCACCGGTTTCTATTTATATGTTCATTTTACCACACCTTCATGCATGTGGTATTTTCATTTGGTAAGTTTTCATTTTAGCATTGGATTTAATGTCAACACATACACTGATAAAGAAAAAAAGAAGGATAGATTTTGGGTCCCATTGCAAGATTTACTGAAAAACTGAAGTGTATTGCATTTTGTGTGATAGTGTTCTTAAAATACAATTACACCAACTCCATAAACACACCATCACAAAAGTTTTGGTCCAATGGCAAGGCTTGCAACCAAAAGACACAACTTGGAAACTTCTCTACCAATTTCAACAATTGTTTCCACAATGCAACCCTTGAAGACAAAGCTTTCCAAAGGGAGAACGGATGTTAAGAGTCAGGACCATTATTTCCTAACCTTGTATTATTATCATTTTATGAGCATTATAGCGATCATAAGATTACTTATTTAGCTTAGACACATATTTTCAATGGGGCCAACCCTTGAGCATTAAGGTTAAAGTTTGTAATGCTTTTATATTGTAGTTGTAATGAACAAATGATCATCTTGAATCATATTTTGCATCAAAGCTCTATGCTTAAGGAGGTTGCCCCCTCAAAGAGGCCCACAATCCTTTATATTTAATTCATGAATATAAACATATTTGTATTTATTATGTATGTTCATTGAGCATCATGTTCATTTTGCATGTTGATGATTTTATCTTGACCATCTTTCGCAACTATATTGTGCCATATCAGTGTGGTATAAACTTGTAGGGATAGTTTGCCACTCCCATAAAACAGTATAATGCTTTAATGTTAGTTAGCATTGGCCACTACACCGTTATAGGATCAAATCTTAAGCCATGCTCATCTATCTAAAACTTAAGATGGATGAGATCCACAATCCTAAAATTGCACTTCCTTGATTTGGCATGTGGTTGCACCCTCTCTGCCTGTGCAGAATTGTGTCGATATAAAAAAAATTGTTCTTTCAAGGTGCTATTAAAGATCAATATGTTAACATGATTATATCATACAAGAAGGATTTGGGGAAATCATCAAATAACCAAGAGAATGTTTTCAACACATCAGTCAAGCTAAAAGATATTGCTTAATCCATAAATGAATCTAGCTCACTATCAATGATCCCATAAACTAGGATGGATATTCCACACAGTAATTGTGAACTTATAGATTTAAAACCTAATTTAAGAGAGAATTGATGTCTGCAACTAATAAGCACAAATGAACAAGGAAATAAAGTCAAAAGAGAGAGCAACACCAACTCAAGGAGACTAGTTTACCTTGAGAAACCCACTTTCGGCAAAAGCTCCAGCTGAAATGTGAGTGAACACTCACTTAGAGTACTTCAATTGCTGCTTACAAGTGGAGGATGCCACAAAGGCTTAATAACAAAGCTTCAACACAATCAAGAATAGCTCCAAACAACCTCTAAAATCTCTTAAAACTTTTGAAAGCCTCTATTGGTGTGACACCCAAAAGAAAACAAAGTATTTAGAACTAAAATTTAAAACTCATTTACTAGCCCTCTAGAATGCTTGAGCATCGAGCAACAACTAAGAACTAAATGTACAAGGTCTACAATATTTATTTATAGCATCTTACCAATCTCTTTTGTAAAGACCCCTGCTGATGCTGATATTTTTTGTTTTGGTTTTGAAGTTTTGTAATTTTTTTGTGTTTTGCAAGGGTTTATCATAAAAAAGCAAATACATATAAACTAAAATAATCTCACAAACTGAATAATCTAAGATTGATATAGGAAATGACAGCTGCAATCAAATATCTTCACTATTCATTGAATTATGAAACTTTTACATAAGCATGCATACCCAGATAAAGAGATTAACAGCTGCTGATTTAATTTTCTGCTAAAAAGCAACCCCTAATGCAGATTAATCCTTCTTTATTGTGCAATTTCGAAGGATTAAACTCCCAAAAGGGTACAGCTATCTTCTCCAATGCTGGCCGATTCTTCTTAACCCAAAAACAATATTTTTAGAACAACTCCTCAGTCAAATCAACCCAAAATTCAGTGCAAAGGGTACGGCTGTATTGCTTGCTGATATACAGCCTGTTGTGGATGGTAATATTGTGAATTTTTTAATGATCATAATCTGCTCATGAAACTCCTTAAATTCACCTCCAAATTTTTGTCCAATAAGCACAATCTTGGCCTCTGTGTGAAGCCAACTGATTAGCAATCCTCAGCTGAATATTACACGACCTCAGATAGCTGCTGCAATGAAGTAGCTACGCTCTCCAATGCCCAATAGTTCTGAAATTTGCAGAAACCCTTGGTCTCTTCAAACCCCTATGCTCTCCAATAAACAAGTTTTAAGAAAAAAATCACATAATGAGTTCGATTTCTCTTGCAAAGCCTTATATCTCCTCATGAAGTGTGATTTCCTCTAAAAGCATTTTTAAATAACATTTAAAATGTTGTTACATTTAAACTTAGGAAATCATTTTAACTTCTCATTAATATTGGACCCCATAATTAATTGTAATAATGGCCCCCTTTCGATGATGACTCGACCCTCAACTTTAAGTGAAATTATAAAGTTAAATTATAACTTTATAATAAGCCATTTAATGATTTAAAATTAATTTGGCCACTAAAATATTAATAACTCCCAAAATACTTATTATTTAGCCATACCGTCCGAAATGGGAGTCAACACTGCTAATCACCATATGACCAGATGCTCTTGCTAAAAATAGAAAGGGTCCTTCTCGATCATTCTCTGACTTACTATAAATAGTAAGTATAGCAAATGAAGTCCAAACGAAGTCCAATCTGAGCCAAATGAAGACCAAACTGAAACATACTGAATTTTGGAGAAGACAAGAACCTCCATTAACCAGGCCTCTGCCTTAGATAACCCTCTATCCCCCAATTATTAGCCTACAAGGCTCAGAATGATAGGCTAATCGTTAAAAAATAGGAACAAGCTAAAAAGGGGACTTTACATCTTCAAACTCTTCATTGCCTCTATTGGTGCCATAAAAATAGAGTGTTTGTCATGTTGAAAATTGTATATTCTTGCAATTTCAAATTACATTTTGGAATCATTTTGGTGTTTGCCTCCCCTAGAATGTTTTTTGGGTCCATTTAGCCCTTGTCTTAGCCTTTTTCTAGCCATGGTACCAAGTTTCTGCTTCCTATGGTCCTTTTTGTAAAATTTCATGTTGCAATTGTGGTAGCATTGTGATTTAATTGTGTTCACCTTTTCTAGAGCAAAGATTATTCAAACGCTATTGTGACACACAAATATATGTACAACACACTTACATCTTGCATCAATTTATGTTCAACAATCATTTTTTAGTACTTTGCCACCAACTACTTACACTAGTGTGATGTCCCCTATTGGGATCTTCCCTCAAATTATCCTAATTTAACCTAGGTAGGGTTTAGAACAATATTTTTTGGTCTGAGATTGTTGTATTAGTTCTTAATCTGGAACCTGCAATCAGATTAGTACACCAATAAACATATCATTCAACAATGTACAAAGCTAAATTCCTTATCTATAATATTCCATTAATGTCTCTGGAAATTCATCCAATCAGCCCATCGCTATTATGAAGTCTGTGGGAGATCATACAGGGTGTCTTAAAGCCTATCAAACAGGTTCAGGATATGGAAAGTACTGCCGTTCGTTACCTCCTGCTTAACTCATTGGAGTTCAGGGGTACAGAGATACCTCCATGGCCACCAACAAGCCCTGCTTAACCCAGAATGGATCCTCTGGCTGTCTACTCTACCTGTATGTACGTATCATCCCCTTCACAATAGGATGTCTGATTGGTTGTATTTCTGTAGGTGTTATTTTATCTATAATATGCAGATTTATGAATATATATAGCAGATTGAAAGCTAATTAAAAATATATGCATACAGACAACAGTACTGTTCAGAAATGCAGTCTTGATACTGATTGAAATGCAAATTTAAAAATGTTTAGGAATGCAGACTCAATGTTAATTAGAATGCAGATTTAAGACTAATTGGAAATTGCAGATTTACTAGGGATATCGTTCTAAGATCCATCAAAATATTAGTTACATATAAAGTATATTGATTCTTACTTCACATCAAATTATCCAAAATAATTTAATACTCAGATCACTGAAAGGATGCTATGTTTATCTCCAACTCAGGGTACCGAATCCCTTCAATCTCTTATCATCCTCCATTATATTCCTTCCCATTGGTGGCATCTCCTCCCAAATGGAAACCTTTTGACAAGAATGTGTCCCTTGGCCATCGAATTTTCCTTCATAACTAATCTGTCCTTCAAGACGTAGTTAGTGGAACTGTGGAACTAACTAATACTACTATGTTAGATTTAAGGAATGAAATCACGTAACATTAAGAGATGATTAACTAACCAGAATCCACTATTGTCCTATACTTTTATCCTTGAAGAAATCAAAATTAATCATGCTCATCGATCACTGGAACAAAGTTATTCACAGTGCTGGGTCAGATCAGGTAATGAGTTCATTGTAGGGGGCATGACAGTCCACCCCTCCCAAGATTGCTTGTCCTCGAGCAATTTCAAATTCAGATGGCTGAAGATTTTTTCTCCTTCGCATGTTGCATCCTCTTCAGGTAGGCCCTTCCATTTGATCAAGAATTCTAGGATGGTCTTATTCCTCAAATGCTTCTCCCTCATGTTGAGAACAGCTTCAGGTTCCAAGATTAGTTTTCCCTCATCATCAAGAGGGGTAATTCTGCACATGGGGTGACTTGTTGCCCTAATACTTTCTTGAGTCTTGATACATGAAAAATGTTGTGAATACGGCTGTTCTCGAGCAACTCCAATTCGTAGGCCACTTCCCCGATTTTCCTTATCATCTTATAAGGTCCACAAAATCAGGGTTTTAGCTTTTCTACTCCACTTACTTTGATGGATGATTGCTTATATGGTTGTAGCCACAAAAATACCAAATCTCCAATTTCGAATGTCCTCTCAATGCGGTTTCGATCAGCATAGATCTTTTGTTGATTTTGTGCCTGGTGCAAATTGTCCTTGAGGGTATTCATAATGTCCACATTCTGTTCTACAAAATCCTTGGCCCCTAATACTCTTCTTTCTTATGAAATCAAACTTCCGAAGGAAGTTGATTCATAACCATACAATGCTTTGAACGGACTCATCTTGATTGAGATGTGATGAGTGGTATTGCAAGAATATTCACCAAGGTGCAAACATTTTATCCATGTGTTCTGCTGGCCGGTGACGTGATTCCTCAAATATCCCTTTGATCCATTTATTAACAATTTCAGTCTGTCCACTATTTGAGGGTGGTAACTAAGACTGGGTATAAGATTAGTCCCTTCTAACTAAAAGAGTTCTTGCCAAAATTGGTTGAGGAATCAACTATCTCAATCACTAACTATGTTCCTTGGTAGACCATGTAATCTAAAGATCTCTTTGAAGAATACTTCCACTATTTGTGGAGCCCAATACTCGGTAGTTATTGCAAAGAAGTGAGCATATTTGGTGAGTCAATCTACTACTACATAAATGCAATCCTTCCCTTGGACTTTCGGCAACCCAGTTATGAAGTCCATCGATATACTTTCCCGTTTTTTATTTGAAATGGGCAAAGGTTGAAGAAGTCCTGATGGATAGCTTTGCTCGGTTTTGTTTCGTTGACAAGTCATGCATTCTTGTACATGCTTATAAACACCTTTCTTAAGACCTTTCCAAGAGTATCTATCCCGCACTTGTTTGTAAGTTTTATAATACCTTTGGTGTCCCACTAAAGGATTGTCGTGGTGCTCCTTAAGGATTTTTTCCTTCATCTTTGAATTGGGCACAAGGAAAATCCTATTCTTGTATGGGATAAGCTCTTCAACTATTTTGTACTCTTCATTGAGAACAAGGCCTTCAAGAATATCATTAGCCTGTGTGTCTTTGGCATATTCTGCAATGATATCATTTTTCCAATCTGCTGCTATACTAGTTAGTGTGTTCAAATAGAGCCATCTTGATAAAGCATCTCCTACAACATTATTTCTCCCTTTCATGTACTCAATATTGAAATTGTAAGCTTGTATTTTGCTTACCCACTTCTGTTGTCTATCATTTAGGTCCTTTTGATTCATAAAGTACCTCAAACTATTGTGATCAGTCTTGACATTGAATTTTCCACAAACCAAGTATTGTCAAAACTTGGCCAAGGCATGCATTATAGCTAGCATCTCTTTATCATACATTGAGTAGTGTCTTTCCGTTTCAGTGAGCTTGCGACTTTCAAATGCAATGGGATGCTTATTTTGCATAAGAACTGCTCCAATTCCTTCCTCGGAGGTATCACACTGAAGTTTGAAGGGTAATGTGAATCAAGAATACCTCAAATAGGGCATGTACTCATTGTTTCTTTTAGTTTCCCGAATGCTTGTTGAGACATTTCATTCCACATAAAGGCCCCCTTCCTAGTCAAGTTTGTGAGTGGGGCAGCAATTTTGGAGAAACCCTTTAAGTTTACAAAGCACCTATAGTAACTACATAGTCCTACAAAGCCCCTTAGTTATGTTAGGGTTTTGGCCATTCCTTAATGGCATTAATCCTCTTTATATGCACTTACTCCTTGTGCATTGATCTTGTGACCTAGATAAAGGATCTCTTCCAAGCCAAACTCGCATTTTGACGCTTTAGCGTACAAAGATTCTTGTTCCAAGATGTCTAGGACTTCCTCAATGTATTTGAGATGTTCTTCCCATGTCCTGCTGTAGATAAGAATGTCATCGAAGAATATGAGTAGGAACTTCCTCAATTGTTTCCAAAAAATATGATTCATACACAACTAAAATGTTGCTAGAGCATTTGTTAACCCAAACGGTAGGACTAAAAACTCGAAGTGCCCATAATGACACCAGAAGGCAGTTTTTGGAATGTCTTCTTTTCTCATTCTTATTTGATGATAACCTGACCGCAAATCAATTTTGGAAAAATATTTTGCTCCATGGAGTTTGTCGATTAACTCATCAATTCTTGGTATAGGATAACGATTTTTTATTGTTTTCTTGTTTAGAGCCCTATAGTCTATACACAACCTCATAGTTCCATCTTTTTTCTTGACTAGGACTACGGATGATTTGAAAAGACTAGAAATACGTTGAATATTGCCCATTTCTAGTAGATTCTTTAATTTGACAGGGGTGTTGGTAAGGTGTGGTGATCACTAGTTTTGCCCCTTCTTCCAACTCTATTGTATGCTCAAATCCTCTTTTGGGGGGTAGTCCCAGGGGGATATCATCAAATACTTTCTTATATTTGATCAAGATGGGTTGGATGTCAATGTGAATTTTGTGCATTTTCGAGACAAGCTTGGAGTTGTGGAGAATGAAGCCCTTGCTGAGAGGGAGTCTCAGCATCAATGATTTCTTGAGATGTATTTTAATGCACTCTTCTTTGTGAGAGAAGTTTGAGGTGCAAGCCCTTGTTAATGCATTCTTCTTTGTGAGAGAGAAGTTTGAGGTGCAAGCCCTTGTTAATGCATTCTTCTTTGTGAGAGAGAAGTTTGAGGTGAAAGCCCTTGTTCCACCCTTTGCAAGTAGGTATGGTGGATCCACCCTCTGGGAGTAGCCATGGTGGATGTCATGGGAGAAATTCCATGACTTGGCACTTGTGTTTATTCACCCTCTGGGAGTAGACATGGTGAACGTCATCATGTTGAGTGACTTCGTGATGAGCACTTGTGTTCATTTGTATTTCCATACATAGGAGTATCCATGATGGACCCACCCTCTGGGAGTAGCCATGGTGGATGTCACTATGTGACTCAGATGTCAAGAAGGATTCCTCCCTAGCTAAGAGGGAGTGTTAATGTGATAGCGTTGGTCGGTATCCTTCAGGGCCAACATAGACAACTAAATTGTCTAATTGGCCTAATCGGCCTTAGACAATTTAGTTATACCGATTTGCTTATATTCATTAATATGCCAACTTCATATTGAATCAATCTTGTTAACAAATAATGATTAAGACATGTTAATTAAGAAGTGTCTTTTGGGATTGAATCAGTTCTAATAAAGACGTGTTAAATATCAATGTAATCAATCCCTATCTAAAGATCGTGTTGATTAATAAGAAGCCGACTCTTGATCAAGTCGTGTTGGTTGAGCAAGACGTGATTGATATAAAGATCTATTCTCTCCATCACCTTTAGCAATCAAGTAGCAAGCAGATCGTGTTCTCTCCATAAGTATCGAATCATTCATACAAGCAGATCAAATTATTTTGCCTTCAGCAGATTCACATTTCTCCTTCAGCAATTCATATTCTAGCAAAGTGTGTATATCTCCATATAGATTATCTTCAGCAGTTCGAGATATCCTACAGCAGTTCGTTGACATTCATCTACAGCTGTTTGAGAACCAACTAAGGAAGATCAATTGTATAAACAGATTGTATATTCTCTATAGTGAATTGTTGCCATCCATATATATAGCTTCAAGTGTGAAGCAAAATCATTGTAAAGTCTCTTGACATAATTAAGATAATAAAGACATATTCATTGCTAGGTTTCTAACCTTCAATAGGAAGGTTTTCCCAGGGTAAATTCTGTGCATTTGTGTTTGATTTACTGTATAACTAATCTGATCACCAGAACTTAACACATTGAACCATAGCTCCCGTAGCGGAGGCTGTTGTAAATCCCTTAAAGTTCTTCGGTTTGAACTTCATCCTTGCAACTAATTTCTCATCGATGAAATTATGGGAGGCTCCACTATCTACTGGGGTGATAACCCTATGCCTTTTGAGGGTCCTCTTAATTCTGAATGGACGATGCTGGGAAGCTTGGGAAATGGTAGCTAGATATACATGTTCCTCCTCGCCTTCCTCCTTTCTTTTTCTAGGGTTTCCTTTCTCCCATTCTTCTTCGTCGGATAGTACTTCTATTTGCCGTGCTTGTCCTTGTTTCTTGCACCTATGCCCTAGTTTCCATTCTTCCTTGCATCTGAAACATAATCCCTTATTTAGGCATTCTCTTTTGTCTTTGTAAGTTAGATCAGATTTTTATCCTTCATTATGAAGAGATTTGGCATGATTATGTGGAGATTGATTTCTCATAGAATATTTGTCCTTTGTAAATGTGACATCCACATTTAGGGCTTATTAAATTGCATCCTTGAGTGATGAAGGGTTAAAGGCACTTACTAATCTACGAATAGAATCTTTTAGTCCTTGGACAAATAAGTAAGCTAATCTTCTTTGGGATACTTCAGGTACCATTACGGACAGCTTTTGGACTTGAGTGACATAATCTTCCACATTTCTTTGTTGCCATCCTTGAGTGATGAAGGTTTAAGGGCACTTACCAATCCACGAATAAAATCTTTTAGTCCTTGGACAAAAAAGTAAGCTAATCTTCTTTGGGATACTTCAGGTATCATTACAGACAGCTTTTGGAATTGAGTGACATATTCTTCCACATTTCCTTGTTGCGTTAGTAGGGTGAGTTCCCTAAAATACCACTCAGCATGTTTTTGGTAAAATCTTTGGATGAGTTCTTGGGTGAATTCATCATAGATAGTTATGTGTTGATGATCTTGAGTAATGAGGCCATGATGCCAGCAGTCATGGCCTGTCCCCTCCAAGTGGAGTGTGGCAAATTTGATAGCATTTTCTTCAGTCATTGGACTAAGTGCAAGGTATGTGTCTAGTTTTTGGATCCAAGAATGTGCTGTTATTTTCTGTGATCCATCAAATTTGGGGAGGGTCATTTTGCTGAATCTATCTTTTAGGTCTTTGTCAGGTTGCCCCCATTTCCTACTTGGAGCACTCTGTGTTTTTATGTCACAGTAGTCCCTGAAAGGAATATCCTTCTTAATTTCAGGGTCTAATCTTGAGTATGCTTCCCCAATTTCTTCCAAATTATCCATGATCTGATTATTTGCATCTTCTATCATATCTTCTTCCCTGGGTAAAAAATAAGGTCTTGTTGGTCTAGGGGCTGAGGCTCGGGGAAACATATTATTATTCTCAGAATGATCAGAATTAGTATCCCGCCCATGGGTTTGGTTGGGTCTGAAATTACTGCTACTCATGTTTTGAATAGCTTGGAGGAGTATGCACAGAGGAAAAAGTCGCAGCAAGTTTTAAAAGCTGATTTTTGCATGACAGCAGTGGTAAAAGCATATTGGTGGGCATCTGGAAGCATGCTTATGATCCCAAGAGTTCTTCCATGGTGGTAGAACAAGTTGCACGGCATTTGGATCATTGAAATAAATGAGAGGAGCACTAATGGGGAGTCAAAATGCACAAAACTACTGTTGTGTTTCCATGTTGAGTAACCTACATGTTAATTGGTCCAATTTGTTGCATCCATGATGCAAAAATCAAAGGAGCTATTGTTGCTATGGCATGTTAATATAACCCTGTTTTCATTATATAATTAGTATTTCTTTGTAGTCATTGAAGTGTAAGACCTGAGATGGAGCGGCCATGTAGAGGGTAATATAACTTTCATTTGTTGTTGATACAAGCTTGAAAAACTAAGATCCATAAAGTGCAATGTGTGCAAAAGTGGTAATCTGTTCTAAGTCTCTTAACATGTATGTTCTTCTTCGCTGATAATTGAGGTAAGTATATGCAAGCAAGCAGCTCGAGTGAGAGCTCCACCCCAGTCTACAAGAAGATTCCAAAAACCAAGAAAGGGCACCAAATGCATTGGAAGAATTCAGAAGTCCAAGAACATATTGGTTATAGGCAAGCACGAACTGGTAAAGCATTTTTCAGCGAAGTAAGGATTGACAATACCAGAGAGGCAATGGTTCTAGGAATCCCAACATGAGAATATTAAAAGGTTGATTCCTATCTTTTTATTTTTAAAGCATTGGGGACTCAAAAACCTTTAAATTTGGGTGTGTGTGTTCCAAAATGGATATGGTTCGTCACCAAGATCAGTTGTTTGAGTTCAGTGACTGTTTTGGAATGAATGGACACGGTTTTGGCCTCATAAATGCAATTGTCTTGCAGGGTCAAAAACAGTACTTTGGTGGTACCGAAAGATAAATATTTTTACATTCTCAAGTTTCTCTCAAAAAAATTGTACTTACCAAAAAAGCAGCAACTTGCTTTGAGTCTGTATGCAAAAGTATGACTTCCAAAAGATGGAGAACAAGACGAGCATTTAAGGGACAGTTTTGTAACTGTAATGTGAAGCTTACAAAACCGCCGGTTCCATAGAAGGTGGTTTTATAACTGCCGGGGTGGTTTTGAAACTACCAATCTAATAAATGAGGCAATTTTGTTATGAACAAGTAGACAAATAAAGATAATGTGGAGAGAGAACATTGATTCAACCCGTAGACCTCTCTATCTAAAACAGCAACGCTCCATCATTTAGTTGCTTTAACTCCATTTACTGGCTTGTGATAGGCAGTTTTGAACTTACTCGCTGAACATGCTAAGCTAATGTGAAATTGATTCAACCAAGTCTGCTGTAAATAACTTAGCAGGAAAGCCTTCGCTTCTTTATGTTTTTTGTTCGAATGTAATATCAATAGGTCCTGTTCTGTACATAGTGTAGCTATTTACTCTCTATAATTAAGAATATTCACTAACTTTTCGAAAGGAAAAACAAGCTAGTCTCGGACAGAAACTCTCTCCGATTTAATTAATAGTTACAAATATACTGGATTGTGGATTTGCAAATAGCAAAATACATATTAAAATAGCTGAGTCAAAAGTCACCCACTTTGCAGGAAAAGATCGAGATTGATCAGAAAAAAGGGAAAAAAACTGTTAACTTCAGGAAACAAAGCTGTAAGAAAACTTAAAAGAAATTTTGATCTGCTATTAAAAGAAAAAATTATTCATCGACTCCTACCTTTAGAATTTAGATGTTACATTTTGGAGAGAGCTAATCAAAAATTCTCTCCCCGGTTGCGAACATTAAAAATATGACAGCACTGAAAATGCAAAGGAATGCTGGAATACAAAAGATCTGAGTCCAACTGTTTGGATTTGAGAGATCCATATTGGCAGCTTTAGCCGACTCAAGAATTTGACCTGTCAAACCCACACCGACTATTCCGGCCAGCGTGCCAGCTGTATTAGAAATTCCCATTACTATGCCTGCATAGCGAGGAGCAACATCCAAGTGGTTAACAGCAAAACCTGCTCTTCCAAGTGCTAGAAAGCCAAGGGACACAGAGGAACAAAGCACTGCTCCCCAGGAAGTTCTCAAGGTAGGCATCATCATCAAAGCAAAAGCGGAAACAAGAAAACCTCCAGTGTTGAGCCATTTCCTCGTATTTGTCACAGAAACTAGCCTTCTCGTGATCAGGTAATCAGCTAGCACTCCACCTATATTGGAGAACACAAACATATTCAAATAGGGGAGCATTTTTGAAGAGCCCATTTTCTGAAGGCTCAGCTGCAGACCCATTTCAAAATATGTTGGCAGCCAGTTCATCAAAACATAAAGGGCATAATGGAATGTAAAATTGTTGACAACAATGGCCCAAATGGGCAAGCTAAACATTAAATTTTTCCAAGGAATGGAAGCACGACTCTTCTCTGGAGTAGTAGTGTCAATCACGAAACCATTTTTGTGTTCTTTGTCTCGAGTAAGCGGCAGCAAACCCTTACCATTGCCATATTTTGTAGATTGACCAAAGCCAGCAGAGAGGGCTTTTGAACGATCTGAACGTGGGGGATCAGTGGCACACATAAGCCAAATAAGTGCCCAAGTGCCACCCATGGCTGCCTCTGCTAAAAAAACTGCCCGAGGTCCACTGAACTGGACAATGCCAGGCAGAAAAAGCATCCCTGCAGCGGCTCCAAAATACATGCCTGATGTAGTAAGGGAAACAGATCGTGACCTTTCATGAGGTGGAACCCATTGAGCCAAAACATTATGAATCGAAGGGAAAATAAAACCTTGTGCCACACCAACAAGGAGGCGCGCAATTACCATTGCTTTAACCCTCCCCGGGTCCAGGGGCACTACTGCGGTTGTCAAAGACCACATTATAAACGAAAAAAGAAGAACACGTCTGCCCCCAATTCTCTGTGCAACCCAACCTCCAGGAATCTGTGACAGAGCGTAGCCATAAAAGAAAGTAGATAGAATTAAACCCTTTGTTGATTGGCTTATTCCAGCTGCATCTGCTGCTGCTGTGTATGCGATGGAGAAGCCCACTCTTTCAATGTAGCACACGCAGGTACACACAAATGTCAATCCAACAATGATGTGGCGTGCAGCCACGCTTCTCCCCATTGCTGTGCAACAACTTTTGACAATCTTAAACATTACCTACTCCTAATATCCATGTTTGCCCGCTTCTATTCACTGGTTCATGTACATTCTACAGCACCTGGATCTGAATTGTACAGAGGGAGGCACGATCAAGAAACAAGCCTTCCTAACTATTCCTTTGCTCCGGGCAATCCTCTACATGCTGAGGTAGCCTCAATTGAAAAAGCAATCCAATTCATACATTTTAGCATGCTTTGAAAACTTCAAGTAGCTTTTACGAGGTCCTAGTCAACTCTTCCATCTATAGATTTTATAATCGTCGCAGAAATAAGTTCAATTCGCACAATTTTCTAGGTAATTTTGATCTAATGATGAAGGCAATTATTATAAGCCTATAAAAATGGAATTTTAAATACTAATGGACTGTTTTATAAAATTTAGATACTAATGGACTGTCTTATAAAATTTAGATACTAATGGACTGTCTTATAAAATTTAGATACTAATATTTGCATGATCTTTCCAGTGAAGACAGAGAGTAAGAAAAGAAAATGTAAATTAAGTTGTCTTCTTAATATAAAAGAATTGTTTTTTTCATTTTCTTTTGTATAAAGAGTCTAAATGGGTGGCGTGTTTGTTTAAGTGTTTTGGGTTTGTCTCATTTAGATCTTGAGTTAGATTCTCTCTTAGATTTATTCGATGGCTAGTCAGTTCGGACCTAAGCTCCAAATCGTTGGGCTAATATGCTAATTCTTCTCATTTACTAAAAAATATATACTTCTTGTATAAAGAAAATATTTTAAATACATCTATTTGAAAGATGTCAAGAGATATTAGTCTCGAGAAATATTAAAGTTATTTTCCTATATGAATACTAATATAGATATCTTACAAAGTGAAAAAGACAACATTTTTATAAAGGAAAGTGTTGAGAATGGCACATGAAGGTTTTCCACATATGTGGGCATGTTCTAGGGTGGCATAAGGCCACGTTTATGGCTACTACAGAAGGTCACAGGCCTCTTCAAAAACTTCTCTATCCTCTTAACTTTGTTTTCAAGTATGTAGGAGTCAATTAATAAATTATTAGTGTATTTCGGTGTGTGGATCTAGTGAATAGGGGTGTTGATCACCTCTATTGCTTCCTTTGCTTCATTTTTATCCTTGTTTTTGTCCTTCCTTCATTATAGTTGGCAATATGGTAACCCTTAGGGATATTGGTGTACCCAATCTTTTTTCTTTTAAGGAAGTGATTAATGTTATTGAAACTTCCTCTTTGAAACATGTAAATGCTATCAACTTTTTATTTCATGCAACTCGAGAATCTAATATTGTTTAATCCCAGAGGACTTGTCCAAAGCCTAATGGTTGCTTGGAGAAATGTAAAGACTAACCTATTCTATTTATTAATCTAGAAGCCATATTCAATGATGTTTCGTATTTGTAGAAGCTTGCTCTTATTTATAATTGTGTGGGGCTTTGAATCTCTATAATCTTTTTGGAGATTTGGGTTAGAAAGAAAAGGAACTTGAAAGGTAACTTAGAAATTATTTTGGCTACTAATGACTATTTTTTCATGGTATTCTCTCAAGTGGTCGATTGAAACATGATTTTTGAAGGTGACCCTTATTTTCCCAATCAAGCGAGTTATTCATTTGATCCTATGGAAGAGATGTATTATAAGATCCCTATCTAGATTCATCTCCCTCGACTTCTATTAGAGTTCTACAGGTCTAATATTCTACGAGTTATAGTGATGATTATTAGAAAGCCTTTTGGACCTTCCTACCAAAACCTTGACAAGAACTTTGCTACATTTGCTCTCCTTTGTGTTGAAATCAACTTGAACAACCTTCTTTTGAAACCCATGGAGCTCAAGTTGGTTAGTATAGATTAGATTCAACAAATCGATTATGAGCTCTTTCGTTTCATTGTCATGCATGTGATTAATATGAGCATATATAAAAAAACATACACAAATTTGGGCCCTCAACTTTCTCTCCCCACCTCTAAGATGCAAGCAACCAATGTGAAAGTAGAAGCAAAGGCCCTAAATCATTCTGATGTGCCAAATTCAAATGGATTCGTTCTTGTGAAATCACATTCGAAGAAGAGGTATAGTAATCACAACAAAAGTGGTTCCTAAAGGATATTTTGGTAATAGATTTGATGCTCTAGAAAGCTTTGAGGATTTGGACATAGTGGAGCAAGCCAACAACTTGGCTAGTCAAGATATGCATAACCAAGACTCGGGTGATAATACTATGTCAATGCCTTCTTTTGCAATGCAAGAATCATTTAAAAACAGTGAATTTCATGTTTATAGTTATTTAGAAGCAAATAACAAGATGTAGGAAGATGTAGAGACACATGCAAAAGGATTAATTTTAACTCGTATGATGAAAAATCAATTAGAGTCAAACAAAGTTAGAGGTTGTACCGAATCCTATGCACAAACTACGGGCAAAGGAAGATGGTAAAAAGAACACTCCTCCCATATTAGGAACTCAACAAAAGAACATTAAGAAGGGAACATGGATAAGGTGTCAAAAGAAGGAAGGAAAAAAGATCAATAAAAACTAAGGTGGCAATCACTAGTGGAATCTAGTGTCATCAATATTTTAGATACTCATTTTTTTAATCCTTAAAACAGAAGGTGATTTTTTAGAATGCAAGGGATCTAAGTAGTATCCATTGACAACATGTTACTTGATATCAGATTCAAGAACACAAACTAGATATTTTCTTCCCTCATGAAAGAAAGTTATTAATTGAAGGCACGATAAGTATCTTTCCAAAGATTTCGAGGGGAGGCTAGTGTTTATGTATTGGAGCTAAGGGCACTCTTAGAGGATTGGCTTCTATTTTCTCATGGCAAGTTGGAAGTAGGAACTCAATAACAATGGTGACCTCATGCCTTGACTTTATAGACTCTATCTTGCTTACTAATGATCATGCTTCCATTGATTTATTAGGTAAGATTTTTTCTTGTCTCATATTAGATGTTTGATCTCTTGTTTCCTCTTTCCCCTACATTTAAACAAGTGACTTCAATGTTATTGCTAGCCTAGATGAGAAAAGGGGGTCCTGATCATATTGTCCCTTCTTCTATATTATTTAGAGACAACATCTCATCCCTTAATATGGTGGATGTGATGCAAAGGAATAATTTTCAGCTAGAGTATCAAATGTGTAAAATAGATTCTCTCGTAAAGGCTTGATAGGTTCCTTGTCTATGAATTTCAATTAGACTTCATCTGCTGAGATTTTAGGATGGAAAGGATCTAGCCATTAGCTAATCTTATGCTACTCCACTATGTTATCAGTTAAGGTGTGAATCATCCTTTCAAATTTCAAATTATATGGTTGCAAGAATCAAATGTGTACATGCTTAGAGAATGATGGTGGTTTGATGGGAAGCCTACCTTTGACACTCCTTCAAGAGACTTTAGTTTTTTAAGTATAAGCTAAAAACTTAGGGCAATTTTAGATGTTTGGCTTCTATTTTGTCATGTTGAGTTGGAAGTAGGAACTCATTCTCTATGGTGACCTCATGCTTTGACTCTAGAGATTCTATCTTGCTCACTAATGCCCATGCTTCCATTGATTTTTTAGATTTTTTCTTGTCTCATATCAGATGTTTGCTCTCTTGCTTCCTCTTTTCCCTAGATTTTAACAAGTGACTTCAATGTTATTTCTAGCCTGGATGAGAAAAGGGGGCTATGAGCATATTGGCCCTTCTTTTGTATTATTCAAAGACAAAATTTCATACCTTAATATGGTAGATGTGATGCCAAGGAATAAAAAATTTAGCTAGAATAATCAAATGTGTAGAATAGATTTTCTCATAAAGGCTTGATAGATTCCTTGTCTATGAATTTCAATTGGACTTCATTTTCTAAGATTTTAGGATGGAAAGGATACGACCCTTACCTAATCTTATGCTACTCCATTATGTTATTAGTTCATGAGAATCATCCTTTCAAATTCCAAACCATGTGGTTGCAAGAATCCAACTTGTCCGTGCATATAGAAGGATGGTGGTTGGAAGGGAAGCCTACCTTTTCCACTACCTTGTACTCCTTCAAGAGACTTCAATTTGTTAGTTATAAGCCCCAAACTTGGAACAAATCTCCTTTTGGAAATATTCTCCAAGTTAAAGCTTAATTTCAAGATAAGCTTGGGATAGTCACCTGGTGGACTAAAGATGAGGGCATGACACACGATCTCCTATAGGAAAAGTTTATTTTGTCTAAAGAACTATTAAAATGGGGCTCCATAAGGAGATATTGTGGAAATAGAAATATCAAATTGATTCATTACTAAAGGTGACGAAAACACTTCTTTTATTCACAACTTGATAAAGGAACAAAGACACAGTAATGTTAATGCCAAGCTCACCGTTGCTCAAGGATAATAGTTCTCTTCATTTCAAGGTATCTCCAAGGAAGTTTTTGGGCATTTCTCCTCCTTCTTAAATAAGTAAGGACTTTAGGATGTGGGAAATGAGAACTTGTTCTCAATTGTATCCCTTCCTCCTTCCCCTCTCCCTCGCCTTTCCATCCAAAGGCTTGGTACTTAATTCTGTCCATTCATCTTTGTGTCAGAAGAAATGAATAAATTGCTCTTTAAACCTATCTCTTTGGAGGAGATTATTTCAAATGCCCACCAAATGAACAAAGGTAAGTCTAATGGGAATGGTGAATATTTAATTGAACTTCTTTAAGAATTTTATAAAATTTTAAAACATAACTTATTAGAGATGGTTAGAAAATTGTATAACAAAAATAAAATGCTTAAAGAAATCAAATTTTCCTTTCTTTCTTTGATCCCTAAAAAAATGGAGTCAGCTCTTTGGACTTATTCCAACCTATTGATCTTTGCAATGTTATAAAATAATTAGCAACATTATTGCAGAGTGACTTGAAAAGTGTTATATTTATTTAATCACTCTTGAGAAAGAGGGTCTTGTGAATGGATGCCAAATCTTGGAAGGTATTGTTGTGGTTGCAAAATTCATCCATTCTATTTTTAACTCAAAGGAAAACTTTATCTTCTCTATGTTGAGCATGTTGAAGGCCTACGATAAGGTCAATTAGTCTTTTCTTCAAGATATATTAAGGCTTTTGGATTTTTCTTTAGCTAGATTGAGTATGTAATGAGTTGTATGACTTTGACATCCTTTCAGTGTTAATTAACAACATTCCCTCATCTCTTTTTTCAGCCTCCAGAGGTCTTAGACAAGGAGATTGTTTATCTCCTTATGTGAATACATATTGATGGTAGAAGGGTTAGGCCGATTGATAAAATGATATCAACTGAGACCTAACTTGTTCAGGGTTGACCTCAGGCAGAGAATACTATCTCTCGATTTCATAATCAATTTGTGAATGACACTGCTTTAATGGGGATTTAAAATTGAGGAGGCAAATTTTTTTAAGAAACTGTTAGATATTTATTTGTCTGCCTCTAGTCAACAAATCAAGAAGGAAAAAACTAGTATCTTCTTCTTCAACATGTTGGATCCTATTTAATGCATAATTGAAAACATCTTTCATTTTCAAATTAGAACTTTATTTGTGGATTATTTAGGAATTCTTTTGTCCATAAGTTGTCTTAAAAGGAATAGTGGAATAAGATCTTATATAGATTTTACTTGAGAGTTATTCAATGGAATTTTCATTGGATATCTTTTGGTGGTCAACTAAACCTATTAAAATCAATACTGCAATCCTGGTCTATGTACAAATTTTTAAGTTTAGCCACTCCCAAAAAAATTCTCGAGGATTTTGACATTCATTCTAGGAAGTTCTTATGGATAGAAAACTTAGAAAGTAAAAAATAGAGTTTGACGAATTGGGATTTGTTTTGCAATCCTAAGGAGGTTGGAAGTCTTGGTCTCACGCAATATGAGCTCAATTGTCAAGCTTTAACAACCAAATTATATTGGCATTGGTAAACAAATCTAGGCTAGCCTTAGGCAAAAATTATTGATTTTAAATATCTAGGGGGAGTTGTCGAGGAGGATATCCTACAAATGAATCTTTCTAGGAATGGATCCATGATTTTGAACACCACTAAAAATAGGGCTAAACTTAAAGAATCAGATTTTCTATATATTTAACAGAGGTAATAATGCACTTTTCTAAGAGGACTCTTGGGATAAACATCCTCATATTCTTTCTTCAACCTTTAAGGGATATTTTTTAGAAGCGAGTTGGTTCAAGGTTGTTGATTTTAAGTTCCACACTTCTCTGGGAAGATCAACTGTCCACAAGTGAAGAGAGCCTTTGAGTTGGCCTGAGGGGGATTCTTTGGTAGATAGAGAAACTTTGGCTTCAATTTTGAAAAAGAAACCTTATGGTTCCTTAGAGGGATTAGATTCCATTGCTTGATTTAGTTGCTCTTGGGTATCAAAAATTGGAGATGCAATAAGAGGGATTGTATGTCTTCCTTGGTGGGGTGGGGGGGGGGGGGGGGATTTGGAGGAGGTTTGGATGAACCAAATATAATTTATTTTGGATTTTGAGTTAGGGTAAAATTCTCATATGGGATAATATTAGGAAGAGAGTTTTCCAAGGGTCTTTTAGATATCAATATAGAGAAGTTGAGATGCATGAATATGTGTTGCACTTAAATAGGTTTCGTGATAATAGATTTGAAAGGCACCCAGGATTTAAATATTTTATATTGAACCTTATGCTACACCATCGTAGCCAAGGACTTGCCACAATGTCTCTTAAGAAAATAATTGGGGATTTCATACCAACCATCATCGATAGTCTTTGTCTCAATACACAACAATTGCTTGGCACTTAATTGGTTAAACAATTAATGCATTATAGCTCTTCCCTAAGAGGGTCATTCTCATATTGAAATGCATGTCGTAGCAAGTTTTCAAATATGATCAGCCAATTTGGATTGCCCACCATCTTGTTCATATTCAGTGTTGCAAATACTAAATGAGCATTTATAATGATTGTTTTTAAACGACATAACACCTAGACAACAAACTTAAAAAGACTACACAAATAACATAACTAATAACATGCATACCACATGCTTATACCTACATCAACGGTTCACAATCTTCCATGAAGACGAAATAGATAAGCTTCTATGTACAAGAAATTATTGGTATATATAAGAATGGCAATATTGATTCCTTTGGCTTGATAATGCACTAAACATGGATAAAATAGACTAAGGAGACCATACAACTATAGAAAAAGAAAAAAAAGATTCTTTGAAAAATATATCATTGCATGGAACCCTTGTAGTCCATCTAAATGAAACAACACATGACATCAATCTTTCCAAGATGATCCTTGCTTATAAAATGTAATTGAGATCTTCTCTAAAAATACATTTGCTAACAATGAAGAGTTAATCAGTCATGTCCAAAGATACACAAAATGTACTGAAGCAACATGTCTACATTAGAAGAGTCAAGTTGTAGAATGTCGATATAGAACTCCTTTGAATGAGTGTATTAGATCTTCCTTATCTTGTGATGAATTTGGTAAGAAAACATATGCCCCTGCACAAAATGATGATAGGTTAAACATATGCAATCCATATATGATTTCAATATGGATTGCTAGCCTATCATTTTAAAAATGTTTGTTCTTAAATACATTGCAAAATATACATCTAAGTTTATAAAAAATAGAGTTTTGTATTGATATGCTAACAAAGATATGTAGAAATCAAAACCAAAAAGTCAAGATCTAATAGCATATTATGAAAAAATCATGATAGAGATTGTTTCAAAACAAATGTAGGCATACAATAAACATGCCATATGCTCCAAAAATTAATGTTTGTTATTTGCAATTGTACCTTTATAATATTAAATGTTGGCCAAAAAGTATTTTGTCGAATCACAAGAAATCTGGATAAAAGTATAGTCGAATTGAGCTATCTAAATTTCTACAAGCAATTCCCTATTGAGATGAAAATGATAGCATTGATCGATTCTGCATGCCCCTTCTCATTTTCTTCTTGTCGCAAAGGGTGCAAATGGAAAGATAGAAACAACATGTAATTGTCAATGCCTTCCGTCAATTCTATACTATTCCAAATGAATATTTAGATCATTTTGAAACATTCAATCGGAATGAGCTACTTATCAATGAGAATTTGCATGGCATTGCCACAAATATAAGTCTCATTAAAGATATTATTATTGCAAATTGGAAGGAAATGAATATAAATAAGTACTTTGTGACATGTTGACCACATAATTGATACATAAGTTAACCATGAAGAGTATGATGAGGTTAATAATGAGATAAAATAGAAATGATTGAATGGGTGTTGCTATCACAAATGGGCCTTGCTAGTGAAGAAAATCTAAATTGCCTTAAAATGCATGGTGGATGTGATTATGATAATTTCAACAAATGGGATGAATATACTATTCCTCCACGTTTACATGGGACTATACAACATTTCATAAGCACAAATATGATGTCCCAAGAAGGCAAACAATCCTCATTAGAGTTAAACAATCCACCATATCCACTCTCTTCCAAACAAGAGCAAGCACTTACCATTATTAAAGAACATTGTAATGATAATTCCTTCAACTAACCCTTGCACCGGATCATTCAAGGAACAAAGGGTGTAGGAAAATCCTATCTAATTCATTTGATCAAGAATGCACTTTGTACTCTAACATCACAAAAACATAACTCACTCCTTGTTTTGGCTCCTACAAGAATTGTTGTTTAATATTCCAATAAATAAAATTGCAATCATTAAAGAAAAGGCATTCACAAATAGTATTTCAATAAGACATGAAGCATGTGAAATACTTCCTTGTGGATGAGATGATCTTAATGGGGCCAAAGTTACTATTGAAAATAGATAGTAGATTGTATGAAGCTTTTCTCCACCAACAAAACTTATGCTTCAACGATATATCTATAATACTTGTAGATAACTTGACACAACTACCACTTGTATGGACAAGCCCATTTGAACATCACACTCAAAAGCCAAATTCATGTGGCTACAATTCACTACAATTGTTAGATTACAAATAATTTTTTGTAAACAAGGTGACACTCAAACTCTAATTTTCTCTTTCCAAACAATACAAAACATGTGTAATGCAAAACTAGTTGAAAACGTTTGGGAATTATTAATGAACTATACAAATATATTCCTATCAATAGATGAAAAAAGAAAGATTTTGACCACTCAATGCACCTATTTGCTACAAATGATTTAGTGAATGTACAGAACAACAAAAATGCTTAAACTACTAAACCCTGTTGCACTTAGTGTTTTAGTAAAAACGCACATAAAATCAAATATTGATAGTGATGTCGACTAACTTCCCCAAGAACTCTTACCATGTAAAGGCCAATGAATCATGTTAACAACAAACTTGTGGATTGAAATAGGTCTTGTAGTTGGGTCTCTTGGAGAGGTGGTAGAAGATATTGTGTACATAATTCTAGTTGTAAACCACCTAATTTTATCTTTGTACATAGTAGTATGATATGATACTTGCAATGGTCTACCATGGAACCAAAATGACCCAAAAATATGCTTGTCAAACCTATATCGCCTAGTAATTGTCGACAAATATCACTATCCATGCCATGGGCAATTAAAATACATAAATTGTAAAGATTAACAGTAACAAAAGTGACAATCAATATTGGTAAAACAAAAAAAAAAAACTTAACTTTTACAACTATATCTAGAGTTAAATCAATAAAGGGACTTCATATAGAACCTTTGTTCCTCTTTGACTGATATTCAAGAATGAAAAATAAGCCACATTATCACAAAAAAAGAGGAGTCTCAATTACATCTACTCTCATTATAATAAGTTTAGGTACACAAATTTTAATGTAAATTTTGTAGATAGCCTATCAATTTGTTCTTTTTATTATCACCATATCATATGCTTTATAAAACAAATTCTAACATAATATTTTCACAATTTCATGTTCTATAGGAGCATGCTTGACAATCATATAAAAGTGACATTTTCATAATAAGAATACTTAAAGAAATTGAATCTTTATTTTTTATTTATGAAAATAAGTAGATTACATAGATATTGGTATCTCTACCCATTGCGAATAAGTAGATTACAACATGATGAATAAATATACATTCCAACTACAAGTCATCATTTGACTAGTGATTCCTACCTTTAAAATCACCCACAGAAAAAATTATCCAAATGTTGAACTTGATTCAATCCCACTTTCCAAAATTTAAACCTCTAACAAATGAGGATAAAATATCAAGTGAAGAAAAAAATCAAAACTTTTACCATTGAATAGATCAGAGACATCTGATGATAAATCATAGAATGTGATAAGAAACATTGATGCAAAAGAATCTTCTACAGAAAAAACACAAATAACACTATATAAGATGTTCACATTTTGAGGAGAACTAATCAAAAATTCTCTCCCCTGTGGCGAACACTAAGAATATGACCGCACTGCAAATGCAAAGGAACGCTGGAATGTAGAAGATCTGAGTCCAACTGTTTGGATTTGAGAGATCCATATTGGCAGCTTTGGCAGACTCCAGAATTTGACCTGTTAAACTCACACCAACTATTCCGGCCATGGTGCCAGCTGTATTAGAAATGCCCATTACTATACCTGCATAACGAGGAGCAACATCCAAGTGATTAACAGCAAAACCTGCTCTTCCAAGTGCTAGAGATCCGAGGCACACAGAGGAACAGAGCACTGCTCCCCAGGAAGTTCTCAAGGTGGGCATCATCACCAAAGCACAAGCAGCAACAAGGAAACCTCCTGTGTTAAGCCATTTCCTTGTATGTGTCACAGAGATTTGCCTTTTGGTGATCAGGTGATCAGCAATCACTCCACCAATATTGGAGAACACAAACATATTCAAATAGGGCAGCATCTTTGAAGAACCCATTTTCTGAAGGCTCAGATGCAGACCCATTTCAAAGTATGTAGGAAGCCAGTTCATCAAAACATAAAGTGCATAATCGAATGTAAAATTGTTAAGAACAAGGGCCCAAATGGGAAAACTCGACAGTAGATTTTTCCAGGGAATGGAAACCTGGGTCCTCTGTGTACTCATAGTTTCAGTCAGGAAACCATTTGTGTGCTCTTTGTCTCCTGTCAGAGGCAGAAAACCCTTAGTAGTAGATTGCCCAAAACCAGCAGAAGAGGCTTTTGGATGATCTGAGCGTGGGGGATCAGTAGAACACAAAAACCAAACCAGTGCCCAAATGCCCCCCATGGCTGCCTCTACAAAAAAAACTGCCCTAGGTCCCCTGAGATGAACAATTCCAGGCAAAACAAGCATTCCTGCAGTGGCCCCAAAATACATGCCTGATGTAGTCAGGGAAACAGATCGTGACCTTTCATGGGGAGGAACCCATTGGGCCAAAACAGTATGAATCGAAGGAAAAATGAAACCTTGTGCCACACCCACAAGGAGGCGAGCAATTACCAGTGTTTTAACCCTCCTTGCATCCAGGGGCACCATTGCTGTTGTCAGAGACCACACTATAAAGGAAAAAAGAAGAACCCGTCTGCCCCCTATTCTCTGTGCAGCCCAACCTCCAGGAACCTGTGACAGGGCATAGCCATAGAAGAAAGTAGATAGGATTAAGCCCTTTGTTGACTGGTTTATACCAGCTGCATCTGCTGCTGCTGTGTATGCAATGGAGAACCCCACTCTTTCAATGTAGCACACACAGGTACAAGCAAATGTCAATCCAACAATGACATGACGTGTAGCTACCCTTCTCCCCATTGCTCTCCAAAGCACCCACTTTTCAGAATCTAACAATTTACCCAATTCTAGTATCCATATTTGCCTGATTCAATCCCTTCACTAGTACCTGCACATTCTACAGAATCTACTGGTACTTGTAGTACATTCTACAGCGCCTGGATCTGGATCATAAGATGCACTCTTAAGAGACAAGCTTTCCTAATCTTTAGCTCACAGCTATCACATACACGTTTAGGTAGCCTCCAATTAAAAAAGTTAAAGCTAATTTCTATTCATGCATTTAGCTTCCTTTGATAACTTAGAGCTTTTACTACTACTAGATCATGGTCAACTCTTCTATGTAAAGAGTGAATTTTATAATTGTCACAATTTTTTAGGGATATTTAAAATTTAATTAAAAATATGTACAAGTGATTTTATTTTTCTTATTTTTTGTTTCATTAAATATTTAAATATTGTTAATCTTAAGGGCAGGTCATATGCTACTACTTCACTTATTTTAGAAGTGTTGGTTCAATCTACTATTTGGCTTATTTTAGAATGTTGGTTCCATCTACTACTGGCTTATTTTAGAACTTTGATTTCATGAATATTTAACTTTTTTGCTTATTTTTCTTATTTTCTCTTTTACTAAATATTTAAAAATTGTTAATAATAGTCAACTCTAAGGACAAGATCCCATGCTACTACTTAGCTTATTTTAGAACTAGTAGTTTCATGAATATTTAGGTTTTGCTTATTTTAAAGTCGCCATTGTAAATTTCTATTTATAATAATAATAATAATTTATGCAATAAAACTTGAGGAAAAAAATAGAAAGAAAATATTAAAGAAGAAAAAAAGAAATTTGTGAAGCCACATGGCATATTTGTTAATGTTGGTGCTTATTTCCAGCCCCCCTCTTTTTCTACAACTTATTTCTATTTCCTAACAATAGATGCTCCACTAAAATAAGAAAAGACCAAGTAGCTGCATGGAAATATTTAGCTTTTGCATAAATATTTTTAATGGTGAAATTTGTATATTAATATTATTTTTAATTTAATTTTATGTTTGTATTTGAAGTAATGGTTTAAAATGTTTATATAAATAAATAGTATAATTAAACATTTTTAAATTAAATTATGGTCTATTTTTGTTCATTTAATTTTTTGTTTAGGATTGATTAAGCTCAAGTTTGTATAATAATTTCAAAAAAAAGTTTCAAATTTTTTAATCTATATAAATATTACATTAATATACAAACCATACAAGTAATATTAGTGAAAAACATTACAATGAATCTTAAATACCATTCCTCGAGTATAATATGAAGAACAATCAAGTATATCTCAATATAATCAATTATATGATGAGTCAAGTATCGCAACATTTTAATATAGTATACAATGATTGTATGAATCTATTAGTTGACTTGTCGATATAAAAGTAGTCTATATAGTTATGAATAATAAACATGTCTTCAACTAGAATCTTCAAAATTGGCCTCTTAATGGGCCTGTTTGAGATAATCCATGCGGTAAGGAGAAAGAGGAAGTAGAATTGATGAAACCAACTAGAGGTTGGATCAAAGTGAATTTCAACAAAGCCTTGAAGGGTAACTCGAGACCGTTAAGTACACGGTATGTAGCGCGAGATTGGAATGTAAGCATTATTGCTTTGGGAGCTAAAAAATTGGTTGAGGGAATGAATAATGAGCCCAAGTGTCAGACTTCTCTCTTGGCTGTCAAAATAGAAAAGAAAATGGTCATTGAAAAGCTTCACCTAGAGGAGGATAAGAAATTGGTCATTGAAAAGCTTTGCCTAGGGGATGATTCATTGATTGTTGTTAATGCGATCATCAAAGGGGAAGCAACCGCATGGAGGTTGAATAAATGTATTCATTCAAGTCGTAGTTATTTGGTAGATAGTGAAAACGAATCCATTAGTATCATGATGATGTTAGAAATTAGGAAAATGATGCATTATTGAGTGTTTTGAATAATTGTGCATTATTTGGTTTTATGCCGCATCGTTGGTGAATTATGTGATGATCCTAGGATGTAGGTACTAGAGAGGATCGTGAGAGTGGCTCCCAACGTGTCCCAACCCAAAGTGGTACAAGAGAGGCAATCACGTGAGGGAGTCAATTAACCAAGAGAAAACTAATGAAACATGGGTAATTAATTAACCAAGATAATGGAAACTCCCTACATACCTTGAATGTTTGTAAAGGTTAAGGATGATGACTTGGGATGTTCCTTGCGCACCTTGAGCACTCATACAGGCTAGGGATGATGACCTGGGAAGACATACCATCTTGTAGGGCATGAGATGCTTGTGATTAAGTATCCTCATTAGTACAAGACGGTGCTAGGTTCCATGTGTAGTCATCCCTTTGAGCTTCGTGATGACACTCCCTAGCTAGCTCTCTAGCATGTACTCCTAGTGTAGTTGATTAGCATCTAAAAAATGATTTGTTAATTTTCTATTGGTGTTGAATTCATTGATGTATACTTGTATATTGGATGTATTCTTGGTTCTTGGATGTTGTGAAAACTTTATGATTGGATACCTTGTGTTCTTCATGTTTGGATGTTCTTATGTCTTCTCCCCACATGTCTTGTGTGTGTGAGTGTTTTGGCCTTGTGACTATCTCCTAGCATGGGGAAGTGGATCTTTTGATTCCATGTGGTTGGGTGGCATGTATAACATTGTTCGATCCAAAGGATTGCGGACTAAGAATGCTTAGTGGACTCTAATCAAATATATTTGCTTATGCATTTTTAGTTGATTCATTGAAAGACAATGTTGATTATGAAGGCTATTTGAGTCCCAAGTTGCAATTGTAATAATGAACTTTGGACCTCTCATAATGACATGGGTTGTAATTGTAATGTAACATGGATGGTAGTAAAATTGATATCATGCTTATGTGACTTGACGTTAGAGTTGAGCATGGTTATGTCATTGATATGCACTTACTCTTTATGGCATAAATGGTAAAATGAACTTAGGAAATTCTTTAATTGGATATAAAAAGAATGTAGGAACTTGTATTTTGGGCTTAAAATAAAATTTCCTTTATTAGAAATTAGATCTTATCCTTGAATCTTGTAGAACTATTTAAATTTGCAAAATTTTAAAAAAGTTTGAGGCCTTCGGCCTAAGGACTTTGTAAACTTTGTGAAAGAGGTAAGGCTCATCATCGAACCTCAATTACCAGAAGGTCCTACTAAGGTATTGTATTGATCTAAAGGTTGTCAGGTTTCAACCTTTGAACTTTTGTCCTAACATTAAAGCCTCCTCTTGGTGCAAGGAAAGGCTTCTCATCGAACCTCACTCCTCCAAGTGTTCCTTAGAGGCCTTTGTTGTTTTAATTTTACCAGGCCTTGAGAATTGGGCTTTCACCTTACAAAATTAAACAAAAATTGTGAATGAGGTAAGTTGAAACCCTAACACTCGATCCCCAATTAGTCCTCTTTCACACTTCAAAGTTTCCAAGCATTTTGCACTTCAGACTTTGGGCTTTTTGTTGGATATTGCTGAGAAGTTTGCTAGAATGATGTGTTATCATTGATGTCAACATATTCCTTTGTGTGTTCTAGTGTTGCAGTCAGATTAAATGAGTTGGTTTGGCCAGTGTGTTGCAGATGAGTTGTTGTGGATTAAAGGGTTTTGATATAAGTATCTCTAGTTGATTCAGCTAAAGTTTCAAAGGTTCGCATGGTGATTTGATCGAGTTATGAGATTCGGTATTGAGGCTGGTTTTTCTGTTGTTCAATGTTGATCAGTGTTCTAGATTTTGCTTCGTGTTGCAATATCTTGGTTTGCAGATTTGGCAGAGTGTTTGGGATGTTCATATGTGTCCTCAATTCAGATGATTCATGATTTGGAGGTCTACAAGTGAATCTTTCAATTTGACAGCCAATATAGTTGATGTTCTTGAGGTTCGGTATAATGATGATGATGGTTCTAGTAAGTGGTGATGTTGCAGTTGTTGTTTTGGTAATTCATGGTGCTTGTGGATGTTTCTAGATCATGTCCTATTTGTGTTGATGGTCCACATTGATCATTGTGCTCGTTGTGTATGATTTATCCAATATATTCGTGTTATGCGATTTTCTTAGCCGATCGGATGATCTTAGCATTTTGCGGATGTTCAAGGCATAATTCTTGGAGGGGTTTCATGTTCAAGGCAGTTGATTTAAGTCCATACTATGTCTTAGCCGACATTGTTTTGGTCTGCATGTAATGTTGTAGCATGTGTGGTTATATTCTTGTAATTTGTGATGAGTGTTGAGCTGACCTTTAAATATAGGCTGGTGAATTGTATAAATAAATGTAATAGTCGTGTGAGAGGTATCATCTGTGTGTGTGAACAATGATTTGATCTTTTAATAGCAGAGAAGAAGTGCGAAGAAGTGTAAAGAAGTGCGAAAGAGCAAAGATCAGATTGTGTGCTTAACCAGAATTGTAACCAGGCATGAAAAGATGCTATTTTATCAATTCATGATCTTCTGAATGTAATCCAAATATTTTTGTAAGGCAGTGAGTCTTCCCAAGGGTTGTAGCCCTTCTTGTTATATGATTTGAGTAGTGAGATCTAGGCAGTGCGCCTGAATGCATGTGCGTTCCCCATTGTAATATTTCATTTACTCCCACCATGGTTTTTCCCTTAACTGGGTTTTCCACGTCAAAAATCTTGGTGTTATGTGTATAATTGATGTGGTATTGATTTGTGCTTTCATTGTTAATTATCATATTTAAAATTGTGTTTGAGTTGTGTAAAGTTTTTGAGCAAATTGATTCACCCCCCCCTCTCAGTTTGCTTCCCTATTGCCAACACTTTTGACTTACCATTTACATCCTTGCCAAATAAAAAGTAATCAAAAACCCCAATATTTGAAACCCTGATTCGTTCCTTTTTTCTTCAGACTTTGGGCTATCTCTTTTTCAAGTTTTTTTTAAAATTTTTTTATGAAGGTAAGGCAAAACATCGAAACCTTGACCACTGAAGACCGACAAGGTCAACTAGGAGTAAGGCCTCCCAATTTGGCTCTTGTATAGGTTATACTTTATGTTGAGGATCGCCTTCGGCCTAGAAGAGTGGACTGGAGGGGATAATTCCATCATCCTACTCCTTGTCTCATAAATTGATAGTGTCTTCATCTAGTCGACTAGTATTTGCTCCTAGATAACCATCGTTGGTGTTGGTTTTTTGGTATGTCATAAGTGTTTTAAAGTGTTATTTGGTATGGATTGGAGTTTGATGATTTGTTCATCCTATAATTGTGCGGTGTCACAAGAGAATATGGTCGTGGGCTTGTACCTAATCATCTTTTAAGTGATGCTCCTTCTCTCTCATAGGTTCATCCCGGTGGTTTTGTCATGTGACTATTGAATCATCTGCTAGTGTCACCTTATATTTGTAATGGTGAGGTTATTTTGGTTGTCTTTATCTTTGTTTCATAATGTTTGATATAAAAAATTTATTTGTATATTGTATTGCAAGTGTGACATGTTGTTGTATCTTTGGCGTTGTTGTTTAAAAAAAAAAAAAGGTAGTTTCATCAAGTTTTGCCTTGGTCCTTTCAAATGAGGTATTACAATAACAAGACAAATAGGTGTAGAGAGGCGTGGAATACACTTATAATTATACTTTCTCACATCTCACACCAATACCTATCGGGTTTAATTAATAGCAGGGATAATACAACACCAATCATAACTAGAATCACATGTAACCGAGTATATTAACCATCCTAAAAAAACCATGGGCAACTTCTATAATTCTCTAGCAAGTCATACTATAGTGCACTTTGAGTACACTAGCACACTTCAAGGTCTATAATAAGATGGAAGGAAATCGTTACACTTTTGAGACACTAGAATTACTAAAGGACATCAACACAAGTTATAGACATCAATGAACTTGGTAGAGCAATGTTGTACTTTCCTAGTTGTGCATCCATCATAATTAAGGTTTTTTTAGAATTAACTACCTAGATAAAATCTATAATCCATTTTAATACTTTTTATAATGAAATTATGACAAATCATAAAATAGAGACAGTAAAAAAGAGTTCCCTAGAAGTTTGTATGTATGATTTTCTACATGTTCTTAATCTCAAATTTCATGTAAAGTGTTTACCCATTCTTGAGATCATAATCAAACATTAGATTTAGTTGAATACCCAATTTAGACTCTTCTACAAGGTTCACTTAGCTCACTAGGAAATACCTAAGTTTTCAATCTAAAAATAATACATAAAAAATACAATTCATATTCAAATAATTTCATAATAGTAGCACACGTAAGGTATAGTCACCGCGTACTTCATAGATTCATTGAAGACGGATCTCCTATAAGATCCAAGTCTCATATATTTAAGAATCCATAACTATGTTATATATAGAGAGAGATTTTTCCAATCCAAGTTCACAAAGTTTGAAACACCAAAATATCTATCATTGAAACAATATATTGAATTTCTATAATTTTAAGATTACATTCCTAAATCAATATTAAAGAAACATTGAAATCCCAAATTGTAAACCTCTTAAACTTCTCTAGATTTTGCCAGGTTTCATTCTCTACAAGAGATTTAAAACAACGAGATTTAATCGATTTGGATTCAATGAATATTCTAATTTATTCCACCAATCTATCATTGTCATGATCTTTTCAAAACTAAAATCTAACTCTGAGTTCCAATGAATGATCAATTTTCATATTAATTTCTTTTAAACAAGATACATTTATTCAAATGAAGAAACATATGTTTCAAATTCATGAATATAAATTATTAATTAAACAATTGAGATGTTTGTTAAAGTAATTCCATGATTAAAATTCTAGATTCGATCTTTTGTAACTTGACAATAATTGATGGAGATCTAGACACAATTCCACTCAACCCTTTAAACAATTGAGATATTTGTTAAAGTAATTCCATGATTAAAATTTTACATTTGATCTTTTGTAACTTGACAATAATTAATGAAGATCTAGACACAATTCCACTCAACCCTTGAAATTTAATCCAAGTGATAGCCCAAAAACTCTAAACTTCAACGTGTAAATTCTTTTCTATCATCTTCTTCTTAAATGCAATCAATTATTAACCTCATTTGGATTATCCTTATTTGGTTTAAATCATGCATTCTCTCATTGTGGGAATAAAACTCAATAATTTTTTTATTTTTTTTCAATTCAAAAAAATATTTTAAATAATTTTTTTTGTTCATGCACACAACTTAAAAATATTTAATAATCATTTATCTTTATTTGTGCAAAATATAATAAAGATAAATATGTTCTTTAAATTTCAATTATCTAAAACTAGATAATTACAGTCAATTAAATTGTAAGCAAGACCAAAAGTTTATTATTTTTTAATTAACAAATTGTAGACACTTTAATTTGACTAATCAATTTAATCAAATTTATTCTCCTAGGTCACCCTCTGACTAAATTTATTTAATTAATAAAGCCATGTCCCATAGCCAATTAATTGATTAATCTCTTAATTAATTAATCCATCGCTTAATTAATTAATCCTCCTAAACCCTTCCTCTATTAAATAAAATAACTCATTTATTTTATTTTATTCATGTCATCTTTTTTCTTCTAATTCTTGAATTAATTAATTCCCCCACATGTCTCCTAACTCAAACCCTTCTTCTAACCCAACCCCTAGCCTAACCCATGGGTTCTAACTAACCCTATCCACCTAACTAACCTTATCCTTTCTAACCTCTCCCCTCACATGTGTGTGTGCACATTCCTTAATTTTCCATTATTTGGAAAAAGATCCTTATTTGGGTGGTTATTTCCCAAATAGACATGTGTCCTTGTCATCCCTCTCCAAGACGTGTTCTCCTTGAGGACATTTGTCTTTCCACATGGCACCTTGAGGCTTGCCACTTATCCTCTTTTAGGACAAGTGTCTCATTTTCAACCTTCCTTCATTCCCCATCCATTTCTATTTAAACCCTCCATTTTCTAAGCAAATCATCCATTTTTCATAATCATATCATCATAATGTCGGTTTACATACTCATATCGATCCACTTTTGCACAATTATATCGTCATAATGCTGAATCATAACTCACCTTGCATATCATTTTCATCAATCTCATCTTCACATCGTCAATCATTGAGCAAAATAGAGTACCTGTAACGTCATGAGCACGCATCAAATCGAAGAACTCTCAAATTGAAGTGGATTTTGGTTTGCATTTATTTGTTATTTCCAATTTTGTTTATGTTTTAACGTTCTTATCTTGAGGTGTTTGATTTATTTGTGGTTGTTCGATTATTAGTTTAGCTTTTAATCATTTGCATTTTGTACCAACATCTTCTAGCACGCCCGGTGGTACCCACTTCACAGATCATTTTAATCCTTGTTTGTTGTTTTAGTGATTGTTAATTGTAGGTTTTTAGCACTTGGAGGCAAAAAAATGCAATTTCGGAGGTCGACTTCCGCTTCGACGGAGGTCATTTCATCACCAAGTCAACTTTTGCAGTCTAGCGGGTTGTGATCAATTGTGACGGGTTTGCTACCAACTTTAGTGGAAATGCATTCTCGTCATTCCATCTACAGGTATAAAGGTGATTTTTCATACTCCAACGGGTTTGTGGTGAACTCTAGCGGGTTTGTGGTCAACTTTTGTGGGTTTGTACTGGTGAAATTAATTTTGTTTTTTTGTGCTCTCTGGTCTATGTTTAAAGTTAACTCTAGTGGGTTTGCATTCTGTATACATTTTTTTTTGCACTGTTTAATTAAAATTTTACATTTTGTAACTGAAACAACGGGTTTGCAGGTAACTCCAGCAAGTTCGCAGGTAACTCCAGCGAGTTTGAGGGTAACTTCAGCGGGTTTGAGGGACTTCAACGGGTTTGAGGGTAACTCCGATGGGTTTGATTTTTTACAAAAGCCACAGGAATGCACTAAGAAACTACGAGAATGCACTAAATAACTACAGGAACGCACTAAAAAAGTGCAGGAATGCATTATGCTTTTACGGGTTTGTGGTCTCAGTGTTTTAACAGTCATTTTCCTGAATCTTTATTTCATTAGATCATTGCTTACTCACTAACTTTCATTGATTGATTGGATTTTTACTAATGTTTGTGCAGCTAATCATGCTTGTTAAAGACCCCATGCTTTAAACATTAACAGTTTGTTGTGGGACCGCTAAAGAGGGGTGCTTTTTGAAAACATGTCTTTTTCCTCAATCGCTTTCAATTTTGCATTGTGTCTTCTAGTTAATCTAGTAGCACACTTCAATTTCATAAAGGAAAACAACAACTTGTTTTCCGTGTTTGGCACGTTTGTGCATTTGTAGAGTGGACCTATTGCTAACACACTCTATCCTCTCCCTTCGCTCTTGTGTTCCTGGGTGCAAGAGAAAAGTGTTAGCGACATTCATTTTTTACTTTTTAGGTAAGAGGGTCTACCTCCCGAGTAGCCGATAAGGCCAGGTGAGAGGGTACAACCCAAGCGGTACTTTCTTTCGGTCTGTTATATAAATATTCATGATTTTGGCGAAAGCCATAATCACCTAGTGTTGTTGTGTTATAACAATGGTTTCCCTCGGTATCTACATGCAAATGCCTTCGTGGTCTTGACAAAAGTCAAAATCCCCTGGTGCTTGTGTAGCAAATACATAAAAAACCTATGTTCTACAAGCTAGGATATCTCTTAAATAAGTTAGCCACTGCATGTATAAACACCAAATTACCTTGAAAGTTCCCCCACTATGAACCAGTGTTTTAGCAGCCCCAATCCTTCTATTTTTTGGTACAAGGATGAACCTCTGAAGCCACCCACAATCTCGCAATTCATTATTGAGATATCAATTCCTTGAGATCTTTAGATCCTTAGGAATTCAAAGTCTTGTGTGCCCAATAAGTGTGTGTCGTGGAGTGGAGCCAGTGTCACTAGACTTTTATGATATCCAATATGAATAAGTGTGGCTACGGATTAATTTCCAAAGTGGGATCCAACAAGTACTGTCATTTGACCAACCTAGGAAGTACATGATTGTTAATGCCTTTATCATACTCGTGTTCTTGTTGTGTTTGTGTCACAAAACAATCTTTTGCCAAAATCAATTTAAGTTTCTAAACACGTCATTTTACCTAGTCTTGGTTAGTCTTGTTCTTTGGCGGGTTCGCTTCCTGGTATAGCAAGAATGCCTATTTTTTTGAGCTAGATTGACATACTTAGTGAGTCATTGTCATTCAAACTCTCATAGGTTTGCTTCCAGGATCCGCGGGTTCGCTCTTTACTCTTGCGAGTTTGTGTTGTGTGTCACCCAGTCCTCGGTTGTTAAGTGTGGCGGGTTTGCACCAAAATCCAATGGGTTTGCACCCTAATCCAATGGGTTAGCTATCATTCTCACCTACCATTTCAGTCTTTGAAACTATAGTGGGTTTGGACATAGGTCTAGTGGGTTTGACTCTTACTCTCGTGAGTTCATGTCTCACTTCAACGGTTTTGATCCTTATTGTCTTGTTATGCTGCCAAAGTCTACCAAACAATTTTGCTTCATAGTCTGGCGGGCTTGCCTTATTCCCAAGGTCCATTTGCATTTGCTTGAGTTGTCATTGTCTTCCATCTTAGTTTGCATTTGCATTTTGTTAGTATCCTCTTTGCTTGCATAGTTGCATCATTGCCATCATCTTGATTCTTGCATTGTCATTATCATCCATCATCACCTCTCGTCTCCCAATTCGCGTTATCATTGCCTTCTTCCTAGGTCATTAATCTAAACATCAAACATCCAAAATCAAGCATAAAACTTAATCCCCTTTCCAATTTCCTCAAAGTCAGTCCCCATCCTAGTTTGAGCTTGTCATTCATCCCATTCTGAGCTTTAGTCTATCGTCCATTTTCATCTTTCATCTCTCCAACTCATCAATTAATCATCGTGTAGCAATTTTATTATGATGAGTTTGGTCACCCTTCATTTTCTTCCACTTCATCCCATTCTGATGATGATGAGAGTCTCATTAATCAAGATGAGTATGAAATTGAAAACCTTGATGCCCTCATCCTTAGCAAGCTTGCACCAAGTGTCAAATACTAAAATCCAATTGGTCATCCTAGCTACCCTACCATTCCTCCATGCGCATCCACTCATAATCCTTATCACACCTTTGACAAAGGAAATCCATTATGTCTTCCATGCGCAACTCCCTCATGGATCACACCCATGTATCCCTCATATGCAACATCCATGCCTCCATCTTCTCCCATGATCCTATCCCAACCTCCATCTTTTCGTAACAACACTACCATTTATGTCCATAATCCAAATCCACCATCTCATTATCCCCAAATCCATTACACATCCATAATCCTAACCCTCCATCCTACCTCAATCCTCCATCCAATCCTAATCCTCCATCCTACCTCAGGTCTCCATCTAATCGTAATCCTCCATCCTACCTCAAGCCTCCATCCAATCCTAATCCTCCATCCTAATTCAATCCTTCATCTAACCATAATCCTTCATCCTACCTAAATCCACCACTATCCACTTCATCCTATCTCCACCCACCATCCACTTCATTCTACCTTAATACACCTTCATCCACTCCACCCTATCTCAATACACCACCTGCCACTCCATCGTACACCAAAAGATCTTCATCCGCCCCATCCTACCCTAATCCGCCTTCATCCACTCTATCCTATCTTAATCCACCATTGTCTGCTACAAGCTATCTCAATATACCATCTTCCACTCCATCTTATCTCAATTCACCACTCTGCATTCTCTCCTCCATTTTTGCAACTTCTCTTCCACCTCCCACACCTATCATTCCTCTCCCACCTCCTACCACTATCGAAAACATCTCATCCATTGAGACAATCCAACCACAATCCCCATCATCTACTCCTACTATCATTCAAATTCAACCCAATGAACCTCCTATCCTTCCATCCACTCCATCTACCCCAGTTGATGAACCTCCCATCCTTCCATACACTCCATCTACCCCAGTTGGTGAACCCCCCATCCTTCCATCCACTTCATTTACCCTAGTAGACGAACTTCCCATCCTTCCATCCACCCCATCTACCCAAGTCAATGAATCTCCCATCTATCCATCCATTCCATTTGAAGAGTCTACCCACTCAACCATCATCACACCATCCACACCAATCCCATCATGCCAAGATCTTATTCCCAAGCAAGTTGAAATATTTATCGATCCAAAGCAAGATCCTACAATTCTTCCTCCTCCATCTCAAGATCCCTTATCATCCCTTCATCCACATCATGATCTTACCATCCCATGCACTCCATCTCAAGAGCCTTTATCATCCCCTCGTCCAAGTCAAGATCCTCTCATCCCATATACTCCACTTCTTGATCCTCCATTACCTCCCATGCAAACCATCCCACCACCATCACTCTATCCCCTTGGTTCACTCATTCATTCATGGCGGTTCACTTGCAGTAGACAAACATCTGGTATACACCACCCATTCTCCTCCATTTGATAAAGGACTCACATCTTGTTACCCAGAGAACAAGTATCCTACTTTAGATAAAATGCTCAAAAAATGAACTATCGCACTAAAGGCTTATGCCTACATGAGAAAGGTACTTTGGAGCCCATCCATGCCAAAGCACATCTAGTATCTCATGGTCTCAGTTACATATCCCAAGGCACTTCATCCAAAAATATTGGTACAACTAATGAAAAATCCAAGTATGCTTCCAAACCCACGATCGCATCATCCCATCCATCCTCCAAATCCTTTATCACCATCCCCCTACTCCATAATATAAAGACAAAAAAAAACATCCATCTCCCTCCTTCATCCTTTAAATCCATTTTGGGTCCCTATATCCCAAAATCCACCATGTATCCCCCACATGCTAAATTTATTTTAGGCCCTTATATCCCACAACCCCATGCTCTATCTTTACCTACTCATCCCCCCATACACAAATCCCATATCTCCATCACCCATCATAAACATCCTACTCCTTCCATTCCCAATCAAGATAAAAAAAGGCACATATCCCCACATTCCATCGAACATCCTGCATCCATCACTTCATTCATATTCCCTCCATCTCCTACACCTTCGCACACTCTTTCCAAGGCTACTAGCAAAAATTTGGATGCCAAGTAAAAAATGCATAAAGCTACACATCCACAACAATCTAAAGATCACCATATCCACTCAAAAAGACATGTTGTCACAAAGGAAAATCTGATACAAAACTACAATGAATCCCAAAGGCCACAAAGACCCACTGAAGAAAAAACAAGAACAATGCGGATCCCAAAGCAAAAAGAAGCAATGCATCTAAAAGAAAAATTTGCAATGGTATCCAAAGTCGGTATTCCACAAGCTAAACATCATTTCCCTCCATCTCCTAAATCTATTTTAGGTCTCTATGTCCCAAAGATCCTTATCATAATTCCTCCATCAAACTCATGTACTACATCCATATCCTCTCCGCTCATCCCACATCCCCCACAACATGTGCCATTGTTGGTCTTGACAACTTCTCCCCATCACACTCACTTTCCCTCATTCCATCCAAACACTTGCCACTACCATATCCCTTACACCACATACATTCCCCATCAAAACTATATAATCCAAGCCTTTGCATAATCCACTCATTCCTAATAAAGTTGTACCAACATCCAATGATCACTCCAAGTGGGCTCCTATTACCTTGATATGGAACTTGATGCTTGAGTTCTCCATCCACCTCCCTTATCACCTATCATCCAAATCCATTTATCCTCATCCATCTCTATCCATAAATTTCCTCCCAAAAATCGAAAAATACCCAAAAATAAAAAAAATAAAAAAATAACAGAAAATAATAAAAAATAAAAAAATAAAAAAATAAAAAATTGAAAAAAAAGTAAAGAAAAAAATTTGTCCAATGGTGAAAACTTGGCAAATAGGCACCTTGGACAAGTTTCGTGATGAAAACCTAGTAAACAAGCGTCACGTGTAATTTCCTCCATCTTTTTGTTCTCCACACTTGGGGGCAAGTTCTTCTAGACACCCATCCATCACCCCCTACATTCCATCTACCTACCATACCCGTCATATCTTATACAATTCACTTCCTCCATCCTCCTTTGTATCTTGATAAAAACAAAATGCCACCATGTATACATGCTTTAGTCACCTCTTGGCCTCCATTTCCCCATCACACTTTTCCTCCTTTCACCTTCCTATCCACCCATCCTTCCTCCCTTCCATGTAATTCTTTTTCATACCTTCATAGTCCTTATCCACCCATCACCCTATCTTCCATCCACTTCCCTCAAATTCCTATCCTCCGTCATTCATCTTATCATATCCATCCATCTACCAATCCTTGCCTCCCAGTTCTTCCATTCCTTCACCCATAACCTTTTCCTCATCCCAATCCTCATCAACCTCCATCCCTTCGTCCCTCGTCCTTTCATCTCCCAGTCCCATCCATAATGCTTCCATCTCCAAACATTTTTTATCATATCCTCCATCCTTTCAATCCCTTCTCTCATGCCATTCCATTGCCTCGTACATCCCTTTTCATTGGTATCTAGCTCCAAGCTACCCCCATACCATCCAATGCCACCCATCCAATCAATTCATCTACTCCCCACAATCTACCATTGCATGCAAATACTATCCATATCGCTCAGCTATCTAGATTCAAGCACCAATAAATTCATCCAATCACATCTATGGTCTTTTTCCCAGCCTTACTGCAAGCCTTGATTGTAATCAAATCATCATCACCAGGATGCATCCTTCCCAATCTTTGGGTTGTTTTGGGGATATATCATTCTCACATCAGCAACACCCCATCAATCATCAATCTCTCTCTCCATCATCCATAGCTCTTGTACATCTTGTAAATAGTGTCATGTACATAGCGTTGCATGTCTCCATCTAGGTTCACTTGTACATATGTGTCCTGGGGTCTCATCCTTTGTATCAGTCAGTTGTGTCCTCAAGATTGTGTCCCATTAATTGGTTCTTCAACAATCATCCTTGAGCATCTTTGTCATCATGATCATATCAGGTACCTTTTTTCATCCCATCATCATCAATCTAGAAATGTCATAATTTGTAAAAACGAATCGCACTCCTTCATATAGATCGTCTCCTTCCTCAAGTTAGACATCATCAAATCCAATCTATCAGTTATCCTTTTGGCAAAACATATTTGAGATACTCGTGTTGGCTTTGATTATTTTTTATCATCGTTTATCCTTTTTAGCTCCTTTGTTTTGTTTCCTCTTGGTCACCACAATCTTTTATATCATGGTGTGCTAGGAGAAACACAACTAGGGATGTGATCTTCTTGGTGTTGGTTTTGCTTGGCGTGTTTTCTTGATGCGTCCCTTGTTGTACCCTCATGAGATCTTGACTATCTCATGTTACACTTGGGCATGTCTTCTACTTGTGGTTTTTTCTCACACCGTTTCCTGCAAGGTCTTTGTAACTTTATATGGTGTTGGATTATGTTTGTGTGTCTGTTCATATTTGTCAGTCCATCCATAGGCTATAAAATTCCACCTTGGTTCCTTATACCCTGGTGACTCACGTACAATGCTAAATCGAAATAAGTGTTTGTCGCATGGTAACCCATTTTCAAGGGTGCTTGCGCTCCATGATCATTTCATTCATATCATATATTTTATTTGCATTCACCCCTATTTCCCATCTAATTCTTGTCACCCCTAGGCTAAGTTTTGCGTTGTCTTCTATCTTGTCCATTGGGGCAATGTTTCTTTCAAGATGCCACCCAGGCCCCTATTTCCCATGCACCCTCTTGAGAGGGAATCATTCCCTCATCCTCCATCCATCGTTAGTTCAATCTGGGGCATCTTTTTCTCGTCTCCTTCTTGCCCCCCTTTTCTTTGAGGCTCAAGTGTCTTATTTTCTTCCCATTGATGCTATTCTAGCACCACCATGAAGAGGGGCAAAATGTAGACACTTAAATTTCACTAATCAATTTAATCAAATTTAATTCCCTAGGTTGCTTATATTAATTAAATAATTCATATTATTTGATTAAATATAGCATCCCATCCCCTCTGGCTAAATTAATTTAATTTATAAAGCCATGTCTTGTAGTCAATTGATTGATTAATATCTTAATTAATTAATCCCCCTAAACCCTTCCTCTATTAAATAAAATAATTTTTTTACTTTATTTTATTTATGTTATCTTTTCTTCTAATTATTGAATTAATTAATTAAAATTAATTGATTCCCCCACATGTCTCCTAGCTTAAACCCTTCTTCTAACCCAACCCCTAGCCTAACCCATGGGTTCTAACTAACACTATCCACCTAACTAACCTTATTCTTTCTAACCTCTCCCCTCACTTGTGTGTGTACACATTCCTTAATTTTCCATTATTTGGAAAAAGATCCTTATTTGGGTGGTTATTTCCCAAATAGACACGTGTACTTAGGGACACGTGTTATTCCTCTCCAAGACGTGCTCTCCTTGAGGGCACTTGTTTTTCTTGGTTCAGCCACTCGTCTTCTTTGAAGAAAAGCGTGGAATCTCATTCCACATGTCACCTTGAGGATTGCCACTTGTCCTCTTTGAGGACAAATGTCTCATTTTCAACCTTCCTTCATTTCCCATCATTTTTTATTTAAACCCTCCATTTTGTAAGCAAATCCTCCACTTTTCATAATCATATTGTTGTAATGTTAGTTTGCATACTCATATTCATCCACTTTTGTACAATTATACCATTGTAATGCTGAAATCATAACTCACCTTGCATATCATTTTCATCAATCTCATCTTCACAATGTCAATCATGGAGCAAAATCGAGCACACATCAAATCGAAGAACTCTCAAATTGAAGCAAATTTTGGTTTGCATTTATTTGTTATTTCCAATTTCATTTCCGTTTTAACATTATTATCTTGAGGTGTTTGATTTATTTGTGGTTTGTTCGATTATTAGTTTAGCTTTTAATCATTTGCATTTTGCACCCACATTTTCATCACACACAAATTATCTTAATTTCACTAGTTATTTATTTACTGCACACATAATTGAATTATGTCAATATTATTCAATACCAAGACCAAATTCGTCTTCCCATTACATGCACCTATCGTGCAACATAATCTTACCATAATTATTCTTAGTAGCATTATTAGACAATAACAACAATAGTATAATCACCATAAAAAAAATTAACCATGCCAATAAACTAATATCATTGTGACCCGCATTATATATAAATGCATCAAAACAACAATCACACTCAATTATCAAAATAATAATTCAAATCCAAATCACCATGAGATGAGAAAACATAAAATCTCAATCAAGTATCACAAGAGACCAAAGATATACATGTTATAGTTTTCCCAATTAATTATCATATACTTGTAGTTAAAAGTATTCAATTGTATACTTTTATCATTGTCAAACACCAAATATCATTTGCATATATAAAAGGAACTTACTATAATACATACACTATTACACTAAAATAATTTATAATCCACAAACTCATACTATAAGTATTTGCATGCATAGCTAAAACTTATTTTTACCATTAGCATGACTATAAATTCAATCATTTCTAGGGGTTGACCTAGTAGAACATGAACCCTAAGAAATATAGCAACCTTGAGAGATATTTCTAAATACTAGCAATCTGTATGCTAGAACAAATAGATATAAATTCAATGAGTCAAAGAATAGAAGTATGCCATCACATAAACTAGATCTACATGTCAAAATGATAGATCCATGGATGGAAAAACTACTTCAACGTATAGACTTGACCTCTCATAGAGTGAGCAAACTATTTAATTCTTGAGACGACATATAGACACAAGAAGTCTTCAATCCCAAAACATCTAGAATTCAACATCATCACAATATTATTCATTTCCCTCTATTGTATTACTAAGTACTTTCATTTATTATAATCACTTTTCATACTTTGTATTTAATATTTTATTTCTTTTATATACATTGCCTATAATTCTATTATCTATATTAGTTTATGTTTGTATTGCTTGCATTAATTGATTGTTCTAGATAACAACATTTAATAAAAGTAAATTTCTTTATATTTTTTTGTGAACTGGCACTCTTATATAACCTAGTCTCCATTTAGGGTTTCTCACCATAATTTGGGTTTTTTAGGTCTAATGTAATTATGATTTATTATTTATTATTTATTTCTATACTTCTTAAGGTTTCACATTTTATTATTCATTTCAATCAAGGTTTGGTTACATAATGATTTATCTATCCTCTTGATCTCCTCCCACAATTTTTTTTTGGATTAAGATGTCACCAACCTTGCAATCTGATATATTATTAATGTGATTCTGAAGCTCTTGGAAAGTATCATTAGATGCATATAGTGTAATTAGAAATTAATTTACAATTTATATTCTCTAAGAATCTTGATATTAGTTGCTACATGCATTCATGAAGGAGGTGGAGTTGGTAGTGGTAGTTATGAAGCTATATTTAATAAATATTTAATATTGGGCCCACTATGAGGTGGAGAATAGAGTAGTAGAGCATCAAAATTATTATTGGTGGGCCCAATATGAGTTTGATTATGATTTTGGATGCCCATCTCATGATGTGTGTTATTATAGAGGAGTTATTAGCCAAAGATATCATCTATTATATTAGTATGGATGTTATTTTTTCTATTTATGCTCATCAGGACTTACATTTTTATACTTGAAAGTGCCTCTTCATTTTGAATGTAGGAGTTTTTGTATTTTTCCATGGCTTGATGAAATTATATTATTTTGAGAAATTATTTATGGTATTTCTTTCCCATTTCTCTATAAATTGGTACATTAGATAGTATTTCTATGAGATTTTTTTATAGGTATATAAGTGTTGTTGAAGTTTTGTCACATATAAAAGTGTTAACATATAAATATCTCTCCTTTGAAGATTAATACATACTTATTCTCTATGTGAAGGCTTTTCTTAAAGGATTTCTCCACATAAATCTTGTGTTATCTATGGTTTGTTGATTTGTTTCTGTAGACACCTAAAATTGTCCTAGCCTAATCAAATAAATATTTTATTTATTTATTTAATTATTTTATCCTAAGTCCTCTATTAATCAAATAGATTTTTATTTATTTAATTATTTCATTTTATCCTCTTCTAGCCTTTCCCTATCTAAAAAAAACATTTTTATTATCCTCCCTAAATTATATAAATATTTTATTTATTTAATTGGTCCCACGTCTTCTATTAATTAAATAGATTTTTATTTATTTAATTAATTCATTAGCTTTTTCCTCCATGACACTTGTCATTCATCTCTTAATTTGCCTTTAACCACCTCTCTAGTATTTTCCCATTTTCTATACCTACCCTCTAATCTGTGTCAACCATTTATCCTTTCACTCCTTAATCATAGCCCTCCATTTCTAGGGTACTCTCTATATAAGAGGATCCTTTCACCCTTATCAACCTTAACTAATGTGATCATATCCCTAACAAGCTAATCAACTAATGCATCTATCTAGCAAATGTGATCAATGAACCAATCAAGTGTCTACACAACCACAATTTGTTCTTTGTTGAGATCTTGTGCATAATACAAAATCTGAGAGCAACCATATCAAACAAGATCAATGGAAATAATGAAGATCAAACTCTACTAAGCACGTGAATGGCATAATATTTCATATTTTGTTGATTTGCATGTTTTAGGTTCTTCATTGGTGTATGGTGGATTTTTATTTGTAGAACTAAGGTTTTATGTGGTTGGATCTTTGTTGGTTTTACAATAGTTTAACATTCCATTTTTACCGCACACAACTTTTTATTGTTGATTATACAATCACATAATTTTAATCATATGGTAATCATTGTCAAATAAAATAATTTTCAATTTAGATATACTTTCAACATATTTTATTCTACTAGTTTCACCTTGTTTCTTAATATTTGGCATCAAAGCTAATGATTATATGTAGAGAGGGATGCCTTTATTTTAAGTGTTAAGATTTTTTGGCTACAATGAGGGATTTTGTATTGTTGCTTTTACATATTTAATGAAAGGATTATATGTCATGTATTCTACATCCTATATGGATATTGAGAAATCTAGTGATAGTGGATACAAGATGTGGAAGTTGAAGATGGAAGATTTCCTTTAAGAGAGATATTAGTGGTTCTCTATTTTTTCAAAAGAGAAGAAATATGATATTTTTGTTGAACATTTCTCAAAATAGACTAGTATGATATATAGTTGTGTCTTGCAAATTAAGTCCCCTTAAATGTTTTTAAGGAGACTACTACAAACAAGTTGTGAAAGAGGACAGGTGATATATGCAAATTGTGTATTGCAATTTTTTTTTATCTCAATAGATAATATGTTCACTACAAATGAAAGATGATGATTCTATCATGGACCATTTGATTTTTTTCAAATTATATTATATGTGAACTTGCTTCTTTAGATGTTAAGTTGGATGAGAAAGATAAATGCATCTTATTACTTTATTCTCTACATGATATTTGGAAAAATCCAATTGTTCTCATTAGCGATTATGGTTCAAACATAAAAATATAAAATCTTTTTTTATTTTATTTTTGCTCGATAAAAGGTTGAGGCCAGAGAGATTTTATTAATAAAAGATAATTACAACTCCATTCAGTGTGGGCACCGGTAGGAAAGAATGGAGGGAAGAAAACCTCCGGTCTGGCCCAGATCCATTAATGGATCAGAGAACAAAATGTAAAATCTTATTGCTACCCTATTTTTAGAAGAAATAAGAATAAAATCCATGAATGAAGGCTGACAAGATTATTTACATGTAAATGGACTGTATAGAGAAAAACAAGGGCCTAGAGGGGATTAAAAGAAGAATAGATCCAAGTCTAAAAGAAATTCTAACCTTAATGAAAAGTAAAGAAAAATGTTAGAACAATTAAAAAAATGGAAATTTGAATAAGGAATACGAAATCAAGAAAAATAGGTTTGATTCTTCCACAATAATATCCTTTGATGATGGAGACATCGTTGCTTTATTTATTTATGCTAACATTATAAGTGATATTTCTTGGCTTATTGATTCAAGTTACTTCTAACATATGAATTCTCACAAGGAGCGGTATTTTACACATACAACATAGGACAAAAAATTTCTTTGTAACCAATACTGTTGAGTACAATGTTGGTAAGGGAAAGACATAATTATGTTTTCACAATGGATGGGTTAAAACCCTTAATAATTTTTTTCCATATTCCAAGTCCTGCGATAAATTTACTTTATATTTGTATTAGTTAAATTATTCTAAAGTTTGCGGGATTAAAAATTTTTGGTTGTGTGTTGGTAAGAAGGAATTTGGTGATTGTTAGAGGATTACAAATTGGGACGCTATTTAGGATTAATGCCTATAAATTTTTCAATTCTTTAAATGTAACTAGAATTGAAAATTCATGTATGTTGTGATGCCAATGTTTGGGTCACATAAGTGGAATTTTTTTTAAGATCATTATTGTTATTTTTTTTATTGATAAAAGTTGTAGCATTTATATTATAAATTTTTTTTACATAGTCACTTACAAAATTTTCAAAGCCATATAGTGTAACAATACTTCCAATCACCTCTATCTAATAAGTGCAAGATACAAAGAAAAGACTACAATATCCAACCAGCTGAATTCTCTAGTTGTTCCTATACCCCAACATTCCTATACTTCATATTCTATATCCGGTTCTAAAAAAGACATACTTACTAATCAAAAAACAACATTCAACACCAACCCTTATTTGTTTCAGGGTTCACCCTTAGCCCTACCCCTTCTAAGACAATAATATTCCTTCCTTTAAAATATTGCTTCTTTTTATTCTTCTTCTTTGGACCCTCCTCTTCCTAGTCATGCAGTGTTGCTTCTATATTATTGAGGTATTTTTTGATATGGTTCCACGCATCCTGTACTTTGATTCTTTGAGCGTCACGATCTTCATCAGCTCCCCAAACCAAGAATGGTCTCATTGGGGGCTCAAACTTAGCCACTTTCAACCATTCACCACTCTTTGTGATGAACCCTTCCTCAGGGCTTGCCATAACTAAGAAAGAACTGAGTCCCTCCTTTCACTCCTCCTTGATGCACTCTCTCATTATCCATTTGGCATCTTCTTTGTTTCCCAACTCCAAGAAACATGCCAAAAATATTGATGCCACATATGCAATGGTGTGATATTTGAAAGTGGATTCCATGCATCTATCTCCTGGAAATATATCCACCATGCGTAAGAACTGAGGATCTTCAACTTTGAAGATGTCTCATACGCTCCTCTGTGATAACATCCTTGAATGCTCCCTACTGCTTCGTTGTACCCGGTGAGAAATTATCCTCTATAATGCATTACAAAGAATCTCAAACACCTTCACCTATTCAATATCCTTTAGTCCCAAATGTTTTGATAAAAGTTTTGGTTTGTATTATAAAAAGATTCAATCGCCTAGGAATATTTATCACTCGCCAGTCGAGGTCTCTAATTTTGCTAGCATTGTATCTCAAACAGGTGGTTCTCTTTCAATGAAACGTCCAACCCTACCAAATTTGCATCACAGTCACATCTGTCTACTCTCACATCCAACTACCCCCATTCAAATCTTTCATGTCGACATCCTCCTCATCCACTTCAAATGGCACCAATTTCAAGTCCTCCCACTAGTCGATGTGATCAATGATATTCATATCACATCTCCAATTCGAAGCCTTATCAACAATCATGTTGCCCTCTCTCATAATATGAGATTCTAAAATCTTGGAAGCCACATAATTGCTTCAAAATTAGCTTGATAAATTTGTTAATCTTCCAATTTTGAGCCTCTTCCTACAATATGGCATTCACTATTGTCTAAGAGTCTCCTTCCAAGTGGATTTTTGGAATTGAAAGTCGACTTGCAAGCTTGATTGCGAGGAGAGCCACTTGTGCTTTTGCCTCATTATTGATTACATCCTTAAGTCTTTGGGAACCTATGGCTAAAATAATACCATACTCATTTGTTGCTTCACATCCAACACTCGAGATTTGGGGATTTCCTTTGGAGATTTTGTCAAAGTTAATTTTAACCCATCCTTGTTCCGATTTTGCCCAAACTATCTTCCTTTGAGCCCTTGGGATAGGATCAACCCTATAAGGCCTATTAACAGGCCTAAATTTGAGCAAAGGCCATTGAGATTGAATAATCTTAACTGCCATATTAAGTGGATATTTTTTAAAATTATGGTTATATGTGGCAGTGTTAACAGTTTAAAAAATTGCTATCTCAAAGTGTGTTAAAAATAATTGGATAGGGTCCTCTTTATCTTGGAATGTTCTTTTTTTTCATTCTTTCCATTCTTCCGGCCAAATTAAAAGAGAAGGAACAATGTACCAAATACAAGAGTAAATAGATCTTACTCTTTCCAAATTTCAAATAAGGAATAACTCCTTCTGTTTGGGTGGAAGTAGAATTTTCTAGCCCAGCCTTTGTAGTAAGAAGTTCTATCTTTCTAAGGTGTACTTGCAATGTAGCAGTAGATGATCCAAGGTTTCCTATAACTCTTTACATAACCAATATTTATACGGTACATGGAAACAAAGTTTGCATAATCTTTCCCCTATTAGGATTCTCCCTTTCACTGCAAGGTAGGAAAAAGGCCTTAGGGAGGTAGTATTTATTCCAAAAGAGCTTGTGGGTCATGATTCCTTTGCTCAGTCGTGTTCTAATATTTGATAGCTCACTTTTATTGATTATTTACCATTCTTATCCTTGTACCAAAATATTTCATCATTGCCCCCAGTGAAAATAACTTTTCTACTTAGAAGGAGCCTCTTGAATAATTCCTCTTGTTGAGCTGGAAGGTTTAGATCTTGTACTTCTTTCCATCTCCATTTCTCCTCACCATTCTCTCAGAACATCATCACATAATCACACACTAGTCGTCCCCATTTCTCAATAGAGGTTTTCTTTATCATGACCCACCCCCAGTCCTCTCCAAGTGGTTTGTATCCTTCCCATGAGTCCATCCAAAAAAATTTATCCCCCCATTCCCAATTTGCCACAACATAAGGTCTGATATGCCTACAAGATATAATGAAATTCCACATTGCAAACTCCTTTGAGGGATTTTGGATAGTAAGAATTCGATAATTTTGACCACTGTCTAGATATTAATTTCTTAGAATTTGGGTCCATTTCTGATTTGGGTTGAAATACATTGACCATTCAAGCTTGGCACCCATCGCTTCATTCATCAAGCTTCAATTTCTCAAACTATCCCCTCTACTTCTATAGGTTTACACACTAAATCCCATGCTAATAAAGGTATTTTGTCCTGCTCATTCTTTCCATTCCAAAAAAAATTCCTCATCTTCTGATTAATGGTTTTTATCACCTTCCTTGGGATACTAAAACAAAGCATAGAGAAGATTGGGATAACTGATATCAATGATTTAACAATAAGGATCCTACCAACCGCTAACACCCATTTGCTTTTCCGCCCCTCCAATTTGTTCAAGTAATTGTCAATCAATTTTTTTCCACAAATTTAATCTATTGCCACCTAAGAACAAAGGAGTTCCCAATAATTTTCTAGGTAGGGATTCAGATTTTATCTCCAATATTCTTGAGGTCTCTCTCTATTTATTAATGTTTGTGTAGATACCTAAAAATGTCTCATTAATTCTACAGTAATTATTCGTCTATTTAATTAAGTAATTCTTTAATTATTTGATTAAACTAATTATTTCTTCTAATCATCACCCTTGACTATTACTAATCATTCAACATTTCTAATTATTCACATTTCTATCATTTCATCATTTTATTTAATTAACCCTATCTCAATTATTAATTAAATATTATTTATTTAATTAATTATGACTTTTTCCTTAGTTAAATAATCTATATTATTTAATTAATTCAATCTCCTAAGTTTAAATAATTTAATTTAAATTATTAAAATTTATTTTTTAAATTCCTCCAATTCCCCAAATTATAATTCAAATTAATTCCAACTAATTTCATTTCATTTCTCCCAAATTTGAATTTCATATCATTTCATCTAATTTCACATTTCACCAAATTTGAATTTCAATTAATTTCTTGTGCATTTCAACATTTGAATGACCAAATTCAAATCCAAATTGAAAATGAAAATCAAATTCAATTTCAAAATCCTACAACACGTGCTAAAATCAGAACTGATTGACCAAATTATTTGTCTGATCAGTTAACTTAGTTAACTCATCAATCATCCTTTTTAACTCCCAATCACCTTTTTCTGACTCTTCAATGAATTCAGTCTTCTAATCCATCTAATCAGTCATCTCCTCAATCATCTAGTCAACTAGCTAGTCTATTCAGTCTATTGGTCAATCAATTGAGTTCACTCTCCAATCAATTTTGTTAATAGATCAATCAAGTTCAGTTATCTGTCAATTAGCACTTGAGTTCAAATTCTCACCTCTTCTGTGTTGAAAATCTATAAATTCAACCTCTTTGCTCATTTCATTCTAGAATCACAGTCTTCGAAATAGTTGCTGATCTATGCAGGAAATCAGTGCAATACCTGAGAGCCAATTCAACAACAACTAAGGAGAAGAGCAATAGAAGCTTTGTCAAATCGATTGAGGGAGTCTTAATTAGATTCATTTGCTCAATTCAATTGATTTTACATTATTTGATTGTTATTTAGGAGTAATATTAATTAGATTAGAGTTGTGATTCGCTCTTTGATATCTGATTATGCAATTTACGCTTATTTTACCCCTAATACATTTGGTGAACTTGACGCGAATCAACTTTTTTTAACCTTCTAGCATGATTTTTCATGATTTGCAGGTTCTGTACGAATGCTTCAGGAAGTGTTGCGCAATCGCCCGCATGGTAATTTGCAGTCATTCATAACGATGCGCAATTGCTTTAAGTAATTTGCATTTGCCATAAATAATTCGCAATTGCCATAAGTAATGCACAATTGTCATTAATAATTTGCATTTTTCATAATTAATTTGCATTTGTCATAAATAATTCGCATTTGACTGTCAAAAAAACTGCTTTTATGAAAACGAGCATAACTTTTGCATAACATATCGGATTTTGAACTTTAAAATGCGTCGGAAAGATAATTCGATGCTCTATAATTCAGTATGATTCTTTTTTCCATATCTATCATTAAAAAATTTGGAAAATTTATCTAAAGTCACATTTCTTGTTTAAACTTCATTTTCTCATGTCTTTTGCATACCAAATGATCTATTAGTAAGATTTTTTGTTAAATATATGAGAAAATCATAAGGAATCCACTCAAGGATGTCTTACATCATGTTTTCTATCAATAATTTTGGGCTATTATTGGTGTGACTAACCTACCCTCTGCAGCTTGTCCTTTGTTTGATAAAGACCCCACAACTTGCTAACAATTTTCTTGCAGGGAAGATAAGATCAAAATTTTAGGTACAAGAAGGAGACAAAAAGACAGAAGACAACAGAGGGCTTACCACCAAACCCTTAGAGAAGAAATAATTTCTATCTTCTATCTTTTAATTCTGTTTCATAATTGATTTGCAATTGCTCAGACAATGATTTGCAATTACTCAGACAATGATTTGCAATTGTTCAGACAATGATTTGCAATTGATCAGACAATGATTCACATTTGCTATTAAGTTAGTTTGCATTTGATTAGACATTAGTTTGCATTTGCAGGAATAGGTTAGAATGTTTCTGTTTATTTTTCTCTATGTTTTCTGTCAATAATTACCTTTGTTCATGAAAATAGAGAGGTCAAATTTGTAACAGAGAGGAAAAAATTAGGCTAAATAGCCCACCATGTGTCAACTAACATTTTCTGATTTTCTTGCAGGGGTAGCTTAGAAACACTTCATTTTGGTGCAAGTAAAATAAACCACAAACAACCTGTTTTCTTTCACAAATTGCTATTAAGGTTAAAAATGAACACCATGTTTGTGTGGAGCAACATCTCCACTTAGAGTAGAAAATCATTGCAATGGAAGGATAAAAAGAAATTATGTTTTTCGTGTCTTTGAAGGGGTAGGTATTATGCTCTCCCCTTCAATGGATGATTAGAAAACCAAACTCTCTTCTTTTATGCTTTCAGTCAACTTTTGTACTTACATCTTTTAAAGGGTCTGCCTTCCCGAGTTGCCTTGAGGGGGTCGGTGAGAAGGGAACAACCAAGTGGAAATGATTAAAGCCAAGTAATCCAAGCCACTATAAATAAATGCGTATGTGATGAAAATCTTATGTGACGAGTGTTATATGTTGTCACAATGACATTATGCCTCCCTTAGTGCCTATACGGTACATTAAAATCTGTAGAGCGTAACCTCTACAGACTGAGAAACCTCCCTCAACGAAGTGTAAAACGTTGCTGATTGTGACCACTCAAACGAAACTCTGTCTAAACACCATAGAAATTAGAAGCCCAGTTGAGTCAGTAACCAGACACTTGTTTTATCATAGTGCAAGGGTGGGGAAGAATCTACCCCAAGACATTCACCATATCTCTCCCAGGATAACGAGCCAATTGAGGAGCAATCTTCTTTGGTCTAATTTCCAAAAAAAGGCAAAAAAATGGGTGCACCCTAGGGTGTGACAGGGTTGTTTGAGCTGACAAAGTATCAAGATATGGGTTGTGGTAATATTTATGACCTTTTGACCTTAGGAGAGTCTGATTGATGTGATATCGAATTGCCCAAATACAATGAAAAAGAAAATGGGGTCTTGAAAAACACTCCAACATTCATGGGAATTTGAAAAAGTTCCTTAAATAAGTATTCTTTTTGATGTGTCTGTTGTGTCCTTTGCTACATGTCACCAAGTTCAAACATTTTAGTAAATACCAAAAACAAAGTGGAATCTCAACCAAAGTTTTGTCACAAGATCAAAACTCCTCAACAAGTCAAGTTTCAACATCAACATCAATATCAACATCAAATCAAACTTTTGCAACATTCTAGAAATGAAGAAAACATCTTACATGTTGTGATCTTAGGTTCAAACCAAACAAGCAAACATCATGGATTGGTATTATGCATTTTGTAGGGAAGGCGAAGAATTCATCCCTTCCATTCCTATCCCATCGCTATCCATAGAAACATTAGCTCAACAAATCAATACTTTGCAACAACAAATGAGAGACATGACTAGTCCTAGCAACCATAGGGGCTGGTTAGAAAATGTGATGAGGGAGGTGATAACCACGAGGGAATCATTATCAGACCAACCTCCTTCTTCTTGTGAAACCATTCAAACATGCCAACCTCCATTCTTCAACAAAATCATTCCTACCTCAATTCAACCAACATTAGAGTCATGTCAACCTTCTTTCAACCCAACATATCAATCATACCAATCATATCAACCCAACACTCAAAGTATCTCTTTCAACCAAAATCAAACCTTTTTCAACCATTACAAAACCCCTTTCAACTAGAATCAAACCTCTTTCAACCAAAATCAAACGTCTTTTAACCAAAATCAAACCCCTTTCAACCAAAGTCCAAATCAAAATTCATTCAACTAAAATCAAACCTCTTTCACCCAAAATCATACTCCTTTCAACCAAAACCAAATCCCATCCAACCAAAATCCAAAACAGCCATATGTATCCACCATTTCATCATCCCTTGAAGTCACACAAGACCAACCCATGCCATCTCTAGCCAATACCACAACCTCCCAAGGGCTATCTATCGTACAAATCCAATCTAATTCAAGTCGTGATTCAGAGGATCTCATTCAAAATCCTTTCTCATTAGGCCGAAGTGTTGAAACCTTCCAAGAATATCCCATGCATATCCAAACTTCTTCCCTATTTCAAGAGGATGATCCAAAATCAGAAGAAATCAATCATGAAATAAATCAAGATCAAGAACAAACCCTTTCATCCTACCCATTTTTTTATGGAGACTTCACCTATCAAGAATCTTATGATGATCCCCTCATTCTTTTCTATTCTACTCATAATAACACCCTTGTTTCTCAAGAGCAAGATGTTCTTTCAAGTCCCATCCAACATCTACCTCTTAAGTAGGATCAAGACATCCCTTCCATCCTTCTTAATAATCTCTTTTCAAGTCAAGATCCCTCCATCCCATCATTTCCATGTCATAATCCTCCATATCTCTCACAAGATTCCATCTCACCAAATGAACTTACCATATCTCCTAGTCTCCCTCATGATCCTGATCCCTCTGTACAAGTTGTTCATGAACCCCTTATCAATGAAATTACCAATCCAGATCATACTACACAGGACAACTTGTCAACAATTGTATGTGCGCCAATATAGTGACAGAAACAAGCATACCACTAGTTATTGAAATCAACACCCAAATTGTTTAATCATACTCTTCAAGTGCATCAATAAAAACAGGCATAGCACCCGCTCATGTCACAACTTTGAAACCAAAATCTATTTGCCTCATACACCAACACTTGAAATACTGGGGGCAAGAAGGTCTACCACAGCTGGATTGGTTTGAAAATAAGGAGGCTATAGCAGAAATTGTACATGAAAGACTCCCAGCTGAATATCTTACTGAAAAAGACAAGTTCATCCAACTCTTCAAACAAAGACCAATGAATTATCTTCACAAAGTTCATACCAACTCAATAACAACATGCACCTAAAAAGATATTACATCTAAGGGTGGGTTCATTTCAATTTTCAGTACTACATTTATATATTTCTTTACTACATTGCATATCTCCGTTTCAGAGTGCATCATAGTCACTTGCATATCACCATTGCACAACATATAGCTGCATATCATTATTCCTTTCTCATATAGTTACATCCATAAACAAAGGATGATTGTCTGAATTAATCACCTGCCTGCACTAAAAGGAATGAAGGTTGTCTCATTTCCTAGATACTTGTTTATAAAGTCTTTAGAAGGCCTTTAGTCATTCATCCTTAATGTCGCCTTGTCATTGAGCTTTATCTATGATTGTGTAGAAGTTTCACTATCAAGTCTTGTTACCCAAAATCTATCAATTGCTATATCTCACACATTAACCAAAAGCTCTAAGTCATTACAAATACCTAGTTGGTCATGTGGCTAGTGAAAAATCCAATATTCTACTTCATCGTCATTCTAATTGTCATACCCACGTACGTTTCATTACTTACAAGTTAAGGCGAGAAAATAAAGAAAAGCAAAGAAAAAAAACACTATGCCAATATCCATCTCAAGGCAAAATAAACAATGACATATTATTGAAATATCATGCATACATGTACGGCAATAAAAACTTGATTATGGGAACATGCAAGTACCTCCATCAGAGCTATGGACGCCTGCTGGCAATGGAGCAATATTTGAGAGATTACAGTGCATAATCTTATCGGAGCCCTAAAAGCTTGCTAGCAGCGAGGCTTTATCCAAGATGCTTTTGAAGTTAGAATAACTCACGTAGCTAGCCACATAGGATTCCAAGGGTATTTGATGGTTATTAGAGTCGGAATGAATTCAATTGCACACACATGGGCAAAATAAGATCAAAGTTTCAAGAATTGATGGAGAATTTTTTCGTGCCTCCTTTGATAAATCTTGGTTACATAGTGTGTTAGGTTGGATGGTCTAAGTCTTTTGAGAACGGATTGAACTCCTATCTCTGAAATGTTTCACACCTTTAATCCAATTAGTGCATTTCAGAATGAAAAGACACACACACTCATCCTTGTTCGAATAGGAACTACATTTTTGTCATGCATCCTGCATTAGCATAACTCATATCAAAAATTCAATGTCTCCACCGCACTCTGCAAATCATAATGTCATCATAGATTTTCATACTTGGGGGCATAACTGAAAAGATTCTAAAAATCATAAAAAGTCCTGAAAAAATCAATCAAAAACATTCAGATAAAGTCCAGAGAAAATCAATCAAAAACATTCAGATAAAAGTCCTGAAAAAAATCCTAAAAATCAGATAAAGTCCTTAAAAATCAATAAAAAACATTCACAAAAATGTCATGAAAAAAATAAAAAATCACAAAATGTCTTGAAAAAAAGCAATAAAAATCGAAAACAAAACTAAAAAAACTGAAAAATCAAAGTAAGAAAGCATGGACCATCCATTAAATCAAATCAACAACAGAAAAACTCTCAAATTCTACAATCAAACTAATCACATGTCCTGTCAATCAATCTATCAATCAAACTCTGTCAAACATCAACATGTCTTATACAAGGAAGGGTATACTTGAAACCAGACAAATCGGTCTTAAACGAGGCACTCACTCTTTGAAACTAGACATTCCTATCAATGATCACACAAATCAAAACAATGGCATAGATTAGTATGACTGTTGAATTTTGTCCAAGTTAGTCTTATCTTTGTCAATTAATGGCAGGTCATGTTTCATCAATACCAAAAACATTTGAAAACCATAAAAATATCAAAACATTTGAAATTTTTTTTGAAAAAATAAAAAATCAGAAAACATCAAAATCACAACAAAAACATTCAAATACGATCCTAAAAAAAGCACAAAAACATCGATTTTTTTTCAAAATCAAACAAAAACATTGAAAAACATCAAAATCCAAAAACAATAAACTATATCAACATACCAAAAATCAAATATCCTAGTAGCTATCCAACAAACACTTCGCATGAAGTTCATAAAAGATATAACTATCTTAAACCAAACATCTGCAATCAAACTGAACAAGTCTTATCAATTGTATCATCTATCCATATCAACGTGATCATTATCTTGTCTTAAACAGAAGAGGATACACTCAAAACCAGACAGATCAATCTTAAATGGGGTCTGCAAAGTTTTGAAACCAGACATTATCAAAATCACATCAAGCAATCACACAAAGACACAAATCAGTATGGCTGCTACATTTTGTTCTAGTTGGTTTTATCTTTTATCAATTGGCGAAGATCATGTTTCTAGCTACTCAAGGATGTCCAAAAGTTACTAGAGGAGTTGTGATGGGCATGATCCTTTTCTTTGTTTGCTATTTTTTTGTGTATGAACCAATGAAGTTATGGGGCAATAGTTTCAGTGGGTGTCTGTGATTGGTACGTTCATTTGGCAAGTGTCCCACGAAGTATAACTATGCTTGTGACTACCGCACATACCTCGACCCTTGTTGTTATTCCCAAAATGGATGGTTCATTCCTTGTCTACTATGTATTTGATCATTTGCAATGAGATATCTATACATCTTGGTTCCTCATACCCTAATGTAATAAGCTTCATTGTTACATAATAAGGCTCAATGATGAAAATATATTGCACTATGAATAAGGACAACAAGACTATTCACCATCAATCAAATCATCATCATATCATTTCAATTCATACCAATTATTTTTTATCTCATCATGTTGATTATCTCTTCAGATCATTCTCTCGTCAAGCATTTTCCTTCTTGAATCAACCTTTTCAATTCTTTCAAATCATTCATTTTGTTTAATAACATCTCTCTCATCATTTAGTTCCAATCTCTTCATCTATAATATTATCATTTCCTCACATCAACTATTCTATCTATCAATCAATCATTCTTCACCTTCGTCATATTTTATCATTCATCCAATTTTTATCTATCTTTGTCTTATACAAGATGTATCCTTCCCGAAACCAGACGTTTTGATCATTTTTGTCTTATACAGGATGTGTCCTTCGTGAAACCAAACTTTATCTCAATCCTATCAATCTCATCAATCTTCTCATTCAATCAATCTACAAATCATTCTAACCATTTCTCTCCTCTAATCAAACTCATTCGTGTCACCAAGTTAACCATTCCTCCATCTCTCATCTAGCATTCTTCTACTTTCGAGAGATCATTCATGTCTTCAATGCACAAAGAATCTCTCAAGGGGGCATTATACCCTAAGTGTCACCAGGGCATACTGGGATAATTTTTTTTTTCTCTTTCTTTGAAACAATGTCGTTTCGACATTGTGTCAAAGAGGGGCAAATGTAGACACCTAATAATGTCTCATTAATTCTACACTAATTATTCGTCTATTTAATTAAGTAATTCTTTAATTATTTGATTAAAGTAATTATTTCTTCTAATCATCACCCTTGACTATTACTAATTGTAGACACCCAAAATTGTCCAGTCTAATTAAATAAATATTTTATTTATTTAATTATTTAAGCTTAATTCTTCTATTAATTAAATAAATCTTTATTTATTTAATTAATTCATTTATCCTCTTCTAGCCTTATTTCTCATTTAAATAAATACATTTATTTATTTAAATTATCCTTTTCTTAAATTAAATAAATATCTTATTTATTTAATTATCCCACTTGTTCTATTAATTAAATAAATCTTTATTTATTTAATTAATTCATTAACCTTTTCTACCCATGACACATGTCATTCATCTCTTAATTCATACACTACCTACCCCATTCATTATTTTATTATTTATTTTACCTACCCTCTAATCATAGTCGACCTCCTTTTACACCTCTCAATCTTATCCCTCCATTTCATAGTGTCTTCTATATAAGGAGATGCTTCCTTCATTACCAAACGCTAATGACCCTAATCGTTCTATGCATTCTAATCATTCACTGGACTACACTACGATCCTACTTGCAACCACATTCCGTTCTTTGTTGAGCTCTTGTGCATATAAAATCTGAGAGCAAATATATCAAGCAAGATCAATGGAGATAGGAAGAATGGAGATCCAAACCCTATTGGACATGTGATGGTATAATCTTTGTGATTTCATTTGATTTGCATTGTCTTAGGTAATCTTCATATGTTATGGTGGATCTTTGTTGTTGTTAGGCTAGGGTTTTGTGGTTGAATTCATTTAGCCTTTCAATATCGTTATTATTGTTATCCATTTTCACCATATACATTTTGGCACGCCCAGTGGGACTCTTGTCCCTTTTTGCATCTAACATCTTGTTGCAGATTTTGTATTTTGAAGTTGCAGATCTGACGTTTTCGGCAACATTTTGATATTTTCGCGTCTGCGCACTTTCGGATCGCATTTTTGATTTTCTGGCGCGTCTGCGACCTTTGGGATCGCGTCTGTGTTAGTGGCAATATTTTATTTTGCAGGTTCCAGGAAAGCGCGTCTGTGTTGTGAAGTCGAGTCTGCGTTGTTTTTATCCGCGTCTGTGTCCAGGAAGCGCGTCTGTGTTCTGTAGGCGCGTCTGTGTCACCCGAGCGCATCTGTGTTGAGGGTAACCGCGTCTGTGTTCACCAGTTTCAAGTTTTGCATTTTTATTGATTCAGTTTTTGGATTTTTGCATTTAGGGTTTCAGATCTAGTTTATTTTGAACTAACATTTTCAGATCTAGCTAACGAAATTGGTGCAGCTTGTCTTGAAGGCTAAATCGTTTGGTTGAAGGCCCCTATTGTCACAAAGTCTTTTGGGTTTAAAATTTACCTAACTTGTGTGCTTGCAGGAAGGGGTAATCATTTGAAACAATCCAAACTACTAACAAATCTTTGTTGCAGGACCTTGGCAAGGGTTTTTTTGGATTTTTATTGTGTGCCTTGTTTTCATAGACTAGCAAACACTTCAATTGGTGCACTAAAATTGAATCATTGTCTTTTGTGTCTTGAGCAATAGACTCTTTTTGTTTAATCTTTAGAGGGCCTGTCTTCCCATGTGGTCATTAGGACTACTAGTGAGAAGAGAACGACCCAAGTGGTAGCGAGGAAAACTCACCTCTTCCGAACCACTATAAACAACTGTATTCATGGTGAAAACTATGGATAACGTGTGTTGATTAGTTCATACCGACACTATGTCTCCCCATAAACCCGTTTGATCAAATTTATTTGATCAGTTGTAGGGCGTAACCCCTACCGGCTGGGAGCCTTCTGTATTTACAGAGCTGAAAGTGCCGCATGTATGGCCACACAAGCGGATGCCCTTACTAGCACCTTTTTGTTTTAGAAGCCCAAATCCTTCTAGTTGTTGGGGCAGGAGGTCGGACCTCTGGTAGCGGCCCACACACATACGGTTCTTAGTAGAGATACAAAGTTTGCCATGGGGAGTTTTCGTGGGGACTGATGCTTGGCTGACCCGAGAAGTGAGTGCCAAGGGTGGAGCCAGTGAGGTCAAGCATCTAAGTATCCGCTCTGAATAGTGTAGCCTCGGGGGTAAAACCCCATGTGGGATCAACAGCTATTGTCTTGGCCAGCCATAAGAATTGTGCTTGACTTATTTTAAACATTCAAAACATTCAAGACCAAACAACAAAACATTGTGTCTTTTGTGTCTTCAAGTGTATGCAAAACATTTTTACATCAAACAACACACTTTTCTTGGAGTCATTTTGAGTCTAGACACTTGCAAACATTGAGTTCTCATCAACATTGTGTCCTCTTGTCACGAAAAATAGTCCAACAGTCAGATTTGGTCACAACAAAACAACTTCACAGATTGGAAAAATTGCACAAAATTTGTAGAAACGCGTCTGTGTCGGGCATAATAGCGTCTGTGTTGTTTAGCCACGTCTGTGAAGGGCAGAATCGCATCTGTGTTCCAACAGTAAACATTACACTTTGCAAAAAAATTCTCAGAAGCGCGTCTATGTTAAATAAAGAAGCGTCTGTGTCGGGAAACCGCGTCTGTGAAGTACACAGGCGCGTCTGTGTCCAGAAAATGAAAAAAACTGTTACAGTCCAGCAAACAAACACAGTCAGTTTCAAAATTCTTGAGCTTCCTAGGTCATTTCTCCAAGGTTTCATTTAGCATTCAACCAGTCCTTGGGTCTCACAAAGTCCATCATTTCTTTACATCTCTCATTACATTCACAATTGTCTAAACTCGAGTCAAAAGGTCACTTGCTTGTCCTCATCATACTTTGTCAACATACTACATACAACAACACTTTGCTAAGTGGTCCCTCGTCAAGGTTTCTTACCTTTGGGTCTCATTTGGTCTTACTTAGAGTCAAGGTCAACTTACCTCATCAAGAGAAACTATCCTCTCTTTGGAAGTCACGCCTACTCTACTACATACATACTTGGTCTTACACTTTGGACATTGCAAGTACACTTCAGATTCATTTACATTCCATCCAACTCTTGGTCTTCCATACTTTTTCCATTTTCATCTAGTCTCACACATCTTGGTCAATACCTAGTTCATGGTTGAAACCTGTCTTCAAAAATCTAGGAGAGAAACTAAAGAGGCTCAAGAGTCTGCAAACATGAGTTCTTATGAGTATGACAATGATATCTTTTTCAATTCTGATCATACTACATTACCTGATATGGATGCTTATAGAAACATTCCAAATGTTGAGAACATGGACACTATAAACAACAATGCTACACACAATGACAATGTGGACAACTTTTCAATACATTCAGCAGATGTGGAAGAATCCATTATGAATCCCCATTTCAATCGATTGGTTGAGGAAATAATGAGGAGGGATAGACAATAGTTCTTACAAATGATGGCACAAAGTGGAGCCAAGATACCTCATGATTTTGACATGTCTCAAATAATGGAAAATCGACCTTCGCAACAAACTCACTCCAACATGGATCAAAGAAGACCTAATAGTGGAGGAAATATAGGACCACATATGGTACCTGAATCACCATCAGCTTTGCTTCAAAAACCAGAGGTCCCACATACACATGATCAAGCATATGATACTCACCTTCATAGACCATTATGGAAGTCTTATGCAGAAAGATATGCTCAATCACATACTAATGCTAAGGATCAACCACCAAAGCAATTGGATATTCAAAGGCATGCTCAAAATTTGGACACAAGGAAACCTCATGTCAAATTTGGGGGCAACACATTGGAACATGACATGCCTGTAGAGTATGGTATACATGCACAAAATAGATATGGTGTCCCTCAACATGAATCTATACCAAGTGGTCCATATACACAACATTACTATAGACCTCCTCCATATGAACATGTGTATGATCAATATCATCCATATATGCAACATGCTCCTCCTCCAATTGGTGCCTCAAGCATGGGGTATGGTCCAAGAAGTCGATCTGCACCTAAGAGTAATTTAGAGCAACAAATCAGGGACTTACAAAAGAAAATGGAGGACATAAATACACCGAAGCCAACATACACAATGAGAGACATATGTCCCTATCCATTTGACAAGAGCATTCCAATGCCTCCTTTTCCTACACATTTTGTGACACTTAAATTTGATAAGTATAGAGGAAAGGGGGATCCTAAGGCACACATAAGACAGTTTTTCACAGCTTGCATTGAGGTAGCAGCAGAAGAGACATATTTGATGAGATTATTCCCACAAAGCTTAGGCGATCAAGCTATGGAATGGTTCTCCCAACTTCCACCTAGAATTAAGTCATGGGGTGATCTAGCAGAGGCATTTATCCAACATTTCTCCTACAACATAGAGACAGACATATCAGTCACTACTTTGTGCAACACCAAGCAAAAAGAGGGAGAGTCTTTTGCATCATTTTTACAAAGATGGAGAAATCTAGCCAGCAGATGCTCTTGTGAAATTCCACAAAAACAAATGGTAGAAATGTTCACCCAAAATGTTAACAAAGACATTGGCTATGATCTAAGGAAAGCTTGTTTGTCCACCTTCAAGGACGTCATTGAAAAAGGCTTAGCAATAGAAAAGGTCCTAATTGAACAAGGAGTCATCAAGATATTCAAGGAAAACAAAGATGACTTTAAAGGAAAAGACAAGCCAAGATTTTGGAATAAAAACAAGAACACAGTCAATGATGGTGTTGTTGATGCCAATACAGTGCGACCCAAATTCATTTTTTCTGGATCAAGTTCTACAAACAATCAGGTGAATACTCAAACAACTTCCAGATCATGAAGGAAGTATACTCCATTGGGAGAACCACTTGAGTCAATCTTCAAGAAGCTAGTGGCAAACAAAGTAATCACAGTTCCAGATTTTCCTCCATATGAACCAAAGGTTAAACCAAATTGGTGGAATGATGATGAGTATTGTGAATTTCATAAGAGCAAGGGTCATAAGACAGGAAATTGTCATCGACTGAAGAACATCATACAAGATCTCATTGATAGAGATGACATTGAGATTGAGGGACATTCGTCTAATCAAGAACATGAGATGTTTAAGGAACCATTCCCAAAACATGACAAGGGAAAAGCTAAAGCCACAGAGGATCAAACCAACTATACCAGAGCATCCTATAACTATGATTCAACCATCAATCACATCTCGATGGACAATTATGTCTCTACCATTATCATCAAGGACAAAGCGTCTGAGAATTTTACCCAGAGACTCAGGATTGTCCTAAAAGGTGTTGGATCTTCTTCTGAACCTACCTCTGAATGTCATGTTACAACCCGCTAAGGTAAAATCACTTTGCAAGGTGCTCCAACTAAAAACATCGCTTCATCATCAACCAAACCTGAGTATGACCTTGTAGAACAATTAGGGAAGACACCCGCGCTCATTTCAATCCTTGAGCTATTACGCATATCTCCCGCACATAAAGTCATTCTTGACAAAATCTTGAGAGATACTGTTGTTCCTATTGATCTGAACGTGGACCAGTTTCAAGCCATGGTGGGATACCTTTCCATTCCACACTCCCTTACTTTCATAGAAGCCGATGACGCCTCCGTAAGTCAACCACATAATGCACCATTACACATTGAAGCCTTCATACACAAACATCGAATAAAAAGAGTCCTGATAGATGGAGGAGCAGGTCTAAACATTTGCACATTAAGCACTATTACACAATTGGGATATTTCGATAAAGCTGTGAACTCCACAAATCAAATCACCATTAAGGCATATGATGACGAAGAGCGTTCATCCAAGGGCACAGTCACCTTACGTCTCAGAGTTGGGCCAGTTACAAAGGATGTGGTTTGTCAAGTCCTGGATTTAAATCTCACTTATAACATATTGCTAGGATGTCCTTGGATTCATGAAATGAGGGCAGTCCCATCCACATATCACCAATGCATTAAGTTTCCTCATAATGGCGTGGAAGTAACAGTTAACGGTGATCCTAATCCATTCATATACTGCAACAACCTAAAATTAAAGATTGAGACCATCATTCCCAGTAATCGTGAGGTTGTTCCTTCGTCGGCATACATTGATCCTGAGTCATTAAAAACTTCGACATCAAAACAAGGTGAGCTTAAAGGCAAGTTTCAGGACAAAGGCATGGGGGAATATACTTTCAATCAGACCATGTACTTACGACAAGTCATGAGTTCCCCAAAAGAATATGGAAGACCACATCCTAACAAGCAAGTATCCATCATGATGCTCAAATGGGACCCTACTACCTTTCAAAGATGGGGTGAACTAGAAGAGGAAGATTTATACCAAATGCTTTTCAGGGACAATGAAGAGTAAACACAAGATCACATCAACCTACCATGTGAGAAATATGGCAAAGGCTTTAAAATTCTACAAAAATTTGGGTATGATGGAAAAAGCCCTCTGGGGTTACGAAAGGAAGGCATCATTGAACCTTTACAACCTGAATTGACCTTCAAAAAGGAACGCTCTAAAGGACTTGGTTTCTTAACTTCCAAGGTCCACACCCAAAGGACAGAAGAAGCCTTACAAATCAAAGCTGCCAAAAGGCAACAAGAGGATCGCTATTCCACAGATTCTAATGAATGGGAATGGGGTTCAGACAAGTCTTCCAATGACTACGAGCTCACTGAGATATTCAGAGAGCCAGATGAACCCATAGAAGAAGAGGAATTTTATAACAAGTTCAGAGTTGGTCAAGAAACAACCCAGGAGGATTCTACACAGTCCTTGTCTCAAGGTTCTAGGTTGAAATCACATAGGATGAGAACACCTGTCCCAGAGTGCGCTACTAGTGATGATAATTTGGATTCGCTCGTAATCAAGACTGATGAGGAGAGTGCCATCGATGACTTCGATAATTACCTTGATATACCCGAATATAACTCCATCTTCACTCTTAGCTCCCCTAACCTCGAAGACATTAACGACCTTCCCCTTGTCCACCACCAACTCATTGACTGAGATCATGAAGGACCTACACAGTTTGACACATTCCAAAATGATGAAGCTTTTATTGACTATCTGGGCATATGAGATTATCTTCCCCCTGGAGACCATAAAGTAGGATACACTATAGAACTCAATAGCGTGGCATATTTTGGTGAGGGTGTCGGACCTTCCAGTCGCAAAAATGTGAAAATAAGAACAAATCAAAGGTCTTATGGCGAAAACCACACTGTGGCGCTGTCTGACCCCAAAAAAGTAAAAAGAAAGGACGTATCTGAGGGCGAAAACCTCTCTAAGGCACCCGAAGATGGAAGGCTCGACATTCTCCCAGCATCATATGAGGAAAAGTCATCCATGTTGGTAGAGGAGACTATCAAAACAAATATTGGTACAGAAGAGGTTCCACACAACATATTCCTAGCTCAATCATTGACAGAGTTAGAAAGGTCAAAATTCATAAGTTTCTTCAAAGAACGACAAATCAACTTCGCCTGGTCATACGTTGATATGCCTGGATTGGATCCAGATTTGGTAATGCATCATTTGACAGTCAAACCGGGGGCAAAACCAGTGAAACAAAAATTAAGAAAAATGCATCCACAAGTGGCATTATTAGTCAAAGCGGAACCTGAGAAGTTATTGGATGTCGGATTCATACGCCCAATCGATTATCCCGAATGGATCTCCAACTTGGTACATGTTAGTAAACCAGATCACAGCATCAGAATATGTACAGATTTCAGAGACATCAACAAAGCTTGTCCAAAGGATGACTTCCCATTACCAAATATTGACTTGATTGTTGATCTCATAGTAGGTCATGAAATGTTATCATTGATGGATGGATTCTCTGGTTATAATAAAATAAGGATCGCGCCCGAGGATCAACACAAAACATCATTTACTTGTCCGTGGGGAACTTTCTGCTGGAATGTCATGCCTTTCGGGCTAAAGAATGCAGGTGCTACATATCAAAGAGCCATGACTACTATCTTTCATGATCTCATGCATGTAACCGTGGAAGATTATGTTGACGACCTCTTGGGCAAATCAATAGACAGAAATACACATTTGGACATACTTTCAGTCGTCTTTGATCGGTTGGAAAAATACAAAGTAAGATTAAACCCCAAGAAATGTGTCTTTGGAGTAACCTCCGGGGAGCTCCTAGGATTCATTGTATCCAAAAGAGGAATTGAAGTTGATCCAGCAAAAGTCAAGGCCATCTTGGAAATGCCACCACCAAGAAATATCAGTCAACTTCGATCCTTACAAGGCAGACTCCAGTCCATCCGAAGATTCATAGCACAACTGGTAGATAAGTGTAATCCTTTTCAGCACCTACTACATAAAAACATCAAATTCAAATGGGATGATAACTGTCAACAGGCTTTCCAGATGCTCAAAAATTATCTTCTAAATCCACCAATTCTGATGCCACCAGTTCCAGATCAGCCTCTATTACTATACATATCAGCTACTCCAACAGCACTGGGGGCACTCTTAGCACAACAAATCGCTGAGGGCAAGGAAAAAGCAGTATACTACATCAGTCGTACATTGGTGGGATACAAGCTAAACTACACACCAATTGAGCGTGCATGTCTCGTCGTGGTCTTTGCTTCGCAGAAATTACGACATTACATGCTCACTCATAAGACTAAGTTAGTTGCAAGGATAGACCCATTGAAATACCTTCTCAATAAAGCAACACTTACTGGGCGACTGGCCAAATGGGTAATGATCCTGAGTGAATTGGACATCGAGTATGTGGACAAAAAGCAATAAAAGGACAAGCCATCGCAGATCAATTAGCAGATGCTCCCATGATAGATGATGTTCCTCTAAGTTTAGAATTTCCAGATGAATCCATTTTGACAATGTCACATGCAGAGCCATGGCAACTGTACTTCGACAACTCATACACACAGCATGGGGTAGGAGCTAGCATCCTCTTTATAACTCCTCAAGGGGATTCTATACCAAAATCATACCGCTTATCATTTCCTTGCACCAACAATATAGCGGAATATGAGGCATTAACAATAGGATTACGAATTGCGGTTCAATGGAAAATCCAGGAACTTCGCGTTTTTGGGGACTCCCAACTTGTCATTTGTCAAGCAACTGATGATTACCAAACAAAAGATGAAAAATTAATGCCTTATAAACAAATGGTGGATGATCTGAAACAACACTTCACAAAGATAGACTTTGAGCAGATACCAAGAGAGCAGAATCGCGCCGCAGATGCCATGGCTACAATTGCTTCACTGATTGATTTACCTCCAAATGAGACCCGCCATGAGTGCTTGGTGGATAAGCTTTTGGTCCCTTCATATGAGATCAAGCCTACTGAGACAATATGTGTTGTCGGTCCCGAGTCCCAGTTATATGGTTCCATTTTCACATACATACATGACAATACTCTACCTCCTGATCTATCAAATAACCAATGTCGCACTTTCATTCGCCAATCCTCTCAATATGTCATTTTAGCTGATATCCTATACCAGCGAGGTCTAGATGGCACTCTTCTTAGATGTTTAGAAAGCAACGAAGCTCAGATTGCGTTACGGGAAGTGCATGAAGGGATATGTGGTCCACATGCTAGTGGTCCTACCTTGGCCAAGAAACTCATCAGGACTGGATATTACTGGCCCAATATGGAGAAAGACTCATATCAATTTGTCAAGAAATGTAAGCAATGCCAAATTCATGGAGACCTCATACATGCGCCAGCACAAGAACTTCAACCACTTGCGTCTCCTTGGCCCTTTTGTCAGTGGGGACTCGATCTCATAGGCAAGATTCACCCTCCTTCTTCCAATGGTCACAAATTCATTATCACTGCCACAGAGTATTTTACAAAATGGATTGAAGTCGTGCCTCTCACACAAGCTACTGGAAAACAGATTGCTACATTCATCCTTAACTATATCATTTGCCGATATGGCATTCCTGTTTCCATTATCACTGATAAGAGGCGTCCCTTCAAAAATCAGGATGTTCATGAACTCTGTGACCACTTCCATATCTCCCATCGTTTCTCCACACCATATTACCCCCAAGGTAATGGCCAAGCTGAGGCGTCTAACAAAACAATCCTTAAAATCCTAAAGAAGACAGTCGACGATGTTGGTCGTAATTGGCATATCCAACTTAATCCTGCACTTTGGGCCTACCGCACAAGTGTCTGCACACCTACAGGTGCTACACCCTATTCACTTGTCTATGACGCTGAAGCTATCTTGCCTATTGAGGTCAAGCTACCTTCTTTACGGGTTTCTCTGAAGAACATCATCAGTGATGAAGACTATAGGGTCTCTCGCTTACAAGAACTAGAACTACTGGATGAACGAAGACAAACTGCTTTTAATCATCTCAAGGCTTATCAACAACGAATGAGTCGCAGCTACAATCACAAGGTCAAGCCTCGCACATTTGAGGTAGGAGATTTAGTTCTCAGAGAAAATCCTAAAAATCAACAAGACAGAGAGAAGAAGGGCAAGTTCGAACCAAATTGGCTTGGTCCCTACATTGTGACAGCAGCATATGGATCTGGTGCATATCAGCTCTCAACTACAGAAGGTGAACCTTTGGAGGATCCTATCAACAGCATGCACCTTCGCAGGTTCTACACATAGCTCTTCGGAATATCCTAATTTCATAAATACAAAAAAAATCAAAAATTTCAAAAATACAAAAAAATTATAAAACAAAAAAAATCATTACTTGGTGAAAACCTGGCAAACAGGCGCCTTGTAACACAAAAAACATTGAAAAATCGAAAAAAGTAAAGAGAAATAATTTCGTCCAACGGTGAAAATCACTTCGGTGGCGCCCTGGGCAAGTACCATGGTGAAAACTGGGTCATCAGCGCCATGCGTAGAGACATTGCTCCTCCCTCCTTCAGGATTCTCTTTCATCCTTTCACTTTGCACACACTCACAACCTATTCGCTCATAATAAACTTGTGCATTCCCATCATGGCTTGTTATTGATCTACCCAAGATTGGTTAGCCATTCATAATAAACCTCCCTTTTCATCCCTTTCCATTCATAATAAATCAGATCCTATCCATGGCTAAGGAAAATCCTACGTCTAGTAATGGGTGCGGAACTAAGAACATCACATGTTTCGAGGAGTACAGTTTTCTTCCAGCTTCCTTCAGTCTATTCGCGCACAATTCGTAATAAAGCAGCATTTGCATCACAGATCCGCAATAAAGTTTCATATTCTCCACAATAAAGTATCAGTTTCATGGATTCAGTCAGTTTCAGATGAGACACAACAGCAACAATGGGCTTCAACAAATCAAATCTTTCAATAGACTCAGACAACATTATGGTTCAGTGCTATCTATCCTTTTTGTGAAAGTAAACATTGTGACCAAAATCAAATAAGACTTATACAAGTGACAAGAGACACTAAACTTGAGGACTACAGTGGATGTTGGTGTCGAGTCTTGGTTTTCTTTTGATTTCATCTTTTTTTTTGGTGACATGTCTTTTAGCTTTTCCGGGATGTCTTTGACTAGAGATTTTATCTCTAGGATGTCTTTGACTAGAAAGGCGAGGATGGGGTATCGTCACCTATTTGTACTTGTTGTCTATGGATTGTCTTTTAGTAATGCTATGACTTGTCCAAGGATATGAGGACACTGTGAGTCTAGTGTGAACTGGGGCATTCCTTATTTGTGACTGTCTTATCTCTATGCAAACGGGTACAATGACTTTTTGGGTCGAACATATGCCTCGATTGTCATAACCTATGTGCCATAATAAAGCTCAATGACGATAACGCACAAGAAGCTCTTTCACTTTCATATCTTCTGTCTTTCATCCCCCTTTCTTGATTGACTTCCATCGTCCTTCTCGAGTCCGTGTATCCTGCTATCACATGACTGAGTATAATGACACACCAAAAACATTTACATTTCATGTAGTTGCACCTGCATTACCACATATAAGCATTTCATACATACATATAGATATCACAACTGCATCACATCTTGCACACAACACTCGTTAGCACAATTTACATTTGCATTATCATATTCATCTGCATTACATACATTCACATTTGCATCATGCATACACATATAAAACATAAAAGAACAAAAATATTGCATTGCATCATGTACATATTTGCATCCATATCATAAGCATACATCATGAAACATCTCATCACATAGGTACGCATGCATATAGCTGCCACAAAGATGAATCATCTCATATATATATATATATATATATATATATATATATAAAGTGTCATGATACAATGATGTCAAAAATCATATGGCTACAATCACCCGAAGGTGTCTACAACATCATACAAAATGGTACAAAACTGATACTGAGGAACCCACTGATCACTCCTACCAACACCGCCAGTAGTGCTAATCTTGTCCATGTCATGGTATCCCATGCCACATGTCCCAACCTCATCTCCAATGCCGGATCCTGGAACACTCATCTAAGGGCATCCCTGTCTCTATCTCGATCATACGGAATCAACTCCTCATCAATCAGTATCCGCATAATCCTGTATACATCCTCCAGGGTGACTGTCATCTCACCCATCGGCAAATGAAATGTACATGTCTCGGAGTGCCATCTCTCCACCAGCGTAGTCAACAATCCCATATTTGCCTGAAACTCAGGCACATACAGAATATGTCTCAATCCCATAGCCTCAATCGCAGCTCGGTCCTCGACTGTCAACTCAGGTCGCAACCTCTAAGTCGATGGGAATCTCTCCTGTGACTCCAGCATAGGCAAATACTCCTGTAGTCACTCAAATCAATCATCTCAGTCCTAGTGACACTCACTATTCATCACAAAGTGTTGCTCACATTTGCACTCACTATTCATCACAAAGTGTTGCTCATATTTTAGTACTCCCTATTCATCACAAAGTGTTGCTCACATTTGCACTCACTGTTCATCACAAAGTGTTGCTCATATCTTGGTACTCACTGTTCATCACAAAGTGCCTTGATCTATCTTATCCTAGGGTCTATGCTTGAGTGAATCCTCTTGAGTAGTATCCTAATTGGCAACATATGTTCTATCATAGAATTGTCAATCCTAGCCCTATTTTCTGTCATAGTCTTCCCTAGAGGACCTGCTTGAGTGTATCCTCTTATCAGCTTATCCAATCGACAGCGTATGTTCATCACAGAATTGTCGATTTGACCTAGAAGACAAAAATTCACATTTTTAGACACAAACATGCTTTCCTGACATAAACACGCATTTATTACATTACCTAGTATGCATTAATGACAACAATAAATGCATCAAAGTATAAGGAGGTTTTGTGGTACTTACTAGCTCTCCTACCTCTGCTGGCCTCTGGAATCGGTGAACGCAGTCGAATCTGTGAACCAAAGCCATCGTTGCTGACTGTTGTTGCTCTTTTCTCTCTCTGCACTCTAATCTCTTGGAGGTGTAGATGACAATGAGGATGTATTTCCCTCGTGGTCTATCTTATAGACTACCCTAGCCCTCGTTTTCCGAGTCAGTCTTCGTTATCCCGTGACTTTGTCACTTTATCTGGTCAGTCCATTCTAGCCTTTCTTTCTTATCGAGAGATTGTCTGTGGTCTTTTCACACATTTTCATACAATCTCTCAAAGGGGCATATCATTCCCATCTTGGGGCAACTCTGTATCAGTTCATCTTATCTTCTTTGAAACAACGCGACAAACCGCATTGTCTCAAAGAGGGGCAAAATGTAGACACCCAAAATTGTCCAGTCTAATTAAATAAATATTTTATTTATTTAATTAATTAAGCTTAATTCTTCTATTAATTAAATAAATCTTTATTTATTTAATTAATTCATTTATCCTCTTCTAGCCTTATTTCTCATTTAAATAAATACATTTATTTATTTAAATTATCCTTTTCTTAAATTAAATAAAAATCTTATTTATTTAATTATCCCACTTCTTCTATTAATTAAATAAATCTTTATTTGTAATTTAATTCATTAACCTTTTCTACCCATGACACATGTCATTCATCTCTTAATTCATACACTACCTACCCCTTTCATTATTTTATTATTTCTTTTACCTACCCTCTAATCATAGCCGACCTCCTTTTACACCTCTCAATCTTATCCCTCCATTTCATATAGTGTCTTCTATATAAGGAGATGCTTCCTTCATTATCAAACCCTAATAAATCATTCTAATCGTTCTATGCATTCTAATCAATCACTCTAATCAATCATCCAAACTACTTGATCAATTGACTACTTGGCATATGCGATCCTACTTGCAACCACATTTCGTTCTTTGTTGAGCTCTTGTGCATATAAAATCTGAGAGCAAATATATCAAGAAAGATCAATGGAGATAGGAAGAATGGAGATCCAAACCCTATTGGACATGTGATGGTATAATCTTTGTGATTTCATTTGATTTGCATTGTCTTAGGTAACCTTCATATGTTATGGTGGATCTTTGTTGTTGTTAGGCTAGGGTTTTGTGGTTGAATTCATTTAGCCTTTCAATATCGTTATTATTGTTATCCATTTTCACCATATACACTAATCATTCAACATTTCTAATTATTCACATTTCTATCATTTCATCATTTTATTCAATTAACCCTATCTCAATAATTACTTAAATATTATTTATTTAATTAATTGCGATTTTTTCCTTAGTTAAATAATCTTTATTATTTAATTAATTCAATCTCCTAAGTTTAAATAATTTCACTTAAATTATTTTAATTAATTAATTAAATTCCTCTAATTCCCCAAATTGTAGTTCCAATTAATTCCAACTAATTTCATTTCATTTCTCTCAAAATCGAATTTCATATCATTTCATCTAATTTCACATTTCCAAATCCACATTTCACCAAATTTGAATTTCAATTAATTTCATGTGCATTTCAGCATTCGAATGACCAAATTCAAATCCAAATTGAAAATGAAAATCAAATTCAATTTCAAAATCCTACAACACATGCTAAAATTAGAAATGATTGATCAAATCAGTTGTCTGATCAGTTAACTCAGTTAACTCATAAGTCATCCTTTTTAACTCTCAATCACCTTTCTTTAGCTCTTCAATCAATTTAGTCTTCTAATCCATAGAACCAGTCATCTCCTCAATCATTCCAGTCAACTAGCTAGTCTATTCAGTCTACTGGTCAATCAATTGAGTTCACTCTCCAATCAATTTTGTTAACAGATCAATCAAGTTTAGTTATCTGTCAATCAACACTTGAGTTCAAATTCTCACCCCTTCTGTGTTGAAAATCTATAAATTCAACCTCTTTACTCATTTCATTCTAGAATCATAGTCTTAGAAATAGTTGCTAATCTATGCAGGAAATCAATGCAATACTTGAGAGCCAATTCAACAACAACAAAGGAGAAGAGCAATGCAAGCTTTGTCAAATCGATTGAGGGAGTCTTAATTAGATTCATTTTCTCAATTCAATTGATTTTACATTATTCGATTGTTATTTAGGAGCAATATTAATTAGATTAGAGTTGTGATTCGCTCTTTGATATCTGATTATGTAATTTACGCTTATTTTACCCCTAATACAGTTTGTATTGAAATTATTTATCTCATACTTGTGCCAATTAACTTTTTGTCCTGATACAAGGCAATACTTGTCCAAAGCATGTTTGATACACCTTTTTTCCTTTAAATATGCTTATCCAAAAAGGAGTGTGTCATCCACAAATTGTTGATGGATGATGTGTTCCATATTTTGAGTGATTTTAACTCCTCTCCACTTTCCTTCTAATCTTAGATTAATTATGAATCTACCCAATAATTCTCCTATAATAATAAAAAAGAGTGGGGAAAGAGGATCACTTTGCCTCAAACCTCTATTTTTTTGAAAGAAGCCTTCATGGATTCCATTAATAAGAATTGAGAATTTTAGAGTGATTATGCAACTTCTTATCCATGCAATCCACTCCTCCCCAAACCCAAATTTTTCAATAACCTCTAGCAAGAAGTGTTTATCCACTCTTTCATATGTTTTTCTACTATCCAACTTTACTAGCATTCTTTCCACCTTAGCTTGTCTAATAGTGTGTATTACTTCATGAGCCACTATTATCCCTTCTACAATTGATCTCTAAGGTACAAACTCACTTTGCTCTTTTGAGATGATATTACAAAGCAATCGCTTCAATTTATTTGCAATCACATTGGAAATAACCTTATAAACAATATTGCATAATGATATTGATTGGAAATCCTCAAAAGACACTACTTGATCCTTCTTTGGTATTAAGGAAATAAAAGTATTATTCAAATCTCAAGAAATATAGGCTTCCCTTGTAGATTATTCAACCACCTTTCAAAAGTCATTTGAGATAATATTTAAGAAAAATTGGCAAAAAAAGTAGGAAAGTCATCTGGCCTAGGAGCTTTGTCTCCTACCATTGAAAATACAACAATTTTGACCTCTTCCATGGTGACTAGCTAAGATAGAGCCACATTTTGTTGATCAGTGATCAACAATGGTACCACTACAATAATTCTTACATCAAGATTGTAGTTCCTTTGTTGATCATATGACAAAATATCCTTAAAGAACCACATTGCATCCTTGTTTATATCCTCAAATCTTGAGAAGGTCCTCCCTTCTTTATTTTTTATTATAAATTTTTTGTTTTTAGATCTCTTGGCGTTAACGGAATTGTGAAAATATTTTGTATTCCTATCACCCTCATTTAGCTAGAATTTTCTTGCCTTTTGTCTCAAGAACACTTCCTTTGTAGCTAAGATTTTGTGTACTCATTATGTAGAGATTTCTCTACTGTAAAATCCTCTACCCTCATACCTGTTTGAATGATTTTACTATGAAGGGTCTCCAATTGGACTTCCACTCTTTGTTTCTCTTAAAATATATTCTTGAAACTAATCTTGTTCTATTCTTTTATATTTTGTTTAATATGCTATAGCTTGTTACAAAAACCATGAGCATGCTCCCCTTCCACTTGGGGGGCCTCTTTTAACCACTGATCAGTCATCAAGCTAATAGATGGGTCTCTGGTCCATATTTTTTTTAATTTGAAAGGGCAATGTATTGGAACAAAATCCCTTTAGACAATTAAGGAGATCAGATAGTGGTCCAAGCTCGGAAAGGGGATAATAATGGCCTCAAATACTAATTACATATTTTCCCATGGGCCAACAACAAAAAATTTATCTAGTTTTTTAACTATATGAGCCCTTCCAAGCCTCCTATTGGTCTAAGTGAATGACTCATTCTCCAGATAAATTTTCATAAGACCATTCTTCAACACAAAATTTTGAAAATCTTTTTGCACCATCCCAATGTTGCCTAACCCTCTCCTTTTATCAACAATTACCAAGGTAGCACTAAAGTCTCCACCTACAATTCGCAAAAATTTTGAAACCTAATTCTAGACTATTTTCTTCTCTCTTGGCTTTGTTGGACCATAGATGTTAATTAGAAAATAATTCAATCCTCATGAAAAAGGTAACTTTAATAATTTTCCAATTGGTTGGGTGGTTTTCACTTTAAAAATGAATTGTCTTCAAGTTTTACATTATGCCAATAGCTCCCATAGCTCTATCTTGTTAGGACCCAGAGGCAACTGAGACGAGGGGGGGGGGGGGGGGGGGTGTGAATCAGTTGTCTATTAATTTCAACCCAAATATAACTTAACCAAACTTAGTGCATAATACCGGTAGACCAAACTTAATGTCGGTAGACAGTTTAATAATTAATAACAGTACCGGTAAAGTTTAATGCATGAAACATAAAGACAAATAACATACACAACACATAACACATTTATTTGTACGTGGAAACCCTGTAAGGGGAAAAACCATGGTGAGAAACCTTACCCACAATCAGATGATACTATTGCAGATAGTATGTGTGTACAAATGGGGTCTGCACATGCAGAAAGGCCAACTGCCTAGAGCTCACTGCTCAATCACAAAATGGAAGTCACACTGACTACAATTGGATGGTTAAATCTAATGATAATGTACTACACAAAATAACATCTTCATATGCTGGATTCAGTACTGGTTAAGCTCAAATTACCTTCTCCAAACCTTCCTTGGATCTCAAATGATGTCTGTGTGTATAGCTCTTCTTATATTCGCATATACCTTATTACAATACTTTACCACATCTTCTTCATAATCTCATAAATGAGACCTTACATATATACCAAAACCTAAGACCAAATGTGTAGGTCGGCTCACTAAGATATTACAATAAAATCAATTACAAATGAATCAATATGCGATGCATCATGTCGACTCAATGCATTTACAATAAAAACAAATCATCTTCATAACGTGTCGTGCTGATCTAGAATAGATAACGCTTGTCGGTCCATAACCTAGACCTATTTTCCGGTAACAACAAATATGCAAACCCAATTAGATCAATGACCAAATCACCAAAACAAAGTGTCCAAACAATGTCTTCGATATAACCAAGTAATCTCTAGATGATAACAAATCGTCCTCAGTGCCGATGAATAATATAACCTGTCGGTGAACCAGATACTGGTGATTGTGCATAAGTCACTGAACATGCCGGTAAACATAAAAAAAGATCTCCAAGTGCTGATAGGTGTTCTCAAGTGTTGACAAGTGTTGACATCAATGACAAAACCAATGCAACACATCTAAAATACCAAAATATCTAACTCCACAAGTTTGCAATTCCACTTCCTTGTCACTCTGCACATTCCTTCCAATCCATCTTTGTTTAATATGATTTCTTGAGAAAATAATACATCAACTTTCAATTGGTCAATACATCTCTTGATCAATCATATCTTGTTAGGGGCATTGCAGTCCCTGACATTCCAAGTTAAGATTTTCATGGTGCCCCAGGAAGCGTGGTCCCTGACATTGTATCTTGTTGGATTAACAGGTGTTGATTCATCCTTCAATGATAGTTTGTCATTTGTAGTCATAGGTGTACTTACCGGTTTAGATTTTTCCATGCCAAATTTCTTAAGTAATTCCTTCAAGTACTTTATTGATTTGTGAATATACCTTTATCAGTCTGTGAAATCTGCAATCCTACGAAGAATTTTATCTCCCCAATCATAGACATTTCAAATTCTTCCTGCATCTCATTAGAAAAGTCTTTGCACAATCCATCTTCTCCTCCAAAAATGATATCATCAACAAAAACTTTTATAACCAAGATGTCATCATTAGTCACTTTGTAATATAAGTTGTTGTCATCATTACCTTTAGTGTAACCGAGATTCAAAAGATATTTGTCTAGTCTAGCATACCAAGCTCTAGGAGCTTGCTTCAATCCATATAAAGATTTCCTTAACCTGCAAAGCATATCTTTGTCATCTGTCAAAGAAAATCCATCAGGTTATTCAATGTAAACTTCCTCTTCAAGATCACCATTCAAAAATGCACATTTAACATCCATTTGATATACTTTATAGTTCTTGTGTGCTGCAAAAGCTAAGAATAATATGACTGCTCAATTCTAGCTACTGGTGCAAAGGTTTCATTGTAATCAATTCCCTCTTTCTGTGAATATCCTTTACACACTAATCTTGATTTGTTTTTGATTACCTTACCATCTTCATTGAGTTTATTTCTAAATACCCATTTAGTTCCAATTACATTTTTGTTTTTAGGTCGGGGATCCAATGTCCATGTGTTATTCTTTTCAATTTGTTCTAATTCATCTTACATAGCCTTAATCCAATGTTTATCTTCACATGCCTCATTAATAGTTGCTGGTTCAATTTGAGAAATTAGACATACCTCTTCATTTTCCAGTCTTCCTCTAGTCATAACACCTTGATACTTATTCCCAATTATCTGACTTTCAGAGTGGTTTAATCTTACATACCTAGGTGTTTTCACTTGTTATTGTTCTTTAGTGACTGTGGAATTAGCAGATGATGCCGGTGTGACTGGATCAACATTCTGTACTGATGTACTCATTGTAGGTTCATTTGTGATTATCTCAACTGCCGATTCAGAGTCCATAGACCTTCTAAATTGTTCATCAATCTTCACATTTGCACTCTCAATGATTTTTTGCAATCTCTTGTTAAAACATCTATATGCCTTGCTCTTAGATGAATAACCAAGAAATATTCCTTCATCACTTCTAGGATCAAATTTTCCAATATAATCATCTCTCCTAATATAACATTTGCTTCCAAATATTCTAAAATATTTAAGAGTAGGAGTATTACCAAACCATAATTCACGAGGGGTCTTACCAGTTTCACCTTTGATGTGAACTTTGTTGAATGTATAAACATCTATATTGACTACTTCTCTCCAATACACATGAGGTAGGTTTGCTTATGATATCATGCTTCTAGCTGCATCCAAGATAGTTTTGTTCTTCCTTTCCACAACTCCATTTTGCTGGGGTGTCCAAGTGCTGATAATTGTCTTCTAATTCCATTCACTTCACAGAATGTATTAAATTTTTAGATGTGAATTCGCCTCCTTGATCTGATCTCAAAGATTTGATTTTCTTGCCAGTTTCATTCTCTACCATGACTTTGACTAGTTTGAATTTCCCAAAAGCTTCTGATTTCTCCCTGAGAAAAGTAACCCAACACATTCTAGAATAATCATCAATGATTAGCATAAAATATCTATCTCCTTGTAAACTTCTAGTTCTTGCTCGACCACATAGATCAGTATGAATTAAGTCAAGAACATTATTGGATTTTTCTAGAATACTCTTAAAAGTTGCTCTAACTTGCTTTCCAAATTGACATTCCTTACATACCAGATTGTGAGGTTTAACAATCTTAGGTAAATCCCTTATTGCCTTAGTTGTACTGATTTTCACAATGCATTCAAAATTTACATGACAAAGTCTCTTATGCCATAACCAACTTTCATCAATATGTGCAATCAAACATGCTTTCTCATTGTTATTCAAATGAAAGATATTACCTCTAGTCTGATTACCAGTTGCAATTTCCAAACCAGTTCTGTTCATGATTTTGCATTTACCATTCTTGAATTGTAACTGAAATCATTTTTCAACTAATTGACCAACACTCAAAAGATTATGCTTCAAACCTTCAACATAGTAAACATTGTCAGTATTGTGCTTACCATCAAAAGATATAGTGCCTTTTCCTTTGATCAAACAAGCTTTATCAACCCCAAATCTTACTAGACCTCCATTGTATTCCTGAAAGGTTAAGAATTTACTCTTATCACCAATCATGTGATGTGAACATCCAGAATCAATGATCCATTTATCCTTTTCTTCAATTTTAGTTGCTAGGGCCTTCTCTACCTGTTGAACAGTAGGTGCCAGTTGATCTTCTACTATAGCAACAAAATCCCATCCATTATCTGTCACTTCCTCATCAAAATCATCAATTACTCCTTCATCAGCATAATAGCATGATTTATCTCTGTTTTTGTTAAATTTGTATCTCTGATATTAAGGGTTAGGCTTATATGATCTTTTAGCTTTCTATCAATCTTGCATGTCTATCAGGACACCTAGATGTCATATGACCAATTTTATTGCAGCTAAAACATTTAAATTGTGTTTTACCTTCATACTTACTTCCAACTGGACCTTTAGGCACTTTCCTTGCAAATAGTGCTTCAAGCTCTTCATTCTCTCTTCCGATTTCTTCAAGTTCTCTTGCATAAAGTGCTTTCCAATCAGATTTTTTAGACGATGATGATGATGTTGCAAATGATGAAGCTTTAAAAGCCAAATCTGTCTTAATTGTAGCAACAGGACCAAATTCATCGAGTTCAAAAGCTGAAAGTTTTCCAACCAAAGTATCTCTAGATATTGATGTATTAGGCATTGTTCTCAATTCATTAATAGCAATTACCTTCATTTTATATGTCAGTGGCAATGCTCTTAAAACTTTAGAAACAATTTCATCTTCACTTAAGGATCCTCAACAACATTGTATACCCAAAATAATTTCATTCTCTTTCCATAAAAGCAAAAATCCTTTCATCTTCTTCCATTTTCAGATTTTCATACCTGACCCGGAAGCATTCCAGTTTTGTAATTTTGACTATGGTATCACCTTCATTCAATTCCTCCAATTTGTCCCAAATAGCTTTAGCAGTAGATCGGTTTGATAATCCCATGATTTGCTGATCTGACAATGGGCTCAAAAGTGCTTCTCTTGCTTTGCAGTCATTCTCCTGATCTTTAGCCAAGGTTGGTGGATTAGGTTGACTTTGAGTAGGACCAACATATCCATTCTTTGTAACATCCCATATGTCTCTTCCAATGCAATTCAGATGAGTCTCCATTCTGATCTTCCATATACCATAGTTAGTTCCATCAAGCTTCAGACTATCCTTCCTAAAATAGTTAGTTGCCATAGAATCTCCTCAAGTTGTTAAACTTCTGCAAAAAGAGGACTGGGCTTTGATACCAATTGTTAGGACCCGAAGGCAACTAAGAGGGGGGGTGGCGTGGGGGTGAATCAGTTGTCTATTAATTTCAACCCAAATATAAATTAACCAAACTTAGTGCATAATACCGGTAGACCAAACTTAATGTTGGTAGACAGTTTAACAGTTAATAACAGTACCGATAAAGTTTAATGCATGAAACAGAAAGACAGATAACATACACAACACATAACACAGTTATTTGTACGTGGAAACCCTATAAGGAGGAAAACCACGGTGGGAAACCTTACCCACAATCAGATGATACTACTGCAGATAGTATGTGTGTACAAATGGGGTCTGCACATGCAAAAAGGCCAACTGCCTAGAGCTCACTGCTCAATCACAAAATGGGAGTCACACTGACTACAATTGGATGGTTAAATCCAATGATAATGTACTACACAAAATAGCATCTTCATATGCTGGATTCAATACCAGTTAAGCTCAAATTGCCTTCTCCAAACCTTCCTTGGATCTTCAAATGATGTCTGCATGTATAGCTCTTCTTATATTCACATATACCTTATTACAATCCTTTACCACATCTTCTTCATAATCTCATAAATGAGACCTTACATATATACCAAAACCTAAGACCAAATGTGTAGGTTGGCTCACTAAGATATTACAATAAAATTAATTACAAATGAATCAATATGTGATGCATCATGTCGGCTCAATGCATTTACAATAATAACAAATCATCTTCATAATGTGTCGTGCTGATCTAGAATAGATAACGCTTGTCGGTCCATAACCTAGACCTATTTGCCGATAACAACAAATATGCAAACCCGATTAGATCAATGACCAAATCACCAAAACAAAGTGTCCAAAAAATGTCTTTGACATAACCAAGTAATATCCAGATGATAATAGATTGTCCTCAGTGTCGATGAACAATATAACCTGTCGGTGAACTAGATACTAGTGACTGTGCATAAGTCACTGAACATGTCGGTGAACATAAACAAAGATCTCCAAGTGTTGATAGGTGTTATCAAGTGTTGACAAGTGTTGAAATCAATGACAAAACCAATTCAACACATCCAAAATACCAACATATCTAACTCCACAAGTTTGCAATTCCACTTCCTCATCACTTTGCACATTCCTTCCAATCCATCTTTGTTTAATATGATTTCTTGAGAAAATAATACATCAACTTTCAATTGGTCAATATATCTCTTGATCAATCATATCTTGTCAGGGGCATTGCAATCCCTAACATTCCAAGTTAAGATTTTCATGGTGCCCTAGGAAGCGTGGTCCCATTCCCACTGAAAAGTTTTTTTGACCCTTGGCACAACCCGCAACCTCCAACTTCACCTGATTAGGTTTTCTCCCTCATGCTCTCTTTTCTCCCACTTTGTGTGCCTCTATTCTTGACTTAGATTGGCTAATGGTTCTCTTTTCACTAATGACTAACTTATCTTGTAAACCCCAAATGTCTTCACCCTCTGAGGACTCCCATTTTGATTTTTCTTCTTTATCTTCCTCATTGTTGCTTGGATTGATCTCTTTATCCTTTATCTCCACTTCCTTGTATTTAACTGGTGACTCATGAATATCTTTGAACTTATCAAAAGATTAGTTCTCTTCAATTAAGAAACCTTCCTTCTGAGCCATTTCTCCCACATTTCCTTACAACCCTAGTTGCCTAAAGCCTTTATAGCCCCCTCAAATTTAGCTAGTGCTTCTACCACCAGATCCACTACCGCTCTATTACCTTGAATATCCTCAAAATACAAGGAATTTTCCCTTCATAGATCCCTATCTCTCTACTCTGTCACCCACCTCCTCTATACTCTTAAAGGGACAAGCTCTCATCTTTAGAAGAAACTCTTAAATCATGACTATTAAGAGCTTGTCTTTGAGCAACGCCACTACCTTCTTTGTAATAACTAAGAAGATCTTTTTTAGCAATATCAAGATTATTTTTGAGGCCTAAGATACTCTCCAAATCCCCATCTCTCTCTCTCTCCTATTTATGAGTCCTTCTCCAATTCCTTCTCATTTTCCATGATCTGAGTTTGACATGGTTTGGACACCACTATGATCTAATTAACCAATTTTGCTGATGTAGTGCTCTTCCCCTTCAGAGAAACACAATCACCCTCCACATGACCCACCCCTTTACAAGTTCGACAATGTTCAAGGATTTCCTCAACCTAAATTTGTTGCACCCAAACCCTTGCATTAGTCTAAATTTCAATGGTGTTGGAAAGGGGAAAGAAGGGTTTCTAGCTAATGCATATCCTAACATACATGTTGAAGTCCTTCTTTTCAATAGCCTCATTAGCTTTAATGAAGAAACCTAGTTTGTTCCCAATTAATTGGAGTGTGTCCAAATCCCAGTATTTCCTAGGAAGATTATAGAGTCTTAGCCAGATAGAAATCTCATCTATTATGGCTTTGGTTGGGGAAAATTTTGGTTCCTATTCTTTAATGAACAGTCCCATACCACCCATAAAGAAAGGACCATTGTTGAACATCAAATATTTTATATTTGCATCTTCTCCAATAACCATGTAAAAACCATTGGGCATGGACTTTAAATCACATGGGAACTTCCATGTCTCTGCACACCAATGTTTGACCCAATTAAATTTTAGGCAATCCCTTGTCCACTTAATGAAGAAAGTTGTCTCTCTATATGTAGATATTGTATCATTCCAAACTTTTGAATCCAACGAGAAGGAAACAACCCTATTTTTGGTTGGTGGGGGGCATACCTTATTTTTGTCTTTTATTTTCATGGGTTCCTTTGGCTTCCATTCCTTAGATACAACTATCTTACTGTCTTCCTTTGCATCATCCAAAGTCCTCAAAAGACCTGGATACAATGGTTGTCATCCCTCTTTGCCTCTAGAGAACTTGCACGATTCAAAGAAGACTTTGCCTCTATTGCTGAAAGGGTATCCACCCCTCTTTGGTGTCTCCCAATCCCAACTCAGTGGATTCCATGTCCTTTTCCCACCCTACAAAAAATTCCCTACATCATCCAATCCACCATTACGGCAATAACCTAAATTCATTGCATTAGTCTAAATTTCAATGGTGTTGGGAAGGGGAAAGAAGGATTTTCTCAACCTAAATTTGTTGCATCCATATCCTTGAATTAGTCCTAATTTCAATGGTGTTGGGAAGGAGAAAGAAGGGTTTCCAACTAATACATAACCTAGCATACATGTTAAAGTCCTTCTTTTCAATAGCCTCTTTAGATTTAATGAAGAAACCTAGTTTGTTCCCAATTAATTGGAGTGTGTCCAAATACCAGTATTCCTTGGGAAGATTATAGATTCCTGGCCAGCTATAAATCTCGTCTACTATGGCTTTGGTTGGGTCAAATTTTGGTTCCCAATCTTTAATGAGCAGTCCCATAACACTCGTAAAGAAAGGGCCATTGTTGAACACCCAGTATTTGAGATTTGTATCTTCCCCAACAACCATATAAAAATGATTAGGCATGGACTTCAAATCACATGGGAACTTCCATGTCTCTACACACCAATGTTTGACCCAATTAAACGCCAGCCAATATCCTATCCACTTAATGAAGAACGTTGTCTCTCTATATCTAGATACCGTATCATTCCAAACTTGTGAATCCAATGAGAAGGAAACAACCCTATTTTTGGTCAGTGGGGGATACCTTATTTTTGTCTTTTTTTTTCATGGGTTCCTTTGGCTTATATTCCTTGCATAAAACTCTCTTACTATCTTCGTTGCCATCATCTAAAGTGCTCAAAAGACTTGGACACAATGGTTGTCATCCCTCTTTGCCTCTAGAGAACCTGCACGATTCAAAGAAAACTCTTCCTCTGTTATTGAAAGGATATCCACCCCTCTTTGGTTTCTCCCAAGCCCAACTTAGTGGCTTCCATTCCCTTTTTCCACCCTACAGACAATTCTCTACATCATCCAATCCACAATTACTGCCATAGCAATTTGGTTTTTGCCTTAACCCTAGATTCCTCCCAGTTGTCATCCTCCTTTTTTAGACCATTATTAATAAAAAATTGCTTGATGACTTTTTTATTATTATATTGGTAAAAAATAAATAAGTGAGCATTGCGTGTTTAGAAAATGTAATAGCTCTTCATTTTCGATTGAAAGAAATGGAGCTAAGAGAATATTACAAATTTAATTCATTCAAATGTGTTTGTTCTAGTGGATGTTAATTCCTTGGGTAAATATCATTATTATGTTAAATTCATTGGTGGTTGATGGTATGATGAAAGAATAAGTATCTGGTAGAATACTGAGAGGGGAGGGGTGGTGAATCAGTATACTAAAAAACTGATACAAATTTCCCAATTTCAAAATCAAACTCACAAAGTAAACTTTCACTTATCAAGATCAATACTCAACATCAACCGATTAACTATTATAACAACTTAACAGTAAATAACTTCAATCTTGTAAACATCAAAATACTTAATCATATCTCAGCATATTCAATCTCTCAATGCTTCTAGTTATCATGCCTTATCAGAATATTTAAGTAGTCAATCAAATCAACAAATAAGATCATAACCACAAAAGCATTCACCACTTGACACAAATGTTTATATGTGGAAAACCCAAATAGGTAAAAACCACAGTGAGATGAAACTCACAAGGATAGCTATCTGAACTCTTATGAAGTTTGCCCCGTCAGGAGCCAAGCCTGTTAAAGATTTTACAATAAGTCTTGTTAAGAACTGATTCTATTAGGAATCACCCGATTAAGGGATTTACAAAATGCCTTGATGAAAAAGAAAAATACCCTGTTAGGAGTAACCTCGGTAGAGGATTTGAGAATCCAAGCTAATGGACCACTTTGTTAGAGGATTTAATAAGTAACCAAGCTTGTTAGAGCTTACCTAGTTAGGGGATTTCAATTCTACTATAATTGTTAGGAAATAACAGGTTTTGTTGATCTGTCTGAATAGCACTACATTTGCTTGATCAGATCCTTTTAAGCTTCAATCTACTTCTACACAAACTGTAGATCCATTCTTCAGTTAGGCAACCACACACTCAACTGGTTTTCAGCCAACACTTTGCCAACACTTTGCCAACACTCTTACAAACAACTTCATCGACCTTAAATACAAATCAATTAGGTTAGTAACACAACAAAAACCTCATTCTCTCATAGAGATTACAAACAAGTCGGTTCAATCTTGACCGTTAGAAATCATAACAATATCTTCACATTCTCCAAGAAAATTCCAATCACTCCATGATCACCGCTTCATCGGATTTTGTAACTCATCACGCACTATGCATTAGATGTAATCCACTTTGCTCATTCCCTAGACAATAAACAAACAAACAAATGCGCCAAAACAATTTGAACTTATCCTCTTTCAATGATCACACATGTCTCCATCATTATCGCTCATCATTAGATCTTCAACCAACAAACTTGATCGGTTAGGGTTTAACAAAAAACAATTCGTAGGGTTTACCGGTTACATTGCATAGAAAAGGGTTTAACCTTATACACCGGTTTACCGATTCAACTCACAAACTTAACATACCGGTTTACAACATCTTCCACAAAGCTCTTCCTACCAGTTACAAGCCAATATCAATAATAACAATATCAACAATATCATAAATACCATTACCAGTTCAATTGACATCAATGACAACATAACATATCATTAATGCAATCTTCATGCAAATGCCAACAATCTCCCCCTTTTGCATTGATGGCAATACAAATATCAACACCTCTAATTGTTGCTGTGATTGGTGAATAGGAATCTTGGTTTACATTACCAAGTATTCACCATGCTCTGTCTGTCTTCATCCTGTCGCTAGTTTCCCTTTGCCAATCACATAATTATTCTCCTCAATCACATAATTCTTCTCCCCCTTTGACGACAATTCCAAATTGAAAGTAAAACATGTAATATCAAATTTTCACTGTGCATCAACAACATACTACAACTTGTTGCCCCCCCTGTGGAATACATCCACTTCTTCACCAATCCATGTAAAAATTCTACAATTAATCGAGGGACTGATGCAATTAGCATCATGCTCAACTAACTTCATGAAAAGGGACAACCCCCAACTGACTTCTAAGATACTCAAAAGTGGTCTTAGGAAGAGGTTTGGTAAAGATATTTGCAAGCTGCTCCTGGGTAGAAACATGCTCTAAGATAACATCTTTACTTTGAACTTTTTCCCTCAAGAAGTGATACTTAAATTCAATGTGCTTGGTGCGAGCATGCAAAACAGGATTCTTAGAAATATTAATGGCACCTGTATTATCACCTAAAATCTTGATAGGTTTTGGGATCTTCATCTTAAAACCTTCCAAAATGTGCCTCATCCAAATAGCTTGTGTGCATTTCATATAAGCTGCAACATACTCAGCTTCAATAGTAGATTGTGAAGTACAACTCTGCTTCTTACTACTCCATGAAACTAGCCTTCCTTCTAGAAAGAATGCTCCACCGGTAGTACTTTTCTGGTCATCAATATTTCTTGTCCAATCAGCATCAGTGTATGCCTTCAAATCAAAGTTTCCTCCATATGGATACCATAATCCATAGTCAACTATAGATACCTACAAATTCTCTTGGTTACTATCAGGTGTGCTTCCTTTGGATTCTTCTAAAATCTTGCAACTATACCAACCACATGGGCAATATCCGGTCTGCTGTGAACAACATAGTATAATTTTCCTATCATTAACCTGTATTCCTTTTCATCAACAAACGTAGATGCATCCTCCTTGGACAACTTACAACCTGTAACCATTGGTGTTCCAACTGGTTTACAATCACTCATACCAAAAGTTTTCAAAACCTCTTTCACATACTTAAATTAAGTAATGAAAATACCATTCTTCATTTGTTGTATCTACAAGCCTATGGAATTTTTTATTTCCCCTACTAAAGACATTTCAAATTCATTTTTCATTTCATCTGAAAACATATTGCTCATGACATCATTACCTCCAAAAATAATATCATCAACAAATACTTCACTAACCAGTATTTCATCTCCTTCAGACTTGAGATAAATATTACTATCATCACTGGTTCTTGCAAAGCCTATCTTCATTAGATGTGTATGAAGTTGCTCATACCATGCTCTGGGTGCCTGCTTCAATCCATACAAATCTTTATTCAATCTGCATACCATGTCTTTCTCATCTGTTAATGCATAACCATTAGGCTGCTCTATGTATACCTCTTCATCCAATATCCCATTAAAAAATGCAGACTTAATATCCATCTGGTATACCTTGAACTTTTTATGGGCTGCAAATACAAGTAAAGTTCTGACACCTTCCAATCTTGCTATTGGTGCAAAAGTTTTGCCATAATCTTCTCCTTCTTCTCAAGCATAACCCTTGCAGACTAATCTTGCCTTGTTTCGAACTACAACACCATCTTCATTTAACTTGTTTCTGAATACCCATTTAGTACCTATAACATTCTTGTTTATCGATCAGGGTACCAGGGTCCAAGTGTTGTTCTTCTCAATTTGATCCAATTCCTCCTCCATAGCTTTAACCCAATGATCATCACCAAATGCCTCCTTAGCACTTCTAGGTTCAATGGTGGAGATCATGAAAGAGTTCTCTCTTATTTTCCTTCTAGTTAGTACTCCAACATCACTTTAATTTTAAGGAATTTAAAGCCTTGGTTGAAAAGTAAACATATTAGAACATAAGGTTGTTGAGATTTAACAATGGTGGAGAATATTATTATAGTAATTTGATGAAATGTATAAGCCCATAGGTATTATTCAGTAGAAGTTTACACCTTATACTTTCTAACTAAATGGGGTAGTAGAAAAGATGAACTAGTCCTTAATGGAAAGAGATAGATGTAGCTAGTTCGATGTTTTTGGGTATAAGCTGAAAGTACTACTTATTATTTGATAAGTCAATCTTCTTGTTAAGCACTTGTTGATAAACATCCTAATGAAGTGTGGGTAGTTAAAAATTCTTTAATTTTGCTTTTTAGGATATTTAGTTATAAGTCTTAAGTACACATGCCTCAGTAAAAGTGATATGAATTTGATCTAAAAGTTAAAAAAAGCATCTTCATTGGCACAATGAAAACATCAAAGCTTATAGGATTTGGAATCCTCTAACCCAAAATAGGATTTTTTGGAGAGGTATTTTTTAAGAAGTTTAGAGCTTATGTGGGTGAAAAATAACCAAAGGAGAATAAAAGAACAAAAACAATGCACTTTAAAACAAGAATAGAAAATTAGGAAGATGCATATGTGAAAGAACTGTTAAATGGTTTAGATGGTGGAGAAGAAGAAGATGGTTTAGAGAGTTCAGATGATGGTTTTGGGAAATTGTGATACTTGAGATCTTGTTAGTTTTCTTAAGGGAAAAAATCCTATTGGTTACATATGGGCTTATAAAAAGAAATTTGATGCAAACCATGAACTAGAGTAGTATAATATTATATTAGCGGACAATGGCTATTCTCAGAGAAAGGGAGTTAATTTCATTGAAATTTTGTCGTCTTTTTCTAAGTCATCTTCTATTAGATTCCTTGTATATGTTGTTATATCTTTTGATTTTTAATTTGAGCATATCAATGTTAAAACTACTTTCTTGCATGGAGATTTTAAGGAGGAAATCTATTCTCAAGGATTGAAAAGGTCAAATGCTATTCAAATTTTTAATCTCTCATTCATGGCTTAAAACTAAGTCGAGCAATGCAATTGTTGAATCTAGAAATTGAAGGAGATTCTACAATTGTTATTAATGTTGTTAGCTAAACATTTACTACAAGTTAGCAGCTATAAGCTCTTCTCAAGGAAGCTTTGGATATTTTGGAGGGGATACCTAACAAAATTGCCAATCATGTCTACTAGGAAGTGAATACATCTAAGCAAACCTTCTGTCTAATTTAACAACTAATGTGGTAGCTCATCTATTGATGGATCCTTTGTGATTAAGGTGTCAAAGCATGCACACAAAGCTAACTTTCCTTGGTGATCTCCTAGGGTGATCTTTATTGCCAAGGTAGTATATTTTTTTGTTGTTGTTGAAAAAAGGGGTAAAGATTTATTTAGAAATCATAGAATTACAAAGAAAAGGCCTTAGGACCACCAAGAAAGCAACAAAAACTAAAAGGATCCTAAAAGAACCACCAGCACCACCACTACAAAGTCCAGTGACCATAGCAATAGACCCGACCGTCGAATTTCCAATGATAATACCTTTTCGGAAAGCCCCCCGAAAGATGACATTACTTAAAGAAGGCCAACTACTTTGGAATTACACCAAAAATTAGGCTCATCTGGAGCCTTGAAGGGCATAAAAAATGACAATGAAAATGAAACAAACATAAAAGGGAAATTGATCCTACACCATTGGGTGCTCTTGCATCATCTTGTCTTCTAGCATTAACCTGTCTAAAGTTTCAAGATAATCAGGAGGTAGACCATCCCTTCCACTAAAATCCCAACCATCAACATGCTCTGAAGCCCACTTGGCCAAACAATCAATGACTCTATTCCACTCCCTGGGAATATGACAAAAGGAGACAAATTCCAAAGTATTACACAGTTGTAAAATTTGTCTGACCACAGAAGCTAATTGTCAACTCACATCATTCAAATTTTGTTTGTTCAACATGTCCACAACAATCTGAGAATCTAGCTCACAAATAATCTTCCTCCATCCTAGAGAACAACCATGCTCAACAACAATCTTAATAGCTAGGGCCTCCATAAGATTGTTAGAGTGTTGCCCAATATAAATAGAGAAGAAAAAAAGTGCACAATCGTCATCACCTCTACCTAGACCTCCAATACCTGCATGTCCAGGATTCCCACAGGAAGAGCCATCTGTATTAATTTTTAAGATTCCCACAGGAGGGGGAATCTACCTTCCATCTCTACTTATCCACTTCTTTGCATGTTGAGATCTATTTCTAGCAGCACAGTCCATTTTAATGTTTTCCAATTGCAAATTCCTTACAATAGCATAATCACCCGGATCAACATTTTCAGAACAAATTGTACTTAGCTGAGATTGTCTCCTGAAGCCTATTAACTATCTTCTACCACAACTGAGGACTCCCTATATGTGAATCACAACAGACCCTCTGATTCCTTTCTTGTCACAAATTCCAGATAATAAGGGTTGGCCCAATAGCCCAGGCCACTTGAAGAAAAGAGGTCTTTGTTGGGGGTTTGCCCAAGCTATCCCAAAATTCAATTAAGGAGGTAGCATGAAAACAAGCATGTTGCCAAGCCTCCCGCCAAATCTCCCTAGAGAAAGGGCATAGAAAAAACAAGTGGGAGAAGTCTTCCTCATCATGCATACAAAGATAACAGATAGATGGTCTCTGGAAGCCTCTCTTACGAAGATTCTCCCACGTGAGGCATTTCCTCTAAGAAACTAGCCATAAGAAGAAATTACATTTCGGCCAAGAGAAGCTATTCCAAACCTTCTTCCACCAGGGAACATCCATTGGGCCATGTAATTGCCTATCAAGCTGAGCATTACCTTCAACAACATAAAACTTGCCTTTTGGATTAGGACCCCAAGCCAAGATATCTCTCTCCTTGAGGGAACTATATAACCTACCCTCCAAGATATTAACCAACTCCACATGATCTTCATCTGCACCACCCAAGGGCCATTCAAGATGATCCTTCCAATAATTCACCTCAACATGTCCAATGCACCTAACCGTTTTAAAATTCTCCACCTTAACCCATCCAGCATCAGTGAAAATGTTGCAAAGAGGTTGAAGTTGTGGATAACTAGATAGAATAGGAGGGTGACCATGCCAAGAGTCCTGCCAAAAAATATCTTCAGAGCCTCTATTACAAATCCAGAAAAGGCCATCTTTAATAAGTTGGGCACCTTTTTTAAGAGTATCCCAGATACAAGAGCCCTTGCCTACTAAACTAAGATAAGGCACCTCATGATCATTAGCACTAGGGAGATACTTGTGGGTTAAAATCTTGGCCCAGTCCTATACTGACTGTTACACCACCTCCAATACAACTTAGCCACCAAGGCCTTGCTAACCAAAGAAATAGATCTGAGGCCAAGACCCCCAGCATGTCTCAGTCTACAAATAAAGTCCCATTTAACTAAACTCTACTTAGAAGAAAGAAAACTATCAGACCAAAGAAATTGACGAGAAAGAGCATCGAACTCTCTCACAAAGCTGGAGAGGGGAGCCTGCACAAAACACCTATAAATGGGAAGCGCTTGCACCACAGTCTTCAAAAGAATCACTCTTCTAGCAGAGGATAACCAGTAGAAAATTTTCACAAAACACTTCAGTTTTTGGATTCAAGTGGCAATGGGAGAAGGAGCAATAAGCGGCAATGGGGGAATTCAAAATTCAAATTCTCTGCAAGGCGGGAACTCTGGTTCCAATGATGGAAGCGGCGAGAATGTAGCTGGTTTCATAGGAGAGAAGGATAAGCCTCCGGACTATCCGGAAGATGCTGCTATTTAGCAGACTTGTGGTACTCTGCCAGAGAAGACAGTGGGTTCCTCTGGGCCCTTGGGGGAAGGGACGAGCAGGGGGCCCATCCCACGTGACGGTTCTGGGGAGAGCGGAAAAGAATTAAAAAAATGGTCTTCCCTCTTTGGAACTAGACCAACTGGTAAATCCTCTTTTCCTCCTGTCAAGATTATATTTGATCCTTCAGGAGGTAAGTTCGCTATCTCTATCCTTGATCTGGTTTTGGATCATAATATAAATAGTATGTTGAACTCCTTGGTAGGCAAATTTATGGGACTGCATCCTAACATTGAAGTTGTTAGGGCCTATGTCAAACGAAAATGGGCTCTTAAGGGTAATGTTGAAATTTCGCCCTTACCTAAAGGCTTTCTGTCCTTTTCTTTCTCTTGCGAAGAAGACAAATGTATGATTATTTGTGGAAGTCCCTAGTTGGTAGGAAAGATAGCCCTGGTTCTTCGTAAATGGCAACCGAATCTGAATATGAATGACTCTCTCTTGACACAAGTTCCAGTTTGGGTTAAGCTGCCAGGCTTGCCTCTAGAATATTGGGCAGAAAGTATCTTCTTTGGAATTGCAAACTCTTTTGGTGAATTGCTTTCTATAGACCCGGTAACAGCTTCAAAAAGGAGACTCACTCATGCTAGGTTTTGTGTAGGGATAGCCCATGATGCAGATATGTCGGAACAGATAGACTTAGTATCAAAGCTGGGAAAATGGAAGCAATATATTGAATATGAATCTATTCCATTTGCCTACTTTCATTGTAAAAAAATAGGGCACTGGGCGAAGTCCTGTCCCATCAAACCCAAGGTAGAATCCAGGCAGCCTAAGCCCCATTCTGAGAACCAAAGGGCACCAGAAAGAATGGTATGGCAAGTTAAAAACTCAGAAAGTAAAGAAGAAAACTCAAATCGTTTTAATCCCTTGGGGGAGAAGAAGGAAGTGCCCTTAGTCTCTATCTCCAGTCCTACAACCCAGGAAGCTCTGAGAAATGATTCAACCACTGTCAACCTTCCGATTACTTCTCAAACAGGGGAGTGGAAAGATCAAACTGATTACCCAAATGATATAGTTGAAGTGGTGGCTGATACTTGTGAAGGAAATGAACTGCACGAGAAAAATGATCAACCAGAGGAAGGAGAAATCCCTGCCTCCCAAGAAGAAAAGACTGATTCCTCTCTACTTATGCCTAGTCTTGAAATAAAACAAGCCCAAAAATGTTCAATTTTGGGCCTGAACCTCTCGAACTCAGACTGGAGTTCAAAATCAGCTAACAGTGATTTAAATGATTCAAATAATTCTAGAACCCCTAATTGGGGAAACGAAGAAGAAATTTCCAAAATCCTAAGCAACTTGGTAGCGGCTCCTGAGATAGACACTAAGTGGAAAATACCAAAGCAAAGGAATAAGAAAGGAACTACTCCCTCGACTTCTCTTCTAAGGAAATATACCAGAATAGCTCAAGTGGATGTCGGGTATACCTCCTCCTCCCTAGGTCATCCCTCTAATCACACAGTCAAAAACAAGGAGGCCATCAAGAACATTGCAGATGGAACCCAGAAGACTCTTAAGGAGTTAGGTATTGATAAGTAACTATGAAGATTATTTCTTGGAATATTAGGGGACTTAATAACCCCCATAAGCATTACATTATCAGGAACATGATAAGGGATAGTAAACCTGATATATTTCTAATTCAAGAAACCAAAATGAGTAAAGAAAAAGTTGAATCATTGAAGTTTTTCAAAAATGGAAATGTCAGTGGCGGCAGTTCTGAAGGTGCTTCAGGAGGTATAGCTACCATTTGGAATCTTAATTCTGTCAAAGGGCATGTTATCATTCAAGACAACAATTTCTCTTGTATCAAATTTGAGCACCTAAAAGATGGTACTTCATGGGTCCTCACCAACATTTATGCTCCCAACACCTTGAAGGCTAGAAATTCCTTTTGGAAAAAACTTATTCAAGCTAGGGACAGCTTCAGGAATCTTACCTGGCTGGTTATGGGAGACTTCAATACTCCTTTGAGAGAGGAGGAAAAATATGGAGGAAGCCCCCCTCAGCTGGAAAGCAGGTTGGCCCTTATGGATTTCATTAACTCTCAGGCCCTCAATGACTTGGAAATACAGGGATGTAATTATACTTGGACTAACAGGAGAACTAGTACTGATCTTATCCAAGTTCATCTTGATAGGACCCTCATTTTCGATGACTGGTTTAGTCATTATTTCTGTTCTCTGTCGGCCCACATTCGGGTTGGTTCGGGTCATTTTCCCATCACCTTTATTGTTGACTCCATCAACAGAAGGAGAAACTTCCCCTTTGGATTTGAAAAAATGTGGACCCTCCATCCAGACATCAAAAGTAATATGCAGAAATGGTGGAGCATTCAAGTTGAGGGAACTGCTATGTATAGAGTTGTTAAGAAGCTTAAGAGTGTTAAGGACAACATAAGAATCTGGAATAAATCCAGCTTTGGGAATATTTTTGAGGCCAAAAGTAAAGTCCAGGAAGACCTCAAAGAAATACAAACTCAAATCCAGAAAGATGGTTTCAGAACTGTGTCCATTGCTGATGAAAATGAGACTCTCAAAAAATATCATGATATCATTGCCAAAGAGGAATCCTTTTGGAAGCAGAGATCAAGATGCATCTGGCTTAAGGAAGGAGATAGGAACACAAGATTCTTCCACATGTCGAGTATAAAACATAAAGTATTTAACATGGTTACCAAACTTGTGGTGGATAAAGGGGAGATTACCAAGGAGGAGGAAATTAGAAAGGAAGCTAAAAGGTTTTTTTCAGAACTGCTAACGAGGGATAATAGATTGGATGCTGAAGCTCAATCTTCTTTTCTTCTTAACATCCCTTGTCTCATTGATGATCATAAGAATGCCTCCCTTTCTTCCATTCCTTCTAATCAAGAAATCAAAAATGTTGTCTTCTCCTTTGATGGTAACAAAGCGCCAGGACCGAATGGTTTTCCAATGTTCTTTTTTCAAGATTTCTGGGACATTGTCGGGAAAGATGTTGCCAATGGAGTCAAGGAATTTTTTGGGGCTAGGAAACTTTTGAAAGAAATCAATGGCACATTTCTGGCTCTCATTCCCAAATCTCAAGGCGCTGACTCTATGGACAAATTTAGACCTATCAGTCTTTGCAATTCCTTTTATAAGATTATCTCTAAGGTTCTTACTTCCAGATTGCTTTCTATCCTTCCCACTCTTATTAATCACCAGCAAAATGGTTTTGTCCCTGGTCGTCAAATTCTTGACTCTATTATTACTGTCCATGAGAACATCCACTCTCTTGTTAAAGCTAAGAAGCAGGGTCTCATCCTTAAGCTTGATCTCTCCAAAGCCTATGATAGGGTTGACTGGTCTTTCCTCTTGAAGGTTCTAATGTCTTTTGGTTTCTCACCTAGAGTTTTGGATCTCATCACCCAATTTATCACCTCTGCTTCTTTTGTTGTTATTATCAATGGTTCACCTTCTCCTTTTTTCCAAGCCTCTAGAGGTCTTAGGCAAGGGGATCCTATTTCCCCCATCCTCTTCATTATTATGGCAGAATGTTTTGGAAGGAGTATGGAAAATTTAGTTTTGCAAGGCTCCTTTAAGGGCCTCCACCCTTCCTTTGCCGGTCTTGTTTGTTCTCATCAACAATTTGTCGATGATACTATTATCATGGGGGAATCTAGTATTTCTGAAGCTAAAATTTTCAAGAGTACTCTTTGTAAGTTTTCCTCTGCATCGGGTCAACTTATCAATTGGACTAAAAGTGAAGTTTTTTTCATCAATACCTCAGAGAGAAGACAATAGAGAATCAGTAGAATCCTAGAGTGTAGGATTGTTGATCTTCCTGCAAACTACCTTGGTCTCCCTATGGGCATTGCTCCTCCTGACTCCTTCTGGATTTCTCTAGTGGACAAATTCCAGAAAAAGTTAGCTGGATGGAAAGGAGCCCTCCTAAGTCAAGCTGGAAAGCTCCAACTTTTAAAAGCTTCTCTTCTAAGTATTCCGATATATGCTCTTAGCCTTTTTCAGAATTCCAGTTAAGTATGTTGATGCTATCAAGAAAATCCAAAGAAGATTCCTTTGGTCTGGGGTTGAGGACAAGAAAAGAATGTCCTTGGTGGCTTGGGACTAGGTATGTAAACCGAAGAGCCATGGCGGTCTGGGCCTGAGGAGGATCGGAACCCTAAATGAAGCTCTTCTATCCAAACAAGTCTGGAGAATGTTTCATCTTGATACTAAATGGTGTAAAATTTGGCGAAGTAAGTACTCTCTTTAGTCCTCTTCCCTTTCTTCTTTTATCAATTCAAATATTAGTATTAATGGCTCCCACATATGGAATTATGCCTCTAAATGTAAAGAAAGTATAGCTAAAGGAGTGATATGGAAAGTTGAAAATGGCAGGAAAGTTAAATTTTGGGAGGATCCCTGGCTTTTTTATAAACCTTTGATATAAATCAATGAATGGGCCCCATATGCTCCTTCTTGTATAAGATCTTTTGGCTCCTTAGTTGCTGAGTACTGGACTGGTAATGAATGGCAGAATATTGAAAGCATCCACCTAATCCTCTCTAAGCTCAAGATCCATTTATTTGCGGTTTGGTTGAACAAAGAGGTTGACTCCCTGATCTGGAAACATGATCCCAAAGGTACCCTTACTATTTCCTCTATGTATTGTGTTATGTCCCCCGATCCTTTAGGTAATCCCTTCTGGTCTAAAGTCTGGATTAGAGGCCTAACCCCCAAGATCAATTTCTTCTTCTGGACCATCCTCCATAATAAAATCTTGACCCTTGACAACCTGAAATGCAGAGGCTTTGCTATCCCTAATAGATGTGCTCTATGCCTTTAGGAAGAAGAGTCTGTGGACCACCTTGTCATTCACTGCCCCTTCTCAGCCTCAATATGGGAAATATTTCTCAATAGTTTTAGCATTGCCTGGGTGTTTCCCAACACCATCATAGATCTATTTTCCTCCTGGAACATAAAATGGACTGATTCTTTTTGAGATCTTTGTGGCATCTCTCGCTTCGTCACATCCTATGGGGACTATGGAAAGAAATAAATAATCGAATCTTCAGGGATATTTCCCTCAATTAGGATATTGTGTTCTAGAAAATCCAATGGGTGATTCAGGAAAATATAGAGAACATTGAGGGTCCTTGTTTTTTGAACAATACACTGGAAGCAAATATTTTAAGGGTGTGGAATATGAAGAATACCGACAATCCAAACCTTACTCATAACAAAAGGCTTGAAGTTAAATGGCAAACCCCGCCTCATGATTGGTTCAAAGTTAATTTTGACGGTGCTGCCAAAGGTAACCCGGGTCCTTCAGGTTGTGGAGCTGTTCTAAGAGATGACAAAGGAATGTGTAAGGAAATGGTTGCTGTCCCTATTGGAATTCAAACTAATCATAAAGCCGAAGTGATGGCTGCTCTCCAAGGTATCCTCCTAGCAAAAAAATGGAATTGTCCCCACCTATGGATTGAAGGGAACTCAAACAATATTATTAATTGTCTTAAGGGGGTCTCAAAACCTTCATGGTTGATCAACAACATTATCATCTCTGCTAGAGACCTTATTAGTACCATTAAAAAAAGCTACATATACCACATTTACCGGGAGGCCAATGGCTCTGCTGACTGGGCTGCCATTGCGGCAGTTAACAAGGAAGTAATTACAACGTGGACGGGAGAACAAGGACTCCCCGAAGCTGTCAGGCAAATCATTTGCTATGATCGTTATAGAAGTACTCCTAAGATACTTGATGGACAAGATAATTATGAAAAGAACTGACTTGAGTACTTTGAGTCATTATAATAATGAGAGACTCATTTATTATATTACCAATGCCATAAGTTCCCATTCTTTCTGGGTGACTTTGATAGTTCTGAAAAGCTCACTGGCTAATCTGCTCTGCAAGTTTCAAAATTTGGCGTTGAACATCGACAATATGGGTGGTAATAGGAGGCGATATGAACCAAGTAGTTGTAAAGAATGGAAACAGAAGGAGGAGGTTTGGGGTATTCTGCAGAAGGGTGGCTTCTCGAAATTCATGGAGAGACTCCACGGTCATGACGGTATGGTGACCAGTTTTTTCTGTAAAAATTGGAAAAAGGGCATATGCTGAAAATGGGAGACCAGACTATAGAAATTGATGAAGATTTAATTGCTCAAGCTACACGCCTCACAAGAGAAGGGTGCAACTTCTACAGAGATAGGAAAGTCAGTACGGAAGCTATTGAAAGATACTTGGACACTGAGAAAGAGAAGAAATGACTGGTGAAGTTGAGCAAAACCCACTACCCGCCCAAGGCTTTTGCCAAACCCTGGCGGGAAGTCCTCTTTGTTTTAATGTGATACATCACTCTAGATGGTAGGTTCACTAAAGTTTATGGTTATCACTTTGTTCTACTAATCACTTTAGGCACAATGATAAGGTTAACTTCCCTTATTTTCTGCTCTGTTTGATGAATACGTCCCTCAAGGCCTACAAAGAGAACCCACAGGGTGATACGACCATGCGCTAAGGCCTTATGGTACTAATCTATGACCATCTTAAGGCCAACCAAATTGCTCGGATGCAGCCCTCTGTGGATTCTGAGGATGAGGCATTTGACCCTGCCTTCTCAGAGGAAGAGGAGTCTGAAAGTGACCCTTTGACTGATACTGAGGACAGCATGGATGTCTCGAATTATGAAAGTGGGAAGAAGAGGAAATACATCAAAACCAGACCCTCATCCTCTAAGGGCAAAAAGCCTAAAGGTAGACCCCTTATTAGCATTTCTTCAGAAGAGGAGACTTTAGATGACTCTGAGGAGGAGTACCCTCAAGGGCGGCTGAAGAAGAAGACTAAAGATCACACCCAGGCTAGAAAAATGCACAAGAAGAAAGAGGAGACTGTTAAGGAACCGGAAGCCCACAAGCAGGTAAGGGCCTTGGAAGATGGTCAGAATCTGGAAAAGGAGACCATGGAAGAGGTTCTTAGGGATATTGACACAACCATCTAGCACATCCCTAAAGAGTAAAAGGCAACCCTTGGAAAAGTTGACCCCCCCTCTAACCCTCCCCCCGAGGGTTTGCAAGGTTTCATGGAAACTGTGGAGTGGCTCATCAATGGTTACAAGAAAGCTGTGGACAAAAATAAAAAACTCTGTAACAAAATCTTGATCCTAGAAACCATCAATACAGGGGAAGGGAAGACCATGACCAACTTCATAGAGGACCTGAAAAGTACCATCACCGAAGCTGAAGACATAAGAGATGCTTTCAACCCCAGGTTCGAAAAAATTGAGAAGGATTTGTTGGAAAGAAAGAATCTTGTTGACACTAACGACCACACTCTCACGGAAACTGTTAGCAAAATTGGTAAAATTGAGGAGTGCTTGAAGAACATTGCTGAACAGAGCCTTAGCATCCTGAAGATTTCGGCCAACAACACCAACACTCTCATTAGTAAACTGGCTGATGAAAAGGAAATCCTGGACATTGACTCAGAAACGGAAGGAACAGGGGAAGCTCAAGGCCCTAGAACTCGCACCAGAGGCAAAAAGAAGGACAAGAAACCTAACAAGGATCTGGAAGACCTTAAAGCTGTCAAGGCTTCTTGGGACGAGCTTGTGACAAAGGCGGAGGACTTGTTGAAGAAAATTTATGTGTAGTGCCTTCTCAGCTTCTTTGTTGTTGTTAGTTTTGTTGTCCTTTCTGTTCACTGGCTTTTTGCCAGTCTTTTTGTATGCGGCTCTTAAGCTCTGATCTTTTTGGTGTCTTATCTTAATATCTTATGTTAAAGGTTTCGAGTCCTAAAAACCTGCTTTTTAAATTAATCAGAACCACCTATAAGTCCAATGATTAACCTTACAATGAAATTTATCCAAAATTTCTTGCCAAAAATCTTCACGCTAAACCCACAAATCTAAAGGAATCCTGAGGTACAACATAAGAAGGGACCCCGTCTGAAATCTGAGGATCCTGCCAATCCTATTCTGAATAAGCCAAGGGGTATTAAATAAATATATGCATGATTTATCTTCATTAATTTTCTGACCCAAGGCTTTGCAATAGATATCCAAATCTCTCCTGAAATTCATTGCCTCATTGATTCTGACCCTGCCCATCAAACTCGTGTCATCCACAAACTGAAGATGAGAGTAGGGAGGTAGAGAATTACTCCAAATCCAGCCCTGAATAAGACCATGTCTCACCTGGGAAGTGATAAATCTGCCAATACCTTCAGCCATGAGAGTAAATAAATAGGGAGATAAAGGGTCCCCTTGCCGAAGCCCCCTCGAAGTGCTAAACAATTATGAGGGTTCCCCATTAATAAGAACTGAGAAAGAGGTAGAAGTCACACAACTAAGAACCCAATTCACCCACTCTTCTCCAAAACCAAAAGCCAAGAGGATCTTCTGTAATAAATCCCAACTCACCCTATCATAAGCTTTGGCCATGTCAAGTTTGATAAACATAGCCTTCTCCTTAGAGGAAGCCATCAAATGAATAGCCTCCATTGCTATCACAACTCCATCAAGGATCCGTCTTCCATCAATGAAAGCACCTTTCTCCTTAGAAACCAAAGTGCAGAGGAGAGGTTTGAGTCATTCAACAATCAATTTAGTGATTATCGTGTAGACAACATTACATAAAGCAATAGACCTATACTGATCCAAGCTATTATCCCCCTCCTTCTTAGGAATAAGAGCCAAGAAGGTAGAATTCATAGATTTAGATATTTGTTTATTCCTATGAGATTCTTGAACCACATCTAGAAGATCATACTTTATAATCTCCCAAAATTCTTGAAGAAACTCAATAGGAAACCCGTCAAGGCCAGGAGCCTTGCCTTTTTTCATTTGAAACACAACCACCTCAAGTTCAGACAACAAAATGGGGCGCAAGAGAGCATCATTCATTTCAACAGAGACAAGAGGGCGAATATAGTTCAAGATGACCCTCTCTTCCACCATAGCTTTAGGATCCTCTTTTGTAAACAAATTAGAAAAAAAACTGACAGCTTCCATAGCAATTTCTTCTTTAGATGAAAGATGAACCCCTTTTGAAGAAATGAGAGAGGTAATAGAGTTACCATACCTCTGAGCCTTAACAAAGCAGTGTTTCTATCACCTTCTTGGAGCCAATCCACACAAGACTTTTGTTTCCAAAAAATCTACTCACGCAACTCCCACTCTTCTAAGTCCTTTAGAGAATGGGACTCGGCCATATTGAGCTCCACAGTCATCCCTTGATCCCTAATTTGACACGTAACCTCATCCAGCTTAGATTGAGCTACCATCTTGTGTCTATGTAGGTTCCCAAAACATTGTTTATTCCACCTATTTAGCCTGTATTTTACATGTTGTAATCTCTTCCCAAAGGAGTACATAGCCCGCCCGTGGGTAGGCACCCCTTCATACCACCAATCAACCATAAGATCCCTCAATGATTGATCATGAAGCCACATCAATTGAAATTTGAAAGAGGGATTTTTGGAGGTTCTAAAAGATGTAATAGAAAGCTTAATAGGCCAATGATCAGAACCCCTCCAATCAAGAATTTCTGAACTGGTGGACCACCTATCATGCATCCAATAGCAGGAAACCAAAAATCTATCGAGCCTTTCAGAGATAGCCTCAACACCACTCCTCCTATTATTCCATGTAAAGACACCATTAATTGGATTCACATCAATGAGATTCAAGAGACCAATATTATCTCTGAGTAAATTTGAGGAAAGATCAAGCCTGAATAACCCACCTCGCTTTTCCTCCAAACTAGTAACGACATTAAAATCTCCAACTAAAATCCAGGGGAGAAAAGGATCCTGAGCCCGAACAAGATTGATGTGAGCCCAAATATGAGACTTACCCACAAGATCAGTAGGAGCATAAATACTAGAGAAGAGGCATCTTTCTCCAGGGTCAAAGCTAGAAGTGACCATAGAAATGGAAGACTTGCTAGAAAACCACCACAAAGGGGAAACTTTCCTCGGGTTCCAGAAGCAAGCAAACCCCCCTGAACTGTCATGAGAGCTCACTCCCTGCCAAAGGCCTTGGAGCCAGACACGCAAAGCACAACTGGCTAAACCATCCACTGAAAGCTTGGTTTCCTGAATAAAAATGACATCAGGAGACTCAAAGTCAATTAATCCGTGAACAACCTTTTGTCTAGGGATTTTTTTCAACCCCCTTACATTCCATGAGAGCAAAATCATTTATGTGATTGAGATAAGTGGGAATCAATGGGTTTTACAGACCCCGACTCAACCAAAGTATCACCAATAAGCTTAACCTTTTCATGATCCATTTTTCGTCCACTCCTTAAAGGTTTATCTAAAAAACCCTTTTTGAGGGTTTTCTGTTGCAAGCCTAAAACAGGTGGTGCTTTGTTACTCTTCACTGAACCTGAGGCCCCTATAATGGAAGGAGGAGTAGACGCCATGACCACTACACCTTCAGGGACTTGTGACTCACTAAGATCTTTGTTGTCCTGAACATGGGAAGGAAAATCCATAACCATTTGAATATCTTGTTGATTCTCCAAAGATAGGGCCCGACCCTCTTTCTTGGGATCCCCATCCAATACCTCATGCTGAAATTGGGCACCCAAGGAAATTTCAACTGGAACTCCTTCCTCTTGGACCAAATCCTCTAGAACCTCAAACCTATTTAGGGTGACATCATTTTGCCTATCCAACCAGGTTCTCTTCTTTCCCTTGTCTTTATTTTGAGGTTTGACGAGAATGAAGCCATCTTTATCAGCATGACCATTAGGTATAGGGGCTTTCCCCTTATCTTCCTCCAGAACAGAGTGAGGAGGATCGAAAACTACCAGTTTAGAAGATTTATTTCTGGGACATCTCAGATGTAAATGACCATATTCATGACAAATTCTACATCTAAATGGCAAGGTCTCATAGTCCAATTGTTGGATCCAAGAAGATGTCCCCAAACAAGATTTCCATAGAGTTTGGTAAAGGATTATTTAAATCAACTTCTACACATATACGAGCGTAGGAAATTACCTTTTGATCTTGAGTTTGTGAAGCCGAACCCATAGGTTTACCAAGAAGCAGTGAGGTTGAGTGAAGATTATCTTCTCTCCAAAATTCCAATGAAAGCATCGACAATCGGATCCACACGGGCACACGAGATGGAAGCTCCTTAGCAGAATTAAAGCCAATATGCCAAGGTTTGATAAAGAGTCCCACTTGGTTGAAAAAATAAGGGCCACCCTCAAAAGCCTTGTTCCTGTCTTTCAGGTTGGAAAAAATAACCAAAAAATAGTTATTGGCTTCCATAAGTAGCTCCATGTCTCCTTCAGGATTCTAGACACGGCGTTCCCAAGACTCTAAAATAGGTATAGAAAGGTGAAGATCGATAAATTTGCATATGAGAGCATGATTGCACTAATATTCAACATCCTTTGAAATTTGCTCAGGTTGAATAACCAGAACTGGACGATCTTGGGATCTCTCCAAACAACCATTCAACTTTTTCATGTGAAAAGGCTCTTTCGAAGAAGAGATGTCTGCCCCTGATTGGGAATGACCAATGTGTTCCTTTCCACATGCATGCATCAAATGAGACGGGTCCGCCATATCCAGATCTCTAGAGACCATCTGAGAAGAGGATAATCCTCTATTCTCCGTGGATCTAGAGAAAATACCAAAAGAAGAAAAAGAAGAGGGGCGGAAAACCCAACCCCAAAACACCACACACCCCAACGGAAACCTAGAGCAGTAGAAACAGAAAAGGGTTGCAAAAAAAAACCCTGTGGCAGCCCAGAAAACCCGACCATGGGCAAGCAAAAATCGACCCCCAGCAAGCAAGAAACCCCCCCTGGAATGAAGCAAGCAGAGCGTAGGACACAAGCTAGGGCACGTCGGCCTTAGCATGACACCCACGCACACGCAGAGCCATTTCTCTCCAACCCTCCCTTAGTACTCTTGACAAGGTAGTACATTAGTAATACATGGCTATGGACAATATTCCCTCATCACATCATCCGATGGAGGTGTGATAACAATCATTTTTCTTCACCTTGTATTTTTATATTACCTTGGGAATGAAATTCATTTTCACATGTGATCAAGGTTGTGCTCGAGCAAGTGGCCTAGTTTGGGGAATTTTGATATGGACCTTTTCATCTCATACATATAGAAAAATTATTTTAAATCATGTAAATGATTCGTATTTACAAAGGAGTACATCATCCCTTCACAATTACCTCTCTAAGATAATTTTTATGTAACTCCTTGTAGTGGGCATGGTTCGCTCATTTGGTTCATGCCAAATGAGGAAGATGAAGACCTTGAAATCTCAGGGGTGTAGTGGCATGGGCACTAGATATATTTCAAAACAAATAGTGAACTTAGTGTTGGAAACATATATTCCAATTCCTATGGTGAGTCCCCAATGTCAAATGACATTTCTTGGCTCTATAATAGATCAACAATTAAAAGTGGTCTTCTTCATTCCAAATAGTTTAATGTTGGATGCAATAAAGTTGGTTTTGGGAATTGAATTTATGGTAGTGGTCGAGTGCTACAAAGTTAACACTGATAATTTGTCATGGTTTGTAGCATCCCTTTTGGATTTGGGTGTACCAAAGTCTGGGGTTTTATTTTTAGCTATGCAATGGTGCAAAAATATTTGTTGGGGGACCTAGAGGCAATAATTACAACAACCAAATTGAGGGTTGGGACCTTGAGTCCCTATGACATCCCTTGCTTCCTCCATTTTGGAGTCATTGTGGTTTGGTTCTTGTTTCTCTCTAACTTTAAAAACATCACTCTGATGTAGCATTGAAACATATCAACAATCAGTTTCTCCTTCCTAAAGATAATCACAAATATTGAACCCACCTAAGATGTTGAATTGATGAACACATTCATTTGTTTGGTGGTAGGGGAGAAAAATGGTGACCAACAAAATCTTCCAGATGAGCCTTGATACTATTAACTCATATGTCATATGTAGCATGATGTTTATCTTCACTTGATAATATAATTGGTAGAAAGTTATCTCCTAGGTCATGTTGAGTATTATGTTATTTATGAAGAATATCGTAGGCATCCCTCTCAAAGTAGATTAGGAGGTTGCCCCCTCAAAGTGTTACAATATCATCAAGTATTTGCAACACATTTTCTATTATATTCATCTTGTGCAAGCTATTCTATAACAATAACGACTAGTTAATATAATTTGTTTTTGTTACTAGATAGGAGTAGTTTGTTTTTTGCTACTAAATAAATGGTTTTGAATGTACATTTTTACAATATTAAATATAATGAGTAACTTAACTGCAACTTACTGATAAAAAAACTTCCTTCAATATTTAAAGAATAAGTCATACATAAATTAAGTGCTCCTTTACCATTATACCAAATATTAATATACCATCCAAACAAACCATCACAATCTTACCAAACAAATGATTTTAGCACTTCATTCATTAGACTCTTGATTGTGTTCAATATATTTATCAATATGAGGCATAAATTTCCACAACCTATATGGTAACTCCTTAGAAATAAATAGAATATTCCTCCAACACAATATTAACCTCAATTATAATTTCACCCCAACATCCAAGGGTTTGAGAATAAAATTACAACAATCCTTCTTATTCATTTCTCTCGAAAACTACTTTCCTAAGATCAAACAAACTTTAGGACCATTGTCAACTTCTTATTTTTCATTTATCTAGTTCAATATAAACATAATCCACAACATAGTATTGCATAAAATCTCATCCTTATAAAAGTTGATTTAGAATTTCACTAAACTCTTCTTATTTACTATGACTTGATTTAATTTTTGTAATTTTGTAATCTTGTATGGGTTTGCATGAGAAATCCTCTTTAAGCCTAATTTCTCTACCACCACACTTAACACCAAAATATGTATGATTCCACTATCACTGGTGAGACACAATACTTACCTCTATATTTGCAGAGGGTTCAAAATAGACTTACTTTATATCACCTTGTTATCCTCCTTAGCTAGTTTCAATAACATTGTTTTCATCACAAGAGTGTCTCTATGCTCTAATTTTTCTATATAGTTGGGTGAAGTGATGTTGTCTTCATTTAGTTTAGCAATATGATTCTTTGCCTCATTTCCTCTACTTATATTTTTGTATGCTTATGGAAATTCAAATGCCATATGATTGACTTATTTGTACCTATAACATGTTTCCATCAATTGTCTCTCTATTTGTACCTTATTTCTCTTGTGTTACAATCTATTTTATGAAGTGTTTCCTTCTCTATATTGTGTATATTTCCCTCTACCATTATTTGTTTTTTCTCTTCCTCTCGATAATTTCGCCTTTTCTCTTGAATTATTTTCCTATCCACTAGAGAATATCTCTTTTGGTTTCAAAATGTACATTGATGGATTCTTCTATTGAACTCACTCTCATCATACCAAACTCATATATAATGGAGATGTAAATTTTATTATCATACATTGACACATTCTCTTCATCATTCTCTACGTGACCACACTAAATGGTGAGATTGTAGAGAAATCCACGTGTTCTTTTACATTCATCTTCTTTTACTAATTGTTGTCTAATTTCTTGAGCAATCTCATTTGATAGTCCAATAATGGTAAGAATGTAGCTTTCAACATGGCACCCAACCTATCATAGTATTTACTTTTCTCTTTACCTCTTCGTTGTCTTTCTATTTATACATGATCTCCCCATAAGGATGTATGAACCTTTAGCCCAACATAGATAAAATTTTCCTTCTAAGTATCCTTAGTTAGCTCATAATGAAACCATTTATCTATATCATAATATAATCCCAAAGCTTATCAAGTCTTAAACTTTCACTATAACAATGGGTATCCAAATTTCACTTAATGTCCATTTATGTAATAACTTTTTAAAATCTCTTCTCAAGTCCATTAATTGTATTTTTTTCTTCGAGCTCTTAATTTTTGTATTCTTCTCATCAATTTAATCTTCAACACATCTCCATTTGTATGCTATACTTCCATTTCATCTAATTTGGTTGTGATTCCTCTTGTCATTTTTTTTTAAATCTACAATTTGAGGTGTCCTTAGTTTTTTGGGCTTACTTATGTGACACATGTCTTCCTATCTTGGCTCTATCTAATAGCGAGACTTCTTCACACCTACAACAAAATTTAATAGATCCTTAGAAGATACAACCCACCAAGAAATCCTTTCTCTAATATCGATTAATGTAATCTAGGTAAGGACTTAACTAAATAACTATATAGCCTAGTAGTCTAAGAACTTGACAAAGCATTTTCTTATGTGAAATATAAAATAAAATAATAAATTTAGTAAATTAGAAGATTACTTAAAAATGGCTCATAAACATGTTAAAAAAAAATTTAAAATTTAACAAAATTTGAAATCGGTTGCAAAATTACACTTTTTGGTTTGGAAGAATAAACTAGAGATTAGGTTATAGTCTCACATATTCCTCTCTATTTATTTCTCTATGAAAATATCTTCTCAACTCTCGACTTCATTCTCCTTGTCCTATCCATTCATTTCTTTCTTAATGAAAATAATTTTTAAACCTCAAAAAAGGAATCTCAACCATTGGCAAGACAAAAACCATCCATGAAGAAAGACATCCAACCACCCATATGTCAATTAGATCTCCAAATAGATTCCATGATAGACAATAATTAGCAACATAAGAAAATAAATTTTCCCAAGTGGATATTAATAAATGCGCACCAAAGAAAGTGAAAAATAATATATGAATAAAAAGAAACCAACCAAATCCAAATCATTTAATGACTATGTACCACCGAGATAGAAAAAGCCAAAACACAACCTCTTTGAAAAGTTATATAGTCAACAAGTAGAACAATGACTACCAACATCATACATCTTGTTGGATATTGTTGGTCATTGTTGCTGCTAGGATATGTTGTTGTCATTGATGTCAACATATTCCTGTGTATTGCTCTGGTGATTGCAGATTGGGAAGATCTTATAATTTGGTTTGTAGTTTGTTTTTGTTGATCAATGTTTTGCAGAATTCAGTATATCCTTCGGTATATTTCAGTGTGATCGGACCTTGTGCTAATTTTTTGGGATATTGCTTGGGATGGTCTCGTGTATCTCCATTTTAGATGGATCATGATTTGGTGCTCTGCAAGTTATCTTTCTTTGTGATAGTTGTTGATTGGTTGTGTTCTTGAGCTTTCAAATGTTGACTGATGAAGATTTCATAAGTGGTATTGGTGCAGTTGTTCTTGATGATTCTAACATGCTTGTTGGTGTTTCCTAGTCATTTCCTATTTTTTTTGGTGGTCCACATTGATCATTGTGCGAGTTATTGGTGATTTCTATGAACCGGTGATGATTTTTCGTGTTATGCAGTTTTCTTGGTGGTGTAGCATGTTGCAGTTGATCTTGGCGCGATTTTTGGTGGATATGAGCATTTGGGAATTTCATTTAGGTCCATGTTATGAAATGTAAATAATTATATTGGTCTGGTGGTCAATCTTTGTATCGTGTGATGTAATTTTGTAATTGAGGGTTGAGGGTTTAGTCGACCTTGTTATCAAGGTTGATGATTTGTATATATAGGTGATATATTCATGCAATTTGGGTGTCGATGTTATGTCTGCATTATTAGAGAGAGGTTTATGTGCAAAGAAGTGATTCATCCTTTGGTGTTATGATTGAGGAGAGATTGGTTTTGTAGAGGAAACATCTGTACTTAACCAGAACTATAATCAAACATTTGGAGATGCTATTCTTTCAGTTCATTTCTTTTGGATTGTAGTTTGAATCTTGTTGTAAGTCAGTCAGACTTCCCTAAGGGTTGTATCATTTCAGGCCATCATATTTTGAGCAGTAAGCTTTAGGCAGTGTGCCTGAATGCATGAGCATTCCCCATTGTAATATTTTCACATACTACTACAGAGTATCATCAAACTGTGGGTAGGTTCCCACCGTGGTTTTTCCCTTAACCGGGTTTTCCATGTCAAAATCCTGGTGTTGTGTGTTGTGCTTTCAATTTGCTTATTTATCTTATTACTGTAATTTATCAGATCTGTGTTTTGTGATTAAGTTTTATATTCCGGTGAAGACTAATTCACCCTTCCCCCCTCCCTCTCAGTCTTCCTTCTTGGTTGCTGCTAACACATCTTTCCCTTCATCATATTGTCAAAGTTGAAATTACCCACTTGCAAGTGTAATATTCAGCCCTAATTGTTCTTTGTTTTTTTTTTAACTTTTTTATTGAATGTGGTCTTTGACTTGTTTTTTGCAATATAATCAATGATAATAACAGTGGGGATAAGAGATAATAATGTAACACTTTTCAGCTAAAAAAGTTACTAATATTCAAAAATAACACAACTAAAAATTCTAGATTTAATTTTTTATCTAGAAATATATTTTATCTAAAAAATAACAACCCAATTCATAAAAACACACTAAATATCTAAATCAAACATACCCAAAAAATGCAACAATTTGCTTGAGTTGCTCACAAAAATCACCAAAATATCACTCCAAAATAAATGCCAACCCTCACAATCTACTCCAAAGGAATTGCTTAAGGTATGCAAAAAAGTGTAGGTCCAAAACGCTTCAAAACAACAAATGTAACCTCTTCAAAACCGTGGATGCCTATCAAGAGAGTGTATGGTCAATAAGGGGGAAGATATAACCAACAAAATAGAAAATATACCCTCAATCTTCTCCAAATTTGTTCTTTTAAAGCTGATATTCAATAAACTTTGCAAATTTGAAAATGTACACTCCCATATGCCCAAATGTGACCTCTAAATGAAATCACCAAATTATTCTCTAAATTGTATCTCTCAACAACATGGAGAATGTTGCCTACAAGGGTTTTCGTTCTCACAAACCGAAGAGAAGAAGAAATCTCCCTAAACCAGATAAATTAAATACATTAAAATAATGATAAAGTTAAATCTTTAATTTAACTTTATCAACTTATAACTCGTTATTTAATTTAAAGTCCTCAGATTATATTAAAAATTGAAGTAATCATCAAAATTAAACCCATTGACAATACTAAAAATAACAAGCATGCCAACTAACTCTCTCAGTGTCCATGACTGACTTACTAAAACTAGTGTGGGAGAATCAACTTAAAAAGCCTCTAGAAAAGAGTGTTACACTCATTCAACTATCATGATATGAAATCACACCTAATATTGCCTCCAAGATTCCCTCACCCTAATTATTAGCCCACGAGAATTAATTGAATAGGCTAATGACTTCGACATGTTGAACTGGCTTGGGAAGGGTACATTACAGTCCACTCTTCCTAAAATTACTTGTCCTTGAGTAATCTCAATTCCTGATGCTATAAAATTTGTTTGTTCTCCCACGTGGCATCCTCTACTAGTAAGTTCTTCCATTTGACCAAAAATTATTTGATGACCCTTTTTCGAAGAGTCATTTTTCTAGTATCAATGATGTCCTTTGGGAGAAATATCAACTTTCCCTCCTCATCCAATGATAGCATACAATACATTATTAGCAAGTTCCTTGTTGAGTCTAGATACATAAAATACATTATGAACCTTGCTTTTTATTAGCTCAAGCTCATAAACAACCTCTCCAACCCACCAAGATACTCTAAATGGTCCATAAAACCTAAGCTTGAGTTTCTTTGCTCCACCCTTCTTGAGAGTAAATTGTCTATATGGTTGTAATCTTGTATAAACAATGTTACCAACCTAAAAAATGTGTTTTATTCGATGTTGATCGGCATACAACTTATGTTGATTGTGTGCTTGTGGCAACTATTATTTTAGTGACTTCATGATGTCCTAACTCTGTTGTAGTAAGTTCTTTGCCTTACGAACTCTATTATCCCCAAATAGTAGATCCATGAAGTTGGTTGCCTCATATTTGTATAAAGACATGAATGGCGACATCCTGGATAGAAATTTGACAAGTTGTGTTATAATAATACTCACTAAGGTTTAGCCATTTAATCCAAGCCCTCTACTGCCCAAAAACATAGTTCCTAATATACCCTTCCACCTATTTGTTGATGATCTCTATCTACCTATTTGTTTGTGGGTAGTAGTTGGTGCTATGAGTGAGCTTAGTGCCACTCAATTTAAAGAGTTCTTGCCAAAAGATACTAAAGAAATTTCTCTCTATCACTAACGATATTCTTGGGCAACCCATGCATCCTGAAGGTCTCTCTAAAAAACAAATCTGCTACCTGTATTGATGTATAAGTGGCTAAAATGACAAAGAAGTGTGTAAATTTAGTCAACTTGTCAACCACCACATAAATGAAATCTTTACCATGTATCTTACATAGCCCTATAATAAAGCCATTAGATATTGATTTCCATTTCTTATTTGGAATGGGTAGCGGCTTAAGTAAACTAAATAGATAAGTATGTTCATTTTTTATTTTGCTAGAAACTGGGACACTCTTGTATGTACTTAAGGACTTCATTTTTAAGTTATTTCCAAGTAAACTTCTCCTAGATCTGCCTATAAGTCTTAAAGAAACCCAAGTGACTCGCCATAGGTGCATCATGAAAAGTTCTCATTATCTTCACCTTAAGTTGTGAAGAAGGCATCAAATAGATTTTATCCTTGTATATGATCAACTCGTTAACTATTCCATACCTATCGTCACAATGTGTGACCTCTATAATTCTTGTTGCCCATGAATCTTTGGCATGCTCTATTAAAATTAACTCCCTCCAATCAGTAGAAATCTCTATCAAAGAACATATATGAGGTCTCCTAGAAAGTGTATCAACAACTAAGTTTTTCTTTCCATTGACATAAACGATGTCAAAATCATATGCTTGCATTTTTCTAACCAACTTTTGCTTCCTTTTATGTCTTGAAGTATTTGATGCAATAGTGGTATGTTTTGATGTTTACTTGCCCCCAACTAGATATGGTCTAAATTTGGCCAAGGCATGCATAATGGCCAGCATCTCTCTATCATACACTAAGTATCTCCTATCAACACCTTTCAATTTCCTACTCTTGAATGTGTTGGTACCCAAAACCACAGATTGGAAAACTTAAGGATTTTCCAAATCCTCAAGTAGACCAATCGGCCTTGGCCAACGAACAGGGATGGTCAAAGACCAAATCCCCCTGCACTTTAGGCTCCACTGAACCTAGGTGGGTATGCCTCTTCCTCTCAAACACAAAAGAGGTTATTTATAGTGGATTTAAACCTTTTAGCAAGTTTACACAATTAGCAAATTATTGTTCTACAACTATGCTTTATTATGTGCTTTAACTGGATGCTTTGAAAAGAAATTATTGTGAATGTATATTGAAAATGAGATTGCTTTCAAGATTTAAATGAAATCTGCATAGATCAGTTCATATAGGATTTGGGAAGAACGTTTCTCTATCAAGGACCTTGAATGCATATAGATCAAAACCTTAAAAGATCAATAACAGATTAGTGCCTCTATCCAGGAATATATATATGACACTTTGTGGACAAAGATATCTTATCAACTCAAGAGACAATTTCTCATCAACTATGAAGGTTCAGTATGCGTTACACAAACAATAAGAACTCAATCTTTCACTTAATGCAATGGCATGTGATTCACATCATAGCAAATCTACAAACGGATTTATCAAGAGGACAAAGATAATCATCAACACAAAAGTGTACACAATATTTGGAAAAAGAAACAGCGAACCTTGTATATTAATCTTTAGAAAATAATTGCATACATAAGCTGCACTTGCAAATACTCCATTACAGATTGATTGCACAAAATGATACTTCTTCTTCCTATAGACTTCTCTAATACAAAATGATATGTTGAATAACGATGAACAACAGATACCCCAACAGGTACTGAGAGGGGGGGGGGTGAATTAGTACAAATAAAAACTCTCAACGACTTATCTAGATAAAGCAATACCAACTAGTTATCACCATTACTGAACTTAACCATGACAATACCAGTCAAACACAATAAGACACCAAACACCATAAACTAATAAGTTTGAATACATCAAATACGATCAATGTACAACATCAACTTTCACCCATAAACATATGCATACGGTATGCTAGAAATACCATAACCTATTAACTCTGCATGCATGATCTTTCAACCAAATACTTCATAAACATTAGATGAAAAATGCATAACACATAACACACAGATTTTTCACGTGGAAACCCAAATGGGAAAAACCACGGTGGGAATGAATACCCACAAGCTTGTTTTGAACTCTTTTGAAGCTTGCCCTATTAGGAGCCTAGTTCGGTTAAAGACTTTACAATAAGGTTTTGTTAGGAACCGATCCTGTTAGAGATCAAATGGTTAAGAGATGGCTATATACCCTGTTAAAGGTTGAAACCCTGTTAAAGGTCGCCTCGCTATAGGATTTAAAGAACTCAATGATCTTGAGTCACCTGGTTACAGGTTTTACAATAAGCCTATTAAAGCTACCCGGTAAACGGATTTTCCAACTATTGCAATGGTTAAAAGACAACAGGTAAAACCATGATTTCATAACAGCACTACATGCCAAGGTAGATCCTTTTCTTATCCTCTACTCTGTAATCACACTCTGCAGTTTCCCTCTTTATTGGTCTGGTGAGTATCAAGTATCTCTTCACTCGAATACACACACAACATTTGCCAACAACTTTTCAATACAAACATCATCAACCTTATAGGTAACAGAAAGGTCGGTGGCATAAACCCTAAACCCTAAACATCTTAGGTTTACAACACAAGCGGTCTCATCCTGACCATCCAAACATATTGCATAGAGCATTTACAATCTCAAACAGATCACAAGTCAATCTGCATCGTTCATTCATCAATGCTCATGGGAATCAGTAACCCATCATGTTTTCTTCTTATGCCACTAAGAAGAATAATCATTCCTGAGGTAGACTTCAAACACAATTGATCTTCTCATGCCTCAATCCTTTATGCTCTCAAAGTTGATGTGGCACCTCGATCACAGAGTATCATCAGTTCATTTCACAAGCTAGATCGACAAGCCAATAACCATAGAGCTGAGACTACCAACGGGCAATCACACTTAGTGAAACCCCGACATTGGTTCGCTGAATCTCCTCATACCTCTTCATACCGGTTCACTTGAACTTATTGACATCAATGAAAACATACATTATCATCATATCAACAAACAGGTTCATCATATGCCAATGATATCCAACATGATATTCAATCCTTCTAGCAGTATGTTGTTCTTATGATTCCTCCCCTCTTTTTACATAAAAAATGACTCCCTATAAGTATGTGAATCAAAAGACATGTATGAAAGGAAGCACCCTTTCATACACAGAAGATAGTTTCCCTCCAAAGGACACACCCTTTGGTTTAATAAATAATTACAAATGAGAACCCTAAAAATACTAAATGATGCTTTAATAATGTGTCTTCTATTCTCTGCCTTGATAAAATTCCTCAGCAAGTATTCATTCTCTTCTCATTATTTTCTGCACACAAAGATAAGCCAATCAAATTCCTTGATTTGAAAATTAAAATATCTCACCTTAGATTTTAGTTTGAAAAGTCAATAATCTTTATATAAATACTTGTTTAAAATAATTCAATAAAACCAAAGTATTTATATTTTAAGAAAATAATAATGCAAATATAATATCCATTCATATAAAATAATGCTTTATCCTAAGATGTATTTTCAAGGCATTTATTCAAATATAAATAAATTTTATCTTTAATGCATGTTCAAATAATAACGTAAAGCAGGTAATATACTTCCCTTTTATGGGATTCGGGAATCAGTATTCCGACCGTATTTTCCCCTTGTAGTCTGAGCTATACATTTAATTTTGATTTTTTGCACATCCATTCATGCCACATATCTTCTTTTGGTTCGCTGGCGGATCACCCTTTATCTTTCATCCAAACTTCCTTCTTCGGTGAAATGCTTGCATGCTTTATCGATTCTGTAGTTTCATCGATACCTTTTGTTTTTTCGATGGAACTGATGCTTTTGGTGAATCTATTTTGAGTTTCATCACGGCCAAGGTTTGTTCGATAAGCTCAACACCGCCAAACTGTTTCACTTCAACTGTTTGCCTTAACCGCCTCATTCTACTGCCTGCCGCTAGCGGTTAGTCACCAAGTCGCTATGGGTAAGTGACGAGCAGTTTCTCGTCACGGTATAGCGATAGGGGTTGGATCTCTTTCAACCTACTCGCCCTTTATCTCTTCATCCAGCTTCCTTAATCTGCTTGTCCTTTGCCTGATCTGCCTCCCTTTGCACTTCGCCACATGGCACATCCTGATTTGCTTGCAGATCCACTGGGACAACACCTCATCTTCCACCTTGCCAGTCGTTATGTCATGGGGAATATAGGTTGTGCAACTTCCTATCGCAGTATAGCAATCGCCATTGGATCTTTCTTGATCATCGCTGGATCTTTTTGATCTGCTCTCTTGTTAACTTCCCCTTTTCCGCACGTGCTTTGTCGCCAAGTCACAGGGATAAACCAACGTGCATCTCTATCTTGCAGTATAATAATGACCTTTAGATCTTCTACGATCATCATCCGATATGCCCAAATTGTTTGATCTTTAATTTGTCCTTCTGCTATAAAATTTTGGTTCTTTGAGATGCGTGTGCACGCGGGGGGCCCACCAACGTTGAGCTAGCACTTGCCAAAAGCTTTTTGTCTTTCGACGGTTATCATGCAAGTCGCTTTGGACTTAAATGTTAAAAGAGCCTATCCCACAAAAAAATAAGGATAAAGGCTTTCCCTCTTCTAACGCAACTCCATGTTCTTCAGTTATCCTCCTCGAGCTGACCTCCTTGCAATTCACCATCTGCCGTAACAATCTTATCGAGATTCAGCATAGCATAAAACTCCTCCTTCCAACATCCCGGTGACTCTTCAATCTATGTTACTTTGTCGGTATAACTCACACCGATATCCCCGCAAACGCTTTTATCTTCATTGGGGGTCGGAATAGCCTTTTTCTATTCCTCTCGAAGTCCCAATGTTACTCCAATGCACTTTTATGCATTATACCTGAAAGTCTACTTTATCGGTATAGGAAACATCCGCCTTCCGATTCTCCATGTCATCGGGGATCGGCCTAACTATTTCTGCACTATCCCGATATGGTCTTTTTCTCCGATGGACCCACCTTCAGTCATTGAGTATCGGGATAGAGTTTTTTCATTATTTCCGATCTCCTGATGCTATACGTCCATGATCTACACTACCTTTTCATCATTACAAGTTACATCGATAGCCTCATCGACTATCGGTATAGCAATTTTTACACTTTCCCGATAAGTCGATGCATGTCAATAGAAAACACCCTCCTTCTACCTTATTAGAACAATCTATCCTGTTGGTATGACTTTCCTAAGAGTGTGCATCGAGATGAATATCATTTATGTGCTCCAATGAATCTGCCTTCTAATTTATCGATAAATGTCATGCCGATAATCCTTCTTTTGCTTGCCAATGTTGTTTCATCGAGACTACTTATGCCGATAATTGAAATTTTGCATTTTTGAAAAATGAGCCATCCACCATTAATAATAGTGATCCCAGCTATCTCACAGGATCTTAACACTCCTAAAACAACCGATCCTTAGAGAACTTTGTTCGTGCTAATAAGGTTCCTGCACATGCAAACCAACAGTAAATGCTTCATAATAGCACATAAAATTTTGCAAAAAAGTGTGCTAACATAATGAAATGGGGTGTTTCTCCTACATCCAAACTACTCCTATACCCTCTCCTAAATGATCACATTCCAACTCAAAAGGTTTGGTAAAATTAAGTATTTCCAACATGTAATGTCTCCATTTTTTACTCTTCCTGGTACATCATCTATTTTCCAGGGTTATCCTATTGACAAGGGTTCCTGTAGTAGGTTAATGCAATGTATAGAGAGACCATTCAAGGGGTTTGAGAGCCTTTGGGGAGGTATGCAGGGCATTTCACAAGTTCAACATCAATCTCTTATTTTTTAGAGGTGATCCCTAATTTTTAGGAGACTGGCAATTCACCCATTCACCACCTAGAGCTAGTGAAGCTTAGTAGGAGGCTTTATGAGCCATTTTGTATTTTGGGAGTCAATCTCCTATGTTTTAGGAGGGATTCATAATTTTTAGGAGATTGATAGTTAACTAATTGATCATTTGGAGGCCAATGAAGTGTTGCAGAAGGTCTAACGGGCATTTCTAGATGATTTGGGTCAATTTCCTATTTATTAGGAGAATTGCAATTTTTTAGGGGAAACTGACAATTGCCTGCTATCACTAGACATCACCTCGAGTACCAGTGGCAATGTCAGATCTCATTTGAAGGTGCTCAGGTGATGATTTCAAAATTAGGATTAAAACATTTGTGTTATGGCTTTGATATTTGATTAAATAAAATGAAGTAACTATTTTATTAAAGGTCACCATAGAATATTTGAATAAGAGTTCCCCCCGAAGAGAATGACTCAGTAGAGTCAACATTGTTTTAAAAAGGGGGACACAAGGCTAATGAAATAATAAGCCATGAGAAGGGGTTCAATCAGCCTTAGGAGCAAATAAATTTGATTAATTTATTAAAATGTTATGATGTAACCCTAAAAGGATATTGATTAGGGTTAGAGGAAATAAAGTAACATTTACGACCAACAATTGGATAACTTTGACTTCATTTTTACAAGGGAAATTTGGGAATTGGAGAGCTCTAATCCCAAGGTAGATTTGTAGCTTGTGGAGAAGGAAACCTTCACAATTTTTGAGATTTATAGGATTGCATTACCTCCTAAGGATCTGATTTCTCATTTAATTCAAAAAAATTAACAAGGAAGAAGTACAATTCAGGTTGCATCAGCTAATAAATCTAGGTTTTGACATCAATATATAGTCCAAGGATCAGATTTGGGGTTTGTACCATCATTTCATAACATTTTGTGAACACCCACAATTGGTTGTACTCTCCTTGAGCCCTTGTGTAACAAATTCAGCTTGGGATGTAGGGTTTCAACCTTTGTTTACATCAAATTCAAGTACATACTAGTCTGAAAAATTTAGATCAGACTTTTATCAGCTATTGGGGGTATGTACGTTGCAAAACCCCTTCAATAAAGTTTCTAAATTTACTATTTTTCTATGTGTAGTTGTTAAATTATTTTCAACATTTTATATTATTATCTTCCCAATTCATTATCAAAAGCTCAAGCCAAAAACCACAAAAAAAAAACAAAAAAAAAAAACTAAAAAATCAACAAAAATCCAAAAGCACAAATTTTTTTATTTTATTTATTAAAATCAATACCAGTCAACAAAAAATTCAAATCAACATTCTTGATCTCGGGGGATCATTATAGAACACTGGACATGTAGACATCACCTATTGGAAGTGCTCAAAACACTCTATGTTGAATCTGACCACTCAAAGGCTCCCTTCTTAGTCAAGTCTATAAGCAAGGTTGTTTGTGGGAAGCCTTTGACAAATCTCCTATAGGATCCATAGAGACCAAAGAATCTCTTAAGTTGTGTGATATTTGTAGGAGTAGGTCATTCGAAAATAGCCTTGATCTTCTCAGGGTCCACTAATACTCCCTCTGCACTGATAATGTGACCCAAATAGAGAAGTTTTGTCATCCCAAAGTCACACTTAGACTCTTTAGCATAAACAGACTCATTCTTTCAAATTCTCAATACCTCCTTGAGATGTTTTTGATTAAGGTAAAAATAGGTTTTGAAGGGGGCCCGAAACCCTTTACAAAAGATCCTTACGAGATAAAAGCATTAAGAAACCAAAAGGAGCATACATAAGAAAAACCATCATAACAACTATAAAAACTAGCTAAAAAGCCCCAAAAAACCAGCGATAACCAACCAAATCAGACAAAGCACAGAAAAGGAACTAATTTATGTTTTTCAGGGCATTAGCCAAGTTACTACTAATCCCTTACAAATCTTTGATATTATCCCTTAGATTAGGGATTTCCTTAGCAGACACTGCAACAACTTTCTTCACGCCCGCCCTAGTTCTCTTTGCTGCTCCACCAGGCGTGGCTTCCCCGCTCCCAGTCTTGATAGCATCTTCATCAATGTCGAGGTCCACCACCAGTTTGGGAGAGCTGGAGCTTTCAAGGACCTTAGAAATATCCTCTAGGTTCTTTGTAATAGCAGACAAGATATTCGGGATCATTCCCAACAGGTTTTTCATTGCCACTTTACCTTCTTCCAGATAGTCAATCTAAGCTGCCATCTTTTTATCTTTTTCCTCCATGTCCTACTTCCATTGCTTCTGGTTCCTGACGTCTTCCTTCCTTTTCTCATCCATCTGCTTCCCATTTTTTTCCAAATTCTTCAAAATTCATATGTCCATCTGTCAAAACCCAATCTAGCCTCGGTAAGGTTTTTGAGGTTATCTAGGAATAACCCTTCTCCAGCACACTCCTTATCCTTACTCAGACTATCCTTAGTTGTTTCCTTCTCAGGTTCCTTATTCTTCTCCCTCTTAGAATCCATATCTTTTTCCTCATTAACCTTATCATCCTTCTCCACCATAGGCTGGTTGTTGTCATTGCCTAAGCTAGCATTGTGAATTGGGCTATCTTGATCAGACACGTCCTCAGCTTCATCTTCCTCTACACCCACGTCCTCATCTTTCCAACTTTTGTCACTTCCAGACTTGTCCGTTTCCATTTCACTACCATCTTTTTCAGTTTCCTCTGTGTCATTCTTGTCATCTTGGGTTTTCATCCCAGTGGCGCTCTTGCTTTTTTTGCTCTGAATCAACTCTTCCTTGTTGGGTCCACCTTCCTCCAGCTTTCTCTTGCCTTTCCCTGGAGAAGAAGACAACCTCTTATTTTCTTGAATGGCAAGGATTTTGCAGTGCTCATAAATGAGCAGAATGAGACCACAATGAAGTACCAGGTTCAAGGGATTCTTGTTGTGTTTGTTGAGAGACATCGACAAATACCTGAAGAGATAGTAGGGCAGGGAAACCCTTTTCTCATGCCTGAAGTGGTTTAATAGCACAAAGTGATATGTATGGGCCCTAGTAAAATGACCCTCCACTGTTATGTATTCCATGATAGCATTCAACACACAACACCAAATTTTCTTGATGTTGGAGGCATCAAAATAAGCCCCCTATGGCTTCACCTATTTTAGCCCTTTCCTTTTCCCTACACGGAAAAAGTTTAACAACATTATTGGAAACTTTAAGATATCTAAAAAAATTGAGCCCTGAGTGGGGCATACCTGTTACAGTCACAAAGAGGCCCGCGTCCAATTTGAACCTCACACCATGGATTTTAAAAGACCCGTTACTCCAATTTTTCAGTTATTTTGGAGACTACAAGATTAACCCTTCCTTTATCGTAATCAACCAGCGTCTCCATAAAATTTGTCAGGGACCCTTTTTCCAGCTTCGTCCATACTTTTGGCATTTCCTTCCATCTGGAAATGTTGTTTGGTTCCTCCCTCCTTAGATCCTCTCCCATATTCAATTTCAGAATGTCTCCTCTGTTCTTCTACAAGCTCAAAGCTTCCTTATCGTTGTCTCTCAAAATTTTGAAAATGAGAACCCACAAAGTGTGCGGAGTGTTAATATCTTTGATTGTGATTCTGCCACTTTGCCAAGTAATCATAACCTTTCTATAAATGCATAAATTACTCATTTCAACTATCATAATTGTGCGGTCCTTCTTTCCCCGTGAATCTATCCTTTCTTAGGAGATCTTTAATACTAAAATTAATATTATCTTCCCTATGCCAAATAGTTTGAGCTTCAGAATTAATGCCTAGGTTCGCCAGGCCATCCGCAACCAAATTTTTTTCTCTAAAGGCATGTTCAATTATGATAACTTTAAAACTAGCAATAATTTCTCTAGCTTTCAAAATTATGTTTTCTATAGACCACGATGGCTCGGTTTCCCCCTTCAAGCACTTGATAATATTTAGTGAGTCTCCCTCTAGCCAGAAGTTGCCATGATTTAGGTTCTTAGCAATATGCTTTTCCCAAGACTTATTGAATATCAACATGTCATAAAAAAAAATCAAAACAGATTTTGCTAATTGCTTTCAAAACACATGATTCATACAACAGTGAAAAGTACCTAGAGCATTAGTTAATGCAAAAGTACCGAGCACCATGCAACTCATCAATCATTTCGTCTATTCTAGGAATTGGATACTTGTTCTTGATTTTATTTTTATTTAGGGCCATGTAATCAATGCATATTTGCATTGTTTCATCTTTTTTCTTCACCAAAACTATTGTTGATGCAAATGGGCTCTTGTTGGGTGTTATGTTCCCAATCTCCAGTAACTCCTTAATTACTTTTTCTATTTCATCCTTATGACTCTTAGGATGTTGATAAGGAGTGATGATTACTAGTTTGTCTCTCTCTTGTAGCTCAATGACGTTCTTTATTCCCCTCCTAGGAGGAACTCTATGAGGGATACTCCCAAACATCATGTTATGCTTAGGTAGCAACCTCTAAATATCTAGATAATAATTGCTTTTTTTTCTAATCTAAAACTTTCAGAATTGTTGCCATGATGAGAAACTTTGCTAGCCACTCTACCTAATCATGTCTAATCAACTTCTCCATCCTCTTACATGATACCACTCTAGGCCCTCCATTTGAAAGTATCATACCTATCACTTTCCTCCCTTGGTGTTCAAATCTCATTTCCAACTTCTATAAGTTGAAAAATATTTATACAAGTGACAACATCCATGTCATAGCAGAATAAATCAGTATCCCCCATATCAACTATATAGAATTCATCTTTCAGCTCATAATCACCCAACTATATACTCAGATTGGATTTCTTACAATTACAAGGAAGCTTGTGCCCACTAGCTACCATCATCCTGAATCCATCATGTTCTTTGATTTGTAAACCCCTCTTAGCTACAAATCTCTCATTACTGAAATTATGCATATCCCTAGTATCTATCAAAACAACTATGTGTTGTCTCTATATTACACCTCTAACTTTGAAAGTTACTTCCTTTTTAGCACTAGTAAGTTGTGTAATAGTCCTGCCATCCTTACACTCGTCTTCTAACATGTTTTACTCTTCACTATTCTCTGAATCAAATTTTTTATCTAATTTTCCTAATGTAGATTCCTTAACAGAAAAATACTCCAGTTTCTTAGCCTTAGCTTTCATGCGGCATTTATGTGAGGAGTCTCATGGCTCCCTACATTGGAAACATAATTTCATCCTTCTAAGGTCATTTAGTTGCTCATTGTCAAACCTACTTGAATCATTATTGGGCCGATATGATTCACTTTGGAATTATTTCTTGTCCTTATCCTTCTTATGTGGGAATCCCTTAGTCTAAAATTTATTCCTAGAAGTTGAAGCCTCCATGTCTTTAGCCTCTTTGATGGATTCTTGTAGAGTAGGTGGGTTGAGAGCCTTAATCCACCCTCTTAATGGATCTGTCAACCCATCCATAAAAAGTATTAGGAGTCTTATTTTTGAAATATCAATGATTAAGACTACAAACCTTTGAAAAATTGCAATATGTGTGTCAATTAAACCCCATTGCTTCAACTTTGCTAACTCTTTGAAATGCAACCTTGGATTCTTCTTATCAAATCTCTCAATCAACCTCTCTATAAAATATGTGTAAGAAGTAATCCTATCATGTCCCATGGTGATCATCCCATGATACCACCACTCATGTGCAATGCCATTAAGATGTATCATTGCATACTTAATGGCCTCTTGCTCTGGCATAGGGTGGAGTTGAAAAATAGGTATCTACCGTTTGAACCCAAGCTCTACCTGTAGTCTTTCTAGAACCATCATAATAAGGGTCAATTTTCTCACCTTCTTTTGTAGATCATACATGTGTGTCCTATCATCAGTGCAAGGTCTATACTTCATTCTAACATCAATGCAGTCCGTTAATGATATAGAAACTTAGAACTCAAGACCTCCACTCTCCCAATCATGTCTAAATCGATCTTGCAAATTTTTTATTTGAGGCTTATTATCAAGTGGTGTTGGTAACCTAGGTGGAAAGGTAGGCATAAGAGGCCTCAAATTGATGGTTCTAGTTTTTTGATTTAGAACCCCACCATATAATCAATTCTCTCCTTGGTCATTATTATCTCCATTATTATTTGCATCAATATTTATCCCTATTTGATGAACCATCATTTATGTTAATAACTTCAAACATTGATTTTGTTGTTGGGCCATTTGTTCTATAGCTTGTTGTCCTCTAACCAACACATCCAATAAATTCAAAAACCTCTCTTCTCCTTGATCTCTAGTATTCCTATCACCCATATTTTATGTAGTTTGTACTTTTGTTACCCTTTGTTCTTTTGCAATCAAATTTGTGTTTGACTGATTTTTGTGTGTTACAATGGTGTGTAAAAGATGGTTGATCAAACACTGACATATCACTATTTTTTATTTTATTTTGTAGCCTAAAGGATGGTAGGATATACTTGATAATATGAAACCCATCTTGTGCTTTGGTTTTTTCATGTTTTTGAATGTATTTTTTGACTTGTTTTTTGCAATATAATCAATGATAATAATAGTGCATATAAGAGATAATAATGCAACACTTTTTCAACTTAGAAAGTGACTAATTTTAAAAAATAACACAACTAAAAATTTTAGATTTAATTTTTGATTTGGAAATATATTTTTTCTCAAAAATAACAACAAACCAGTTCATAAAAGCACACTACATATTTAAATCAAACATACCTAGAAAATGCAACAATGGTTTTTCTTGAACTGCTTGAAAAAATTACCAAACTATCACTCCAAAAATGAATGCCAACCCTTACAATTTGCTCCAAAGATTATGTTGAAGGTATGTAAGAAAGTGTAGGTCCAAAAGCTCCAAAATAACCCTGGATGCCAATCAAAAGAGTGTATGGCCAACAAAAGAGAAAATACAACCAACAAAATAAAAATATACCCTCCTTATTCTTCTCCAAATTTGCTCTTTTAAATATGATATTCAATAAACTCTACAAATCTAAAATATAGACTCTAATATGCCCAAATGTGACCTCTAAATGTAATCACCATATGATTCTCCAGCGTGTATCTCTCAACAACATTAAGAATAATGTCTGCAAGGGTTTCTATCCTCACAAACCAAAGAGAAGAAGCAATCTCCTTAAATTAGAAGCAATGTCAAAAATCAATACTCAACACACCCTCATATGAGAGCCCCAATCCTCCTTTTATATTTTTTTGACTGCTTTTTCAAAAATACACTTATGTTTTTTCACTATTTTTTCGTGAATTTTTTTCACTTTTCATTGTTTTTTTGAAAAAGCAATTTTTTGCTTTCTTGCCATTTTTTTGTTAGAAAAAAAAAGTTTTTTTTTCCTTTAATAAAAAATAGTTCCCTTTTTAATCTCCCAATGTAGAATTAAATAATAAAGGCACATCCAGTAAAAATAAATCACCTTTAATTTAATTATTGGCCTCTATAGTCCCTTCATTAAATAAATTAAAATAATCATCAATTTAACTTTTTTTTTTAGTCAGTAATATTTAGATTTTATTAATAAAAGTAGTCAACTTACATTGCAAACCAAAAAACCACCCTGATCGTCAAAAAACAACCCATACATCCTTTCTGTATTAAAAAATCCCCCCAAATCGACCCAAACAGTCTTCAAAATGAGCTTGATATTTGCTCGATTACATTCATATTAACATATTCCGAAAGGAATCTAAAACTACAATTTGAACCAGAACACATACCATAGTTCAGTTGTTGCAACAAACAAATAAACGACCAAAAAAAAGGAAGGAAATTCAAGCAGAGCCACCGCATAGCCTGGGTAGTGCACTCTCTGCATCATTCTTCCTCTTTCTTGGCCTTAGTTTGCATCCCACCTCTCGTCTAGCCTCCTCCAAAGCCTCCCTCAATTCTGCCTCCACTCACATCAGGTCCACGAAGGTCTTCAATGCCTCCCACCCACACTTTGCTAGTGTCTTGAACCTCTCCTTCAATTCACCTTCCTACCATCACCCAAATGGCAAATTATCTACATAAATTTCTACATTGGTTCCTTCAACCACATCAAAGCCTTCTCCAGGCAATAACCATTCAAATATGGTGTCCATACTTAACAAATATTATTCGAGAACCAGACCCTTCATCACCATCTTCACGGTATCAATCGAGTCTTCAAATTCCAAACCCCACACAACCATTAACAAATATATATCCATAACCAATAACCAATTTCATCGCCTCTGTTAGCCTCTCATCCTTGAACCAAAAGAGGCCCTATAGTCTTTTGTCTAGAATTCGTCCTACAAAGGGAACCGACCACTTCTCAATTTTAAACATAAAACTAGCTTCCATTTCTTCTACTTCAACAGTTCCACCACCTTCACAACTTTGCCCAAACCTCTATGCGACAAGACTCTGAGAGAAACAGAGGATCTTGCAGATAAAAATGCAACCACATACTAAGAAAATATCCCCTTCTAAAAAGCCATAGCTTCTATCAATGTGCCGCCAATTCAAAAACATTCCTCCTATGCACACCATCATTTGCCCTGCTCATTAATGCAAAATCATAAATGAATTGTCCTTGGAATGTTGTAAACATTATAATCCTATTGAAGTAGCAATAAATCCACCACCCTTTGAGCCAATGAGTATGCATGCCACCCTCCTTCTCCGTACTTGCCAATTTCTAAGATATGAATGACACCTTAAGCGTCCACCTCCACATCACCATTCTGAAGATTTTGAAAATTCTCAATATGAATTGTCTTCTCCGTTTCGAAAGACATGGCCCACTTTGACAACACATCTGCCACATCATTCCCTATCCTTCGTACATGAGAAATTCTAAAATCACTAAAAATATTTAAATCATTTTTTATTTTTTTTACATATTTATTTAAAATTCACATCTATGTCTCCCCTTTTATTGTTGCATTGATAATAATTAAAGAATCACTTAAAAATGGAGATTTAAGATACCAAATTTTAAGCCCCATTCAACTACCAATAGAGCTGCTTGTGCCTCTGCCTCATTATTCATGCCACTACACAACCTTTGAGCTCCCAATGCTATAATGTTCCCTTTCCAATCTCTGAACACCACTCCTGCCCCTGAATCTCCCAGATTGCCTTTAGAAGCTCCATCAAAATTTGCCTTAATCCGTCCTTCATCCGAAGGTTCCCATTGTTCCTTATTTTGTACAACAGAAGGGCAAGAAGACAAATCATCATGTCCAGGCCCATGAACGGGTCAATCTTCTATTTAACTTTATTAACTTATAACTTATCGTTATTTAATTTAGAAGTCCTTGGACTATATCAAAATTCAAAGTGATCATCAAAATTGAACCCATCAAAAATACTAAAAAAAGCAAGCATGCCATCTGACTTTGTTGGTGTCCATGACTAACTTACTAAAAATAGTAAGTGTAGGAGAATTAACATGAAAATGCTCCAGAAAGAGCATCACACTCATCCAATTGTTATAATACGAAATCACACTTGATACTACCTTCGAGATTTCCTAACCCTAATCATTATCCCATGGGAATCAATTGAATAGGCTAACAACTCCACCATGTTGAATTGGCTTAGGAAGGGGACATTATAGAAAGAGAAGAAAGGGATATTTGTCTCAACAAGTCACATGAAATTGTTGCATGTATATTTGGGTGTTCACAATATTTTAAAATTAATAAAAAATGTTCCAATAATGGTCCGAATAAAAGAATGTTACTCAAATATATGTAACAAGTTGAAGTTAACATATAGCAACCTATTTCATAGTAACACAAGTATGGGTAAGTTTGTGGCATTAGGGAACACCTATAGTAAATGTTTGAGTATGTATACTTGAGAAAAACTTAACACGTAATAACAATCAAAATTAAAAAATTCTTCCAATTTTTGCATATTGTGATGGTTAAGTTGTGCTATTGTTGTTCTTGCCATCAAGGTACATATTAAAATTATTGTTATTTTTAAAGTTGTTTGTATCAAGGATGAGGTCCCATATTTGTGATCTCATTGGTCTTAGCTCCATGTCAAAAGTATTAACCCCATTTAAAAATAAAAAAGCTTTTATTTAAACATTACCAAATTATTGTTTTTGGTAATGCAATATTGTTCATAAACTTGGATGCTATTGCACAAGGCACCTAGGAAAGTATTTCCCTCATGTTAAAGCACTCCAAATAACCCAATGTGAGAAGGAAATATTCTCACTTTGTAAGCCAAAAACTATAAAGAATGCAATTTTGTCCATTCTTAAAACTAAATATAAATACTCCTACATGACATTTACCTAGGATGCATAATGTTATATAATGAGAAGAGTAAGGAGAAATTAAGCATAGGGTCAGTGTAAGAAGTTGAGTCTACTTTTTGGCGAAAAAGTGGAAGTGTTTTCGCTTTTTCAGATTTTGCCACATTTAACCTAAAAATTTGAAGCACTTAGAGATTGAATCTTGAAAAAAGTCAGTGATACGACTACTTTCCAAATATGTAATTTATTTTAGTACCCAGATGATAGAAATTGACTTTCATAAGGGATTTCTAAAAACCACTTTTTAAAAATGCCTATTTCAGGATCATACCTTGCACGTGTACGACCGCCACTTTTTGAGACAAATAAAAGTTTTTTTTCAAACCCTTATGGGAAATGATCTCTAATACACTAAATATTGATGAGGTTATTTTTGTGTAATTTTTTTTCAAATATTTTTTTTTCTTAATTTTTTATTGACCCTAATTGTCATTTTAAAAACTTATCGTGTACAACCAACATGATTTGACCTAAACTTATCATTTTTTTATTTTTTATTTTAAATTGAAAATAATTATATTTAGATTCATGATGTATAATTTGTTTTTTCCAAAAACAAAAAAGTTATTAAATAAACAAAATTAATTAATATTTCAAGTTTATGGTCTAGTTTGAGTAGAAATTAATTGAAAAATAGAAAAAATAATCAAATATTTAAATTTAGAATCTACCAAATGTATTTTGAAATGGGTTTTAATTTCGTCAAAAACTTTGTTGATAATGGGCATGAAAAATATGGCAAAAGTTAGTATTTGAGCATTCCATTTATACAAGATTGAACTTTCAGATCCAAGGCTAAGGGTTGGGCATTCCATGCCTTTCCCGAACCTAAACCTAATGCACATGGCAGGTTATGATTTCAAAATTTAAACAAAATAGGACCCCATTTTTTAAAATGGGTCTCCGATGTATGAATAGCGGGTTCCCATTTTAAAAACGAGCCCTCGTCGTAAAAATAACCGTTACTGTAAAAAAAAAAGGATAGAATGAAATAATTACAAATCTTGTCATATGGATCCGTACTGACATAGAAAAATTACAGTGTTTGGCTCACTCTTTTACTATCATTTACTCATAATTTGCAAAAAGTCACCAATTTTGAATTTTCGTTGTAAAAGAGTCACTTTTTTTAATCAAAAGGGCTTTGTAAACATGGTTTCAAAGTAGCGTCAAAAGAGACAAAGGAAGATGATGACAACAGAGGAAATTCAAGCACAAAGAGACCATGATGGATGCGAGCAATGTAGAACCAAATATGGGTGCATCTTTAGATGAAACTTTGATTGGTGATGAAAATGTTCATGTTGATGCGAATCCTGGTATGTTTTTAAATCCCCAAGACTATACTGAAATTCAAATTGAACATTTAAAGGAAGTTGGATATGCATTTAATGATATTAATGTTACACCTAAAGGAAAAGAATTGAAAATTGAAAATAATACACCACCCTCTTTGAATGAAAATGATTTTTTTTTAATGTTGAAAGGAATGTTTTAGATAATCTTAACGGTTTAGTTTCTTGGAGACAAATTAGAACACATGCTAATAGACTATATAAACAATTTTTTTATAATAAAAAGCTAGGATTCCAATGTCAACTTATGTTACAATTAATGAAAATGTTGAAAATGGATAAAGTCATTAAAAAATTAGGAATTTATATAAAACCAAATGGAAAGATGAACCATATAAGCAAGTTGTATCTATCGTTGCTAGTTCTGTTGATTCTATCAGAAAAAGAAGTTCATCTAAAGATAAGAATGTGGCATGACGAGTTATAACAACTGCTATAGTTAACAAAACAACTGCAAATAAAAGAAAGTTGAGTAATATAAGTGGATATTTAAACATATATCATAAAACCCTGTTAAGAGCAACCAAGAGAAGAGTCACCATTGAAAGTGATCCCCTAAACCATTGTTGGAGTTTTAGTGGTAGACTTTCAAGGTCGGACATGAAATTAAATGTTGAAACTAAATCATTAATTGAAATTTTTTGGCATGATAATACAAGAGTTTCATCTAATGCTAGAGATGTTTTGAAGTTAAGGGTGGGATAAAAAATTTGTGATCCTCATCTAGAACATCTTCCAAACATGACTCAAATTGAATTTTATAAAAAATACTTAGATGAATCTATGTTAATGAATGTATGTATTAGTTAAAGACCATTTGAGAAATGCAAACCTTGGTATGTTAAAATCAATAAACAAAGAATCTCTTGTTGTAAGATTCATGTTCAATTTCGTTATTATTATGATGTTTTTAGATAAATACATTGTACATTGCATGCTAATGATATTGTGTAGGATTGTGGTGTTTACATGCCACCGAAAACTATCAAAGAGTTTATTGCAAGTTTATTTTGTAAACCACCTAATGAGCAATTATTTATTTCAAGTGCATGCATTTCTAGTTATTGCAATGTATGTGGGAACTATTCATTGATAGGTGAATGTTTGCATAAAGATGTTTCAAATGAGTTTGGACAAAAAATGGATGACGTTAGAAGATTTAAAAATATTGAGTACCCTCTAAAGGATGGAAAGGTTGGGAAATGTTTAGATTTGATTATAGAACAAAATAGTGTGAATGCATTTATCAATGAGTTTAAGAGTTAGATTGTTCCAAAATATGTAAAACACTCCCAGCATGCCCGATAGCTTGATGGACAGTTTCATATATGTGAGAACACATTTCTAGTTGGAACAATACTATCAGCTGTTGATTTCGCATAAAACTACACTCTAAAACCACACGAAGAAACTCAATCTCAGTCTTATAATTTAGTGCAAGTGACAATTGTTGTACATATTATATATAGACATGCACATGATAGTACAAAAGATAACAAAATTGTTTTGAGGGACTATCATTTCTATGTTAGTGATAATTGATTACACTCATAAGAGTTTGTTCAGTATTGTTTCAAGGTTTTTTATGACAATCTAAAGGAAAGAGAAATTCAGATGACACAACATATGATATGGACAGATAACTGCACGGGACAGTTAAAAAATGCAAGAATGCTTTATTGGCTAAGTAGAGCTCACAAGGAAACCAATGTCCAACATATATGGATTTTTTTTTAAGCAGGACATGGTAAAGGAGAACACGATGGAGTTGGTGCCTATGTAAAAAGAGCTCTTGCTAAAGAACAACTGAAATTCAAGGATGCAGCGAAATTTAGAGATGCTCATGCAATTATGGATTGGTGCAATTTAAAGTTATCTATAGGATCAAGTAAGAACTCCACAATTCGATGTTTCTCCTGGTTAGTTGAGGAAGACAATATTCCTATTCGACATGGTTGTGATACCATCAGTGGATCAGCTAAATGGCATTCATTTAAGAGTTCTAATTCAAACACATGGACTATATTCACAAGGGAACTTGCTTGTGTTTGTCAGTTTTGTGTTTCTGGTGATTGAGAATTTTGTGAGACTACAAAATGGGTCAAAGAATGGCAACAAAGATCATTGACACCCATAGAAACAAATTATCCATATGAAAGAACAAATGAAGACATGGATCATATGTTTACATTAGATGACTATGATCACATTTCAGATTTATACAGGAAGGTAAAATTCAATTCAATTTATTTTGCTTTATTAAATAGTACCTATATGAATTCTTATAGTGTATAGGTGTAAATTTTGTATCTCGCTAAATATTAAATTGAAATTGGTTTACAAGACATGTATATGTTGTTGTTGGACCAGAGGACAATGAAGAGGGGACAAAGTAATGGTTGGCTCGATGTGTAGAGCCAAAATATAAGTTAACTCGTTCTTGAGTGGATGATGATGGTTATGACTATCCAACAAGATCTGTGGTTGTTGTTGGCGCTTGGCTACACAAATATCTAACAAGAAAGAATGGATTGCCCGCATTTGAAGATTATGAATCAAAGAAGAAGATTATACACTACTCACGTTTGGTAGTTGCAACTGATATAAAATTGGATAGATATCATGACAGACATACTAATAAACAGTTATGGACACTCTCTATAGAAGAACACGAGACAATCATAGATGCATTGCAAAAGAGAGAGGATGCAAATGGTATAACAAAATGAATAAATACAAGTAAGTTGTAATTTTGTACCCTTAAGCCATATCCCTTTTAAAAGTCATGATGTAGACTTTATGATGTATTTTAAATCATGCATCCTAATTATAAAAGCCAATCAAATAATTTTTGTTTCAGGTCTCCCATGAGTAGAAGGCATCGGTGACTACTACTGTTTATGCATACTTTATGTTACATTTTGCGAGATAGATCCTAATTATTATAATTTAAGCTAATTAAAACATTTTTGTTTCAGGTCTTCCACATGTAGATTGCATCAATGAATACTACTCTTTGTGAATTGAAGGATATATAATAAAGAATTATCTTTGTAAGATGGTAAGGTTCAATCGTCTAACTACTTGAATAAACGTAATTTTCTTGCATAAAATATAGAATTATGATAATGTATTTTTTAAAAATGTAATTTTTTTGTAGGTCCCTTACAAGAAGAACTCTTTGATTATAGATAGGCTTGATACTCTTTATGTAATATGTAATTGATAGGTTTGGTAGACTCTTTGTCACGATAATATGTAATTGAACACATATTTTTCTAAAAACTCTTTATGCACGAGTTGATAGTCATTTGTTCATAAGGACCATTGTATCTCTTATTTTTCTTCATTATGTTCAATTAAGTTCACTATGTTCATTATGATTCAATTCAACTCATTATGTTTGAATTAAGTTCAATTAAGTATATTACATGTTTGAATTAAGTTTGAATTATTTTCAATTAAGTATATTATGTTTCAATATTTGCTAAATTACTTAAAAATGTTCCATTAGTTAATTATGTTCGATTAAGTTTGAATTGTTTTCAATTAAGTATGTCATGTTTGAGTTAAGTTCAATTAAGTATGTTATGTTATGTTTGAACAATGTTCAATTAAGTTTGAAATATGACAACATTCAACTCATAATATTTAATTAAGTTTGAATTAAGTTCAATTAGTTAATTATGTAACTTCCAAACACACACACACACACACACACACACACACACACACACACACACACACATGTAGTCCAAAACAAATAAATGATCTACTCCACATAATGTTGTCCATGTATATAATGTACGTCCAAGAAAATATATATATATATATATATATATATATATATATATATATAGTTCATGAAATTTGTTGTAACACATGTCAATAGTCCATAAATAAGTACAAAGCATAGTTCAGTACATGTAAAAACAAAGCTAGATCATCAGTAAAATCTAAGTCATATCATCAACAAAATCTCGTGCTTTCTTCAATCCACATGTACTGGATTGACCTATCTCATGTTGTACAAGAAAAAAATAAATATTCAAATTAGATTAATTATTAAAAATTAATTATTTGTCAAATAAAGTTATGTGCACACATACCATTGACATAAGTTGGATGCACGAATTAAGTAAACTTATTGTATGCAAGTGCTCATTGTTAGACTTGTGTGAATAATATTGTTGTTGATGTCAAACCAGTCTTTTGGTTCTGCACCAGACAGTGTATGCAGCCCCGGATATCAGTCTGGACATTATGGACGTTATGCAAAGTGTTACGGTTATGTATGTTGGGTTCAATTTTTGTGGTTTTTGGTTAGGGGTTATTATGCAACATGGACAGTTTTGGATGATGACCTTTTGAGGTCCCATTGGGTTCTCATTGACCCTGTATCTTGGTATCAGTTATGTGTCCCGGTGTCAGCGGTTTGCAACTTTGGTATCTATCAAAAGTATATCTTTGAGTTTTGTGATTGCGGTTTTATTAGTACTTGTGGAGTCTACATTTTAGAGATGTTGAGCATGATCTTGTGGCGATAGGTTCGTTCTCTTGGGTCTGGATGACCCTTGCTCTTTTTTGACAATCATAGTATATGCCTTGGTAATCAGAAGTATGTAAAGGAATTATGTAGAAGTATTGTGGAGGCCGACATGAGCTTATTGATAATGTGTTGGTCTTGGTCGACACATTATATATATATGTTCATGAGTAATGGATGGATAAATAAAGAAGTGAATTAATCAAGAGGGAGTGAGTGTGATGTATGGAAGATAGTTGGCAACAAAATAAGCAATGTATGTGAGAGTTGCAGATAGAAAAGGAAATCAATAGTGCAGTAGTTCTTTACCAGACCTGTTGCAGAATAGTAGTGCAAAGATCTCTAATCATATCTTCTGTAAAGTTTGAGATTTGTAATGAGCTTAACTTGGAATTTATCTCAAGCATTTGGAGATGCAAACTTTCCTAGTTCAACTCTTTCAATTGCAGTGAGCGTTCTGACAATTAGTTGTTTCTTTTGTATCTGCAGTGAGCCATTTTTGTAATCTAGCAGTGAGCCACCTATTTTTAAATAAAACTATAAATAGTTATATTTTCTTGAGAGTTAACAGTCTCCACGGTTTTTCCCTTTTTGGGTTTTCCATGTACAAATTTTGGTGTTCATCTTGTGGTTGTGTTCTTCTTGTTTATTCTATATTATCTAGTTTAATTTTGAGGATAACATCAATTGGTAGAAAAATTATTATTTTAAATAAGAAGGAATACTGATTCACCACCCCCGCCCCCCTACCCTCTCTCATTATTCTGGTGCTTTCAACCAGATCAACAATTGGTATCGGAGCTTTGGTCTCTTGCTTGGAAAGCCTAACCCCTTGAGGGAGATCCATGTTGGTTGAGTCATGGCACCTGTATACTTGGATGAAGAATTGAAGACAAGCCTTGAAGATTTGGAAAGTGTTGAATCAGAGAATGAAGAACTGAAGGAGAATGTGAAGACTACAAATGAATGTGTACAAAGCTGAGAGAGCGAATTCAAAAATTCAAATTGAGACATAAGGAGGTCAACAATCAATTGAATCAAGTGGATGAGACCATCAAAGACCTGTTGCAGAAGATAGAGGAAAAAGATAAGATAGAGCAGTTCCTAAAAGAGACATTAAAGCTAAAATATGAGGAGTATGAAAAGCTTGAACAAGAAGTGAGGAGTTTGAAGGCAAAGAACAAGATCCTTGACAACAATAGGCTCCTAGAAGATTTGATCAGCATGCAACAAATTAAGTCAGACAAAACCAGACTTGGCTACCAAACCGGTGAGTACTCAGATTAGAATATTAAAGAAGAAAGTAAGGAAGTCAAAGCAAAGAAGAATTCAAAAGCTGAGAAGAAATATCGGAATTAGAAATCAAATGCAAGAAGACTATCGATTCGACAACCCAATGCATAAAGGTACCCATCTTTTAATGGCTATTGTTTTAAATGCAATAAATTTGGACAAAAGGCAATGAACTGTAGAAGCATTCAATGTTATAGCTGCAAGATGTTTGGACATAAGGAAAGCCTTTGTAGGAATCATATTGTGAATCAAAGTTATAACCTGGTTGTTGCAAATAAGAAGAGTTATAACTTTCAAGGACATTGTTACAATTGTAATATCTATGGACACAAAGTCAGACAATGCAAATACAAATCTCAACCAGTAAGATTTGAAAAGAAAATTGTTAGTTATTTCAAGTGCAATCAGCCCAAACATTATGCTAACCTATGAAGGAAAGGAAATGAAGAAAAATCAGTTGAAAAGAGTGCAATGAGGAGTGATGAACTAGAGAAGAAGGAAATCTTGGTCTGGAGAAAGAAGAATGAGAACAAAGGAAATGAGCCTGAAGTACCAGAATCTAGTGCAGGCACCTCTTTCTCTAGAAACTAACCTTAGAGCTTTGGGTCAGGGGAAGTTATGATCAGAAAGAAAAATCTTCTAGCCTCCCCATCTGTATGGATCATGTCACTAATCTGACATGACAGTCCATAAATAATTACAAAGCATAGTTTAGTACATGTAAAGACAAAGCTAGATCATCAGTAAAATCTAAGTCATATCATCAATAAAATCTCATGTTCTCTTCGATCCATGTGTACTGGATTGACTTGTCTCATGTTGTACAAGAAATTTTTTTATATTAAAATCAGATTAATTATTAAAAATTAATTATTTGTCAAATTAAGTTATGTTCACACATACCTTTGGCATAAGTTGTATTGAGTAAACTTATCGTATGCAAGTGCTCATCACATCCAACAACTTGCTATGCATGTATTATCTACTCAGGAGTTGTGTCATCTTGTACAAGATAAGGAACACGAGCACACACACATGTTTATATTTTTTTATTAAATTAATTCATTTATAATTTAATTAAATAATCAACATTTAAAATACCATACATGAGGCTGCTCATCTCCTCTACCAGTATCTTATGCACCTGGAGGTCTAGGTACACCATAATCAAGGCCAAAAGTCGCAATAGCTATGTCCTGTATAATGTTACATTAAGTGTTTTATGAACAAATTAGGTTAAAAGATTATATTGAAGTATGAACTTTGTTAATCCCTATATATTGTATTTAGATCTGAAATGATGTTGATGACCCTTCATTTTGGCTCTGATAAATGTCATGAGGATAGCCTATCCTAATAGTATTGTCCACTTGCAAACATGCATATACTGAAATTATATTTATTGAACATATGTGTATTGAATTGAGCTAGTACAAATTCCTAAGTACATATTTAATATTTATTTTCTAAGATACATACAATAGATGGATAATGCTCAATGCTTGATGATGTGGGTGCCACACTTGTGATACCCTCTAATCGATACGGTGTAGAGGCCTCATGACCTGGATGCTGGAGAAACAAACATTCAATGTATCAACATGATAAATTAAAAAGTTCGGGATGATAACATGATGACTTAAATAATGCAACAACTTCCCTTTTTTTTCTTTTTTTTTTTTCAAAAAAAATTAATTTAATTTAATTTTTTTAAAAATAAACTATATATACATTCTTTTTTTAAATTTAATTTTTTTTTTAAGAACAAACTATATATACATGAAATATAACATTTAAGTTTAAGTCACATTTCCCTTTGTCTTTTTCCTTTCTTCTACTTTAAGTTATATTTCATGTATTTATTGGCAGGATGTTTGAGAGTGGTTTTAGATCTCTAGGAGTTATAATACATATTCTAGATTTTAGAAGATATTATAAATTGTGACGTAATAGGACTTATAATGTCATAATACAACCTATTATGTCATAATAAGTCCCATTGTGACATAATAGGTCCTATTGTGACATAATAGGTCCTATTAAGTCATAATAGGTCCTATTATGACATAATACGACCTATTAAGTCATAATAGGTCCTATTAAGTCATAATAGGTCCTATTATGACATAATACGACCTATTAAGTCATAATAGGTCCTATTAAGTCATAATAGGTCCTATTAAGTCATAATAGGTCCTATTATGTCATAAGACCCCTCAAAATGATCTATTATGACATTATACCTCTTAATAGGAACTATTATGACTTAAGACCCCTTAGTAGGACCTATTATGTCCTATAATGTCATAAGACCTCTTAAGAGGACATGCCACGTCATAATAGGTCCTATTATGTCATAAGACCCCTTAAGAGGACATATTATGATATTATACCCCTTAGTAGGACCTATTGAAGGGTATTATGTCATAATAGGAACTATGATGACATAATAGGTCATATCATGTAATCATAGGTCCTATTATGACATCATAGGTGAAATTATGTCATAAAATCCCTTAAGAGGACCTATTATGACTTTATACCCCTTAGTAGGACTTGTTAAGGGGTATTATATCATAACAAGACCTATTGTGACATAATACGACCTATAATGTCATAATACGACCTATAATGTCATAATATGACCTATTATGTCATAATAGGTCTCATTGTGAAGTAATAGGTCCTTTTGTGTCATAATAGGTCCTATTATGTCATAATACCCCTTAAGAGGACCTATTATGACATTATACCTCTTACTAGGACCTATTATGACATAATAGGATCGATTATCATATAATAGGACCTATTATGTCATGTAGGTCCTATAATGTCATAAGACCCCTTAAGATAACCTGTCATGTCATAATTGGTCCTATTATGTTATAAGACCCCTTAAGAGGACCTTTTATAACATTATGCCCCTTAGTAGGACCTGTTAAAGGGTATTATGTCATAAAAGGACCAATTATGACATAATAGGATATATGATGATGTAATAGGTCCTATTATGTCATTGCAAGTCCTATTGTGACATCACAAGTCATATTATGTCATGAAACCCCTTAAGAGGACCTATTATGACTTTATACCCCTTACTAGGACATGTTAAGGGGTATTGTGTCATAATAGGACCTATTGCGACATAATAAGACCTATAATGTCATAATACGATCTATTATGTCATAATAGGTCCCATTGTGACATAATAGGTCCTATTATGACATAATACGACGTATTATGTCATAATACGACGTATTATGTCATAATACGACGTATTATGTCATAATACGACGTATTATGTCATAAGACCCCTTAAGAGGACCTATTATGACATAAGACCCCTAAATATGACCTATTATGACATATGTAGAGAAAGATAAGTTGGTCGGAAGAGAGAGATGGTATGTTTCGAGAGAGTTGAAGGGTATTATGTCATAACAGGACCTATTGTGACATAATAAGACCTATAATGTCATAATATGACCTATTACATAATAGGTCCTGTTATGTCACAGTAGGTCCTATTGTGACATAATACGACCTATTATGTCATAATAGGTCCTATTTTGTCATAAGATCCCTTAAGAGGACCTATTATGTCATAAGACCCCTTAAGAGTACCTATTATGACATAAGACCCCTTAGTAGGATCTATTATGACATAATAAGATCAATTATCACATAATAGGACCTATTATGACATAATAGGACCTATTATGACATAATAGGACCTATTATGACATAATAGGACCTATTATGACATAATAGTTCCTATAATGTCATAAGACCCCTTAAGAGGACCTATTATGACATTGCACCCCTTAGTAGGACCCGTTAAAGGGTATTATGTCATAATAGGACTAATAATGACATAATAAGATTTATGATGATGTAATAGGTCCTATTATGACATCATAGGTCATAAAACCCCTTAAAAAGACCTATTATGACTTTATACCCCTTACTGGGACTTGTTAAGGAGTATTATGACATAATACGACATATTATGTCATAAGACCCCTTAAGGGGATCTATTAAGACATTATATCTCTTACTAGGACCGATTATGACATAAGACCCCTTAGTAGGACCTATTATGACATATGTAGAGAAAGATAAGTTGGTTGGGAGAGAGAGATGGCACGTTAAGAGAGAGGTAGAGATGTATATTTAGAGAAATATAGGTAGGTAGGGGGTAAGGGGAGGTGTATAGAGATAGTGAAGATAAAGAGTAAAGAGTTAAGGATGTAAGAGAGAGGTAGAGACATAGTTTTAGATTTTGGGAGAGAGGGGACAAAGTGAGATAGAAAGTAAAAAAAAGACAGAGAAATGTGACTTATATATAAATTCTATATTTCATGTATATATAGCTTGTATTTTTATAAAAGAAATTAAAAAAAATAAAAATAAAAAAAAGGAAACGGGATCCCGTTTTAGAACGGATCCCGTTTTGTATTTGAAACGGGATCACGTTTCAAATTTTGGCTCGGGATCCTAACGTGAAACAGGATCCCGTTTCATTTCTCATGCACTCCGTGAGATTTGCCATTTTTTTCTAAGTGTAAAACTTCCACACTAAGTGGACACAACTTTGTGCACTTACCCAATGTCTAGACATAAATTGTTATTATACCCTAAAAGGTGTGCCAAGTTGTGTAGGTGTGGATGAAATATTGAGTCAAATATTAGGTGTAGCCCTCACCTACATACACCAAACAATTTTAAATACCCACACACACACATGTATACCTGATGGATATGATCATCTGAGCAAAGAAGATCCACATATGATGTGATATCATCCAATGCAACAATAGGTACATTTGAAGTGGATTCAGGATCTAGAGTAGGACCTACACATATCTGATGAGAACTCGTACACATATGTGGCATCGACCATGAAGCAACTGCCATGTGGGAAGCTTGCTCACTGAGGTTACCCGAGAGGCCACTCAAAGCACCTAATGTGGAAATCAATGCTTTATGTTGCACATATGTAGGAATAGATGGAGCAATAAGAGGAACCATGGGTGGATCAGGTAAGGGTGTAACAATATGTTCTCATAATCTGTGTTGTGGCATGCCACGACCAACACCCTGAAATGGCCTCATGTCAAAATAATTGAGTTTTATACCCAATACAAACTCACAATATAATTTATTCAAAAAATAGAAAGGGACCTCATATCCACAATGTGGTGGATGATCAAAAACCATCCACCACCTATCCCAAAAATGTGCAGATATATGTGGATGATGACACCACCTAATTGAAATTATTTTTTGGGGTAGCAGGAAAGGGTAGTTTTGTTTGAGGGTTAATAAAATATGGGGCTATTTATGCTTTGGTGATTTTGAGATCATTTATTTGCTTATAAGTGTATCCATCAACATAAAATTGACGCAATTGATCTCTCCGTTGGTGGAATAGATCTAACTCTGTATCAACAAATCAAACAGAGTCTACAACAACTTGCATTGAAGTTGCAAACTTTAGAAGATGGGGGAGGGTGACAAGCTCATTTCAGATTGTATTAATATTTTGTTGTATGATCTCAAGATTTTCATTTATTTGTTCTCTCAATCAAGCCTTGTATGATCTAGGGGGTGGAGGTGGAGGTGGAGGGAGTTGAGGTGGGGGATTTTGACTTAATAGATCATCTATGTCAAAGACATCCATGATAAAGATAGCACCTGCATATATATAAATATACATGAATTATATACAAAATTATGAATGTAAGAATCTATTTAGATTTTAAAAAATGTATTTATAAGTAAAAACATATATAATACTTGAAGAACTAAAACATACATATACTTATTGAACTCATCATTATATTTACTTTTATGTAAATAATTATTTTTGAACTTATTCATCAAAAAAACATCTCAAATACTATGCCATGCACCATATATCATGTATATTATAAGAATTCTTATCACCTCTCTTAATAGAAAAATAAAAATATAATTTTATATAAAATATCAATATTTTTAATATATGAACAACAAATCAGGAAAACTAGAAGAAATTGGAGGAATTGCTTTGCAGTAGGAAAAAGATTCACTATAGTTGTGAAGAGGATAGTTTGTTGTGGTGTGCGGCCAAATCAGGCAAGTACAAAGTGCAATTGGGTTACGAATTACAAAGGCACAGAGACAAAGACATTGAGTGGCTCGTGGCATTATGTTGGCATAAAAGTGTGCTACCCAAGGCAGGTGCTTTTTTGTGGATCGTGTTGCATGGACGTATTCTTATAGGAGAAAGACAAAATTTGATTGGTATCTTGGGACCCAATGTATGCACGTTATGTAAGGAGGATGGTGAGACGGTCGAGCATTTACTTTTTTGGTGCCCTTATGCAAAGCGGTGTTGGGACTGGCTCCTTGATTGTTTGTAGTGTCATCTGGTCAGGAATCAATTGTTAAAAGACTTCCTCTGTTCTTGGCCAAATTCGGCAAAGTCTTCCAAATGGGGTATTCTCTGGGTTGTGAGTCCATCTATGTTGATTTGGAATCTTTAGAAGGAGAGAAACCACCAAATTTTTAATGAAGAGGCTTTGGAAGTTGGCGTCCTCATTTCAAAGATCAAACATGCCATTGAAGAAGTGGTTAAAGTCAAATCCCTTGGTCAAACTTTTAAATCATATACAAAATGGGATATGGCGATGGAAAACATTTGGTCACTGTCGAAGTGTAGTGACTACAAATTCTCTGATTCAAAATCCTGTAGAAAAAATATTAAGTGGAGTCCTCCTTCTCCTATATTTTTGAAGATGAAATTCAACGGGGCTTGCAGAGGGAATCTGGGTGAGTCTGGATATGGTGCAATTATCCGCGATGAGTTAGGCGATATGTTGGGGGCTAAATTTGGCCCGTTGGGAGTATCGACTAACAACATTGCTGAAGTAACTATTCTTGAGGCAGGCCTTGAATGGTGTGTAGGGAAGGGGGTTCACAAGGTTTTGATTAAGGTGACTCACGGGTTATACTCAATGGTATATCTAATCAACAATTCATAGACTGGAAGCTAAACTGTTAGATCCCGAGGATCCAACATCTTATAGGTCACATCTCTAAATGTTCTTTTACTCACTCATTTTGAGAAGGCAATTCGGCAGCGGATTGCCTGACCAACATGGGAATATGCAGTCCATGTCCCAGACAATTGTCTGCGGCGGATGAGATTCCAAACGCTCTGTTGCAGATTTTTATCCGGGAGAAATCATCAATCCCTAAGGCAGGGATTGGGTAGACTTAATTCCTTGGCTTTGCATGTTCGAGAGATAAGCTGAGTTCGAGGGATTCTTCATGTGGTGTGGGTGATGACACATACATATTACGACGCTCTCATTTCTTTTCTTAAACAACAGAGGCAAATTTGCTTAGATTTGTTGGGCAGAAACCTCAAATTTGTTTCCCAATCGGCTATTTTAGGAAGGATGGAGGATTTGCAGGGCTGTATTCGGATTAGTATTTTGCAAAGACTTGTTTAGTGGTTGACGAAGTTTCTTCTCAGTTGAAACAAAATCATGGTGCATCACTTTGGGCTGAGATGTATGTGTCAAGAGGAGACTTTGGCAGAGCAATGTGACTGCCTGTTTGACATTGATGTCGAAGGGTAGGTAGCAATCGTTGCGATTGTTGTGGAGGCACTCAATGGAGATAGGCATTGGTGTGACATATTCATCTATGAGACCATTCTTTGCCTGTTAGTGGACACTCTTCCTTCTAAGGAGGCATGCATTGAGAAAATGGACGGGTTTGTCAGAAAATGGACGGGTTTGTCAGGGAAGTAGATGTAGACACTCAAAATTGTCATGTCTAATTAAATAAATATTTTATTTATTTAATTATCTAAGCCTAATTCTTCTATTAATTAAATAAATTTTTATTTATTTAATTAATTCATTTATCCTCTTCTAGCCTTATTTCTCATTTAAATAAATACATTTATTTATTTAAATTATCCCTTTCCTAAATTAAATAAATATTTTATTTATTTAATTGTCCTACTTCTTCTATTAATTAAATAAATCTTTATTTATTTAATTAATTCATTAGCTTTTTCTACCCATGACACATGTCATTCATCTCTTAATTCATACACTACCTACCTCTTTCATTATTTTGGTATTTCTTATACCTACCCTCTAATCCTAGCCGACCTCTCTTTTTACACCTCTCAATCTTAACCCTCCATTTCATATTGTGTCTTCTATTTAAGGAGATGCTTTCTTCATTGTCAATCCCTAATGACACAGGTTAATAACTGATTTTGGAGTACTTGGCTACATTACGATCCTACTTGCAACCACATTCCGTTCTTTGTTGAGCTCTTGTGCATATAAAAATCTGAGAGCAAATATATATCAAGCAAGATCAATGGAGATAGGAAGAATGGAGATCCAAACCCTATTGGACATGTGATGGTATAATCTTTGTGATTTCATGTGATTTGCATTGTCTTAGGTAATCTTCATATGTTATGGTGGATCTTTGTTCATTGTTAGGCTAGGGTTTTGTGGTTGAATTCATTTAGCCTTTCAATATTATTGTTATTTGTTATCCATTTTCACCATATACAGTAGATGCCAACGCAGTAGGCAACGCAGTCATGGAACTGGAAGAGGAGTGAGCGAGCATATTGGGCCTTTTTTTCAACCCTGTGTGCTTCCTCTCCAATGTGGAAGTTTCAGCCATAGATGATGAGACACAGGTAGTTGCGAGAGATTTGCGGTCGAAGAAGGAAAACTTCATGGGCAATGTTTGGGATGTATTTCGTGTAGGGGTCTCTTTCGGTGAATTGGGTCCATTTTGAAGGATGATGAATGAGGATCTGGGCTGGTTGCCTGATAGCAATATTGAAAAGGTGGCTACTTTGGGTGATCGTATTGCAACAATTATGAGGCTTGTGTAGTGGTATTGGTTGTGCCGGGATGTTGACTATTTTTTTGTTTTTATAGTTTGGGCCATATCCTGCTGGGGGCCCGGTGCATATGTAATTTTGTTTATTATCAATATAGGGTGCTATCCCCATTATAGATAGCACTTATCTAGAAACTAAATAAATAAATAAATAAATAAAGTATATATATATATATGTATATATATATATGTATATATATATATGTATATATATATATATATGTATATATATATATACATATATATCTATATATATATATACATATATACATATATATATATATATATATAGATATATATATATAGATATATAGATATATACATATATATACATATATATACATCATTGTTACAACAAGAAAATGTAACAATTATGTAAACTATAACTAAACCAAACAATACATGGAAGGGGATAAGTTAAAGTGAATTATAACTAAAGGATGGATGAAGAACAACATGGTAATAAATTAAATAATATACAAAAGAAATGTTACAATACGTATATCATTGGAAAGATCCATGTCCTAAATTTTTTTGTTAATATTTCATTGTGTAATGAGGTATTCTTATAGTTTTTCGTATGTTTAAGGAACGAGGTAAATGCTTGCATAGGGTCAACAAGAATATTATTATTTCAAATGGAATCGTAAGTAGAAACATTTTAAATCATCAACTCTTGAAATCATAAGGTGATAAGTGTTTAATTAAATCACAAGGTGATAAGTGTTTAATTAAATCATCAACTCATGCAATAGAAGACTAATAGATTTGATCGATCTTGAACTTTCAAATGCATACAAGACACCATATTGAATGATTGAAGAACTTAAATCAAGTATGGGATGATCTTGATACTTTGTTTGAATCACAAGCATCAAGCGCAAATATTTGGACTAAAGAAAAAATTATTGAAGCTAAAAACCATGGAAGATAATATCTTTCAACACATTAGTAAGTATTGTTACTTGATGAATCAACTATTGGGATAAAAAACAAGGTAGATGATGATGATACAATAAATATTTTGTTGAATAGCATGCCTTCTAGTTAGGAAATATTGTGTTCATGTTGAACAAAGTAGTTTTGTTACTCTAAAAGATATAATCACTACCTTGATTGAAGAAACTAAGAAACATAATTCAACTATAGAGGAAATTGCAATGCTTGTAAAAAATTAAGTTAACCATTCTTATAAATATAGTCCATATACTTCAAAGGGAAACTAGTTCTTTAAGGATATAATTTTTGCTACTATTGCAAGAAAATATTGGTAATTATGATATCTTCTTTAAGGATAGTTCTTTATATAATTTTAATCACAAGTCTCCTAGGAAAATCTCCTTGACCATTATCCCTAATTCATTCCTTAGATACACCATTTAAATTTGAGAAAGGTGTGATCTACTCTTGAAATTGTCCAAGTTGTTTCCTCTTATCGAAAAAATTTAGCATGATTTATATAGTATGAGAATGTATGTATTAAATAAAAAGGCAGAAGCTCTTAAGCTTAGACTAAAAGAATGGAATTCCTGAGATCTCAATATTTTTTTGAATAAAAAGCTACTGTGGAGTGAAATAATTGAGACCCATTATTTTCTATTGTATAAGAAAAATAGAATAATTAAGATCCATTGTTGTCTCTTGGATAAGAATAATTTGGATTATCTATTTGTAGAATAAAAATAGGTCTCTTCTAGGCTTGATGGTATTTAAAAATAAGAAGAGATCTATAAGAAGTAGAATCATAGAAGACTATGGATCCAACAAGGAGACAAGAATACTATTTTTTCACATAACTTTTAAATTTCAAAGATAAAGTAATCACATATCCAAGATTTAGTTGGAAGATTGAGAAATTGATGAATATCTCCAAAGCCTGAAGTCCTCCTTGTAACTTTCTAGGAGAAAATTATTTTAGTGAATAATCAAGATAGTTTTGACAAGAATGGTTGTTGTATGAACTATATTTTACCCTTGATAATTCAAATTGAGAATAGGAGGCTTATGTAGGCCATTTCTAAAGAGGAAATTTAAGTGGCCCTCTTTGGTATGGTTGAAGATAGGGCTCTTGAGATAGATGAGTTTTAGGATTTCTTTTTCTAAAGGCTATGAGACCTTATGGGGAACAAGCTATAGGAATTTGTTTGGGAATCTTAGGACTCCAAATATATTTTGAAATCCCTTGATTCTACTTTCTCAACCCTCATTCAAAATAAGAAGGATATTATAAAAAATAAATAATTTAGATTGATTTCCCTATGTAATATTGTGTATAATGCGTTTGTGTCCAATCACAAAGTTGGTAATTATTATTAGATGTATTTGTCCCCAATCATAATTGTTGTGAGAAGAAGTGTATGCCCCTACTCATACCTTATATTTTTTATGAGCTACTAAAATGGTTTCAAGTATTGTTAGTCCGCCTATACCCATATGGAAAGTGACATAATATGGAGGGTGTTAGGAATATTTAATCATCTTAAATACCATGTTTATGTTTATTATTTAGTTTGTTCATAACCCTAAACCTTGATTTATAAAAAAACAAAACCTTAAACCCTAATTTAGTTTATTATCACTAGGTTGTTCATAACCCTAAATGCTAATTTAATTTGTTATCACTAGCTTGAAATATGTAAAATGCAAAACCCTAAACCCTAATTTATAAAATAAAACCTTAAATAATAGAAAAAAAAATACAAAATACAAGAAAACTATGAAATGTCTAGAAGGTGAAAATGGCGTACCTGGGATGGCGGTGGGAGCTAGAAAATTGGTTTCAAACACGGGGCCCCGTTCTGGTTCTCCTTTTAGCACTGCAACTTTTGATAGAAAAATGAAATTGGGGAGAATGAAAATGCCAAAAAATGCTTTTTAGAAATGGGGCCCCATTTTAAAAAACGGGGCCTTGTTATCTTTAAATAATAGGGCCACATTATGGTTTGGGACCCATTTATAATGGGGCCCCGTTATTTTTTTTGCCTTGGGAACCTGAAGCATAACGGGTTCCCCTTTTGAATAAAACGGGGCCCCGTTCCTAGCGACACATTTTCCAACATGCAGACTTCCCCCTAAGTGGGACTCATCTTTGTGTACTTATCCCATAATATTATTTTTCTGTTTACAATTATTAAATTTAATCAAAAGAAACACATAATATACTTGTTAAAAATTAGGATCTTAAGATACTAATCATTATAAACAAGATATAAAATAAATGCATTGAGAATCATACAACCATAAATTAACGCATTACACAAGATATACATGGGAAAAATCCTTTTGGGTAAAAAACCCCATAAAGCATCATTTTATTAAAATAAATACAAAGGTAGTCTATCATAAAATATACTATAACCTTGGGACAGTCCTCCAATACTTCTAGTGGCCAATAATTCCACTTGTGTATAGCGACACAACTTACCATAAAGCTCCAAAATCACACTCCTCTCGAATGAGATAAAGCCTCCTTAGGAGGAAGGGTAACTTCACTAGTCACACCTTTTAAATAACCCTCATTCACAAATAACTAATAATTTAATAGTTATTAGATTATTATTATTTAAAATGGGATATGCTGATAAATCATATAATATATAAGGTTTTATAACTTTATATTAGAACGTTATTATGATGGCATTAAAACTAGAATTACACAAATTAAGATAATGAAACCACTATTTTTTCCTTAGGAACCACTACATTGAAAGAGGGGTTAATCCAATAGATCTATTTACAATCCAAATAGGAAAAGGGCACAAATTTTGATTAGATTCGTTGGTTTCTTAGTTTGCCCCCTCTTTCTAGTTGAAGATTGGATATGAATTGTGAAATTAGGGCAAAGCAAGGGATAATAGAAGTGAGACAGTGAAAACAGAATGCTACAGATGTCCCACGAAGACACAGACTAGGATTTAGGCAAAAGAAGATGTTTAGAATTTGTACCTAAAACTTTGACCTAAGTTTTTGGGACCATGTAGTACAAATTCACCCTAGTCCTCCAACTTTTGCTCTGTCTAAAGCTAAACTTGTTTGTCATTGTCAACCCTATCAAAATCTTTGAGTACAACTCCCTAAGTCGATTACCTGCAAATAGAAAGAGAGAAGAAACTGTTATGGATAAGGGTTTTCCTTAGGTCAAATATGGGCTTATGGATTAACCTTTAATTGAATAATGTAAATACTGAAGTAAATGCTAGGAGATATACCTTAGATCTACAATGGTTGATAGAAGGATTGATGATGTAATTCTCTTTGAATGTAATCATAAGTTTTGAATGTAATGAACATGAAAAACCAAATCAAACACACACACTTGCATGAAGACTGATGTAAATTTTCTCTATAATTCTTGAAGGATGAAATGTTGCCTTGAATCTCTGAAAAAATTATTGATGATGAATTCTTGAATGCACAAATATTAGGTATGGAGTCTTAGATCTAAAATGAATTGATAGGATGTCTTTATATAGGGTTCCCTAGGTAAATTACTAATTAGGCCGACCTCCAACGGTCAAGTGTAGCCATGGGGACCAAATTCCATCGAGGAAAGAGAAAGCCCGCATGGTCCTAAATTGGGACCTATTTAAGGGGGACCAGGGCGCGAGGGGGTTCCCTGGTCTAAGACCAGGGAATGTGGCACCTTGGTCCTCAAAAATTAGGACTAGAAACTTAGGGACTGAGGGATGACAGTTCTAGGTTGGGGCCCACCCAATGGTGTAAACAGGTGACATCAAGGTTGAAGTAAATGAGGCTTAAATGGGCCTAGGGGGAATGAAAATGGGATTCACTAAAGTAGAAGCACAAACATGAGGTGTGAATTGTACCAGTTATAATTTACATTGCTACATTTAACCCCCACTTTAATGGGAGTATGAGTTGATGTAAATACTCGTGATAAAGTAGAAACATGAGAGAGAGGAATGACTAGGAGAGAGGTCACAAGGAGATAATACATCACTAATTTTGAGAAACCAAGCCCCCAATATTAGGATCTTAACTCACACAATCACATGCAAGGACGCATAAAACAAGAGAAAGATAAAAATTTGAACAAAAACAATCAAAGACAAAATACACACAACACAAGGGGTTAGTACTAAAAACAAAAAGGATCCATGTCAACTAGTTGAAGAGACCTCGACAATCAAATGTCTCAACCACTAATATAATTATTAGAATACCATCACAAGAAAACAAGTGGTCACATAAAAAGAGCAAGAGCATGCATCAAATGATAAACCATGATCCACAAATAGCAAATCTATGAGCTCATGGAGATAAGAAAATAGATGAAATGAATGCCATAGGCTAGCAAGTTGTGTTATGCTATATGATCCATGAGAAGAAGAGCAAGAGAGGTCATGGAATCAACAGGCTAGCAAGTTGTGTTATGCTAGGTGATCCACGGGAACATGAATACTCATGAGATAACAGGCTATTTTATGTTGTCTGATTTATGTAAAGGAGAGTCAGAATAGTCTATCAAGTTGTGTTATGCTAGTTCCACTCATCTTGAAAAAGGAAGAGCTAAAAGGTCTAGCAAGTTGTGTTATGATAGTCAACTTACATTTATGCATATGTTGTTGTCTGGTTTCAGGAGTTAAGAATCTCATCTAAGAACTAGGTATGATTTCAACCATGCGACAACCGGTATAAGCCATGTAATAAAAATAAAATATGTTTGCTCTCAGGAACATCTTGTATAAGAACTCATAACATCTCATATAAGAAGTCAGAACATCTCATATAAGAGCTGGTTCCGTTTCGAGAATGTGTGCATCATATAAGACATACAAGGGCTATGTTCGGTTTCGAGAATGAGGCATCGTGTACAAGACTTTAGGTCTAGTTTTGAGAGTAAGCACCCCGTATAAGACATACAAAATAAAAAAATATATAGTACAAAGAGGGTGTTATGTATGCGCCCCCTTAAGATGTCAACATAAAGGTATGTTGATGTCTTAAGGAAGCTAGAAACAAGGATACACACCTTCAACACCAAGGAGATATTCTATAGGAAACAATGTACATAAATCCAAGCTAAAGAGATAAGATTCTTAGAAGAAGGAAAATATAGTTGAAAAAGAGATATCTTGCAACAAGTGTAAAGGGAATCCTTTGGAGGGGAAGGAGGAAGAGATATTTGATCAAAGACATCTACCTCCAAGAGGAGAATTTAAACAAAAATATTATCATTGACCAAAAGGAAGGAGAACAAGAATTCATACCTTCTTCCTATTGCTGGGAAAAAGCGATTCTTGATGAAGAATAACACACTTTTGATCCAAAGTGAGGGGATTTTTATAATAGATATACACAACCAAGTGAAGAAGAGGTTGTACACAAGGATACACATATTTTGCATAAGAGAAACCCCTTAAATAAACAAACAACTTCACACAAGGAATAACATCGTATCATAAGAAAACACCACTCAACAAAGGAAAAGTGGATCCTTATAAAGGATAGGAAAATCAATTCCCCCCAAGCACAGGGACAAAGAGAAGGACTACACAACCTCCAAAGAGATATTACACATAAAAGATATAGCACTTCAAGAAAAAAAAGGTCCTAAGCAAGGAACACGCTTGTACTCGCATGAAGGAAGATTCAATGTGAGAAAAGACATCAAGATATGCAAAATCCAGCTCAAAAGAAGAGGCCTTCAAAATCGGAGAGGATTTAATATACCATCCTTGCCCCCCAAGAAAGGAGACAAGGATGAATTATGTTGATTTACAAGTATGATTAGAAATTAAGATGCATTGCCACTCATGACAAAGAGCCCACAATAAAGTTAAGCTACCAGTGCCATAGGGAGAGGAACAACATGATAAGGTGAATGGAGTGCTAAGGCACTACCTCTTCACCAAGAAAAATTGCAAGATCAATTGCAAGAGCTATGTAAGCTCGATCATATTGGTCTCGAACAAGTTCTTAAAAATCTTTACAATTCCCAAGAGAATGAGAGTAATAACTATGAAAAAGGCAATACTCGTCACCTTCTTAATTCTTATTGTTATATCTTATGAAAGGAAAATTAATGTTCTTATCATACTTAAATCTCCAAAATATTCTCGTAGCTAATTTGTCTTGGTTATCAATAGGGGTAGCTATTGTCTCTTGAGATGTAGGACAAGGTGTGCTAGAAGGAGAAGGGTTGTGTTATGTTATTTTGAGAGTTCCATTATCAATGAGTCCTTGTATTTCATTTTGAAAATTAGGATATTCATTTGTATGATGATCATTAGTTTGATGACATGTGAATAAAGGATTATTTGAGGAAGAAGCATGTTTTGATGGATGATAGAGTTTATGTCTTGCAAAATACTTCTTAAGATTTTAAAATTTAAGTAGAGAATCCATAGGTGAATGATGAGGATGTCCTAGACCTTCTATACTAGCTTGTGAAGGAGGGTTTATAGGGACTTTGATTCCTTGTTCATATTTTCCAAGTCCTTGTACACTATAACCCCATTTCAAGATTATATTATAACCACTCCTATAAGAAATTTTCAATTGCGAAGAAGAAGGACCATTATCATGAATTTATTTAAAATTTGTAGTGTAAGGGAACATGAAGGAATCAAAGGGATGAGTAGATAGAGAAGGGATATCTTTGTAGGAAATTTTGTTTTTGCTTTAAGTTATGTGGGGAGATAGGTCATGAAAAAATGTATAACACCATCTTGGCTATGAATATGTTGATGATTATGATAAGCTCCAAGAGAATAAGGAGGATCTAAAGATATTGATACGCTAACATTTTGATCTTTCTCCCTTTGCACTAGAGTATGCACATGAGAAGAAGATGGTGTCATGTTGCTGTTCAATTCTTGGTCTCCATTAGAGAATTCATTGATAGGAGTATTGTCTCTTTCCTCATTTACATGAGATACCCTAGGAGAGGTACAAGTGTTAGCTTTTTCAATATCATCTCTAGGATTATCATTGTCTGCAAAAGCTTTTATGTGATCTACACGTGTGATGCATTTTCTTTAAAACATCATCATAAAACAACACACAATATGGATAAAAGATTTGAGAGATGATTTGCAAGTAGGGAATATCTTTGAAATTATAAAGATGTATTATTGTCTCTTTCCTCATTTACATGAGATACCCTAGGAGAGGTACAAGTGTTAGCTTTTTCAATATCATCTCTAGGATTATCATTGTCTGCAAAAGCTTTTATGTGATCTACACGTGTGATGCATTTTCTTTAAAACATCATCATAAAACAACACACAATATGGATAAAAGATTTGAGAGATGATTTGCAAGTAGGGAATATCTTTGAAATTATAAAGATGTATTATGCAAGAGTACTATGGATGAAAAGACATAATGTAAAGTGAAAGAAACCATTATCCAAAACATGATTTTGATATACATATTTAAGAAACAATGTAATCATATGTGAAATAGAAAACCAATCAAATTTAGGGAATTCCATTATGAAACACCCCAAATTAGATCTAAAAACACAAGGGAAAAATTATGCAACCCACAAGTCAATTTTAGAATAATAAATTAGGGTTTTTATGAAATTAACCATTGAATTTATGGAATTCAATTGAAAATATAAGTTATGAGTGAAAAAATTATTGTTTAAGTGCGTACAAACCAAATCTAAGAATGAAAAACCAGAAGAAATGTAATGAGAGTCAATTTCACCAAAATGTGATGGTTTGGTGAACTAGATATCAAATGAATGTAAATAAAAGTACATAAGCTATATATTTTAGAAATGAATGCAAATATAAATCAATTAAGTGCAGATAAATCAAATATAAAAAAATGAAAAAATCAAAAGGAATGTAAGCATGAGAGTTAGGTTCATCAAAATGTAATGGTGGTAGAACTAGGGTTTCACCAATTAAGATAATAAAACCACTAATTTTACCCCAGGGGCCACTACATTGAAAGAGGGGTGAATTCAATAGATCTATCCACGATCCAAATAGGAAAAGGGCTGAAATTGTGCTTAGATTCACTGGTTTTTTTGTTTGCTCCCTCTTTCAGTTTAAGATTGGATGTGAATTATGAAATTAGGGCAAAACAAGGGATAATTGAAGATATAAGGTGAAAAAAAACTACTACAAATGTCTCACAGAGCCACAAATTGGGATTTGGGTAAATAAAGATGTTTAGAACATGTACCCAGAACTTCAACCTGGTTTTTCAGGACCAAGTAGTGTAGATTTGCCCTGGTCCTTTGATTTTTTGTCTGTCAAAAGCTAAACCTGTTCGTTGTTGTCAAGCCTATCAAAATCTCTCGGTACAACTCCTGAGTTGATTCCCTTCACATAGAAAGAGAGAAGAAAGTTTTATGGATAAGGTTTTGCCTTAGGTCAAACCATGATTTAGGAATTAACCTTGAATTGAATAATGTAAATACTAAAGTAAATGCTAGGAGATATACCTGTGATTTGCAATGGCTAATTGATGATGCAATTCTCTTTAAATGTAATCACAAATTTTGAATGCCACGAACATGAAAAAACTAATCAAACACACATGCTTGCATGAATATTGATGTAAATTTTCTCCATAATGCTTGAAGGATGAAATGTTGCCTTGAACCTTTGAAAATGCTTGATGATGAATGCTTGAATGTACAAATATTAGGTATGGAATCTTAACTCTAAATTAAATTGATAAAATGTCTTTATGTAGGGTACCTTAGGTAAATTACTAATTAGGCCAACCTCCAACGGTCAAGTGTAGCCACGAGGACCAAATCCCATTAGGGAAAAAGAGAGCCTGCACGGTCCTAAATTGTGACCTGTTTAAGGGGAACTTGGGCACTGGGGGGTGCCTTGGTCTAGAAACAAGGTGTAGAGTGCCTTAGTACAGGACCAAGGTGTGGAGTGCCCTGGTCCTCCAAAGTCAGGACTAGAAACTCAGAGATTGAGGGAGGAGAGCTCCAGGATGGGGCCCACCCATTGGTGTCAACATGTGACATCAAGGTTGGAGTAAAATGGGCCAAAACGAACCTATGAGGAATGAAAATGGGACATAATAAAGTAGGAGCACAAACATGAGGTGTGAATTGTATCGGTTAGAGTTTATGACCCTAAAATTATATATAAATTTTATAAGGATGTGACCTCTAATAACATTATGTTATAATAATACTAAAATTCTTCAATTAAATTGTGTTTATTCTTTCCATTGGACAAATAATTTCACTAGCAATCACATAAAATTCTGTTTTTCCTCGAGGTTGAGTAGGATGCTTTAATTTCACGAGTCCACAAAAATCTCTTTTTTCTAGTTAGCTACCCACTTTAGCAACTAGAATTGTTCACTAATTTTAGAGAAAATTTAAAATGAAAAAAATGTAAATAAAATAATTCCTTACTTAATACCATCTAACATGTTATGTTATCCAGGGCAATTTCATCACATTGCATCATTTAAACAATCACATCTCATTTCAAATTTAAATTACACCAATTTAAAATTGGATCATTTAAATAATCACATCTCATTTCAATTTCATATTACACTAACTTAACATGTATCATTATTCTCACATAAAATTCAACTCTTCTCCTAATATAATTTAGCTAGATAATAAGTATCACATACTAATAAAAATATTGTATAATTCTCAATGATAAAACAATATCATCTCAAATTAGCATATTAAATCAACATCTAGTTTATAATTTAAAAAAAACTTAAAATAACATTATGCTCCTAATCAACAACATGTTAAGTTAAAGGTACTATTTATCAATATGGAAAGATCCAACATGAAAAAAACCATTATTCAACAAAATAATGGTCATTGAATCCTATAATAACCATCATGTAGAAGAATATCACCCAATGAGACCAAACTAGAGATAGGAGTACAAGAGAGATCATATGATGTGTGGATGTAACAAGTACCAAGACACCACCATACAACCCACAAATCCATACTATGAAGTATCGAATGATCTATACAAGCATTTAGATTTCATGACAACACCCACATATCCACATCATAATCCAAATGATACTAGTAAGTAACACATGCCAAATTTTAAGCACAACTAGTCCATAAGTAGATAAATCAATTCATTAGGTTCACGAGTTACCATGGGTACGCAAGAAAGGGTTTCCTAATAATTGGACGACATAGATCACTAAGTTAATTGTACTATCAAAATCTAACACGTATGAGGACTAAGGTTTATTAATAACATGCCATTAATCAAGGAGAAGAATATGACAAGGATTGCACAAAGGATGAGGTTTATGGAGGAAGTTGTGAGGTCATGAGTATGCTTAAATATGTATATTCTCTTTATGAATACTTGAAATTTAAGTTTTAATGTAATGTGTGTCTCTAAAATATTCATGCATATGAAGATACATATATGGATATTTAGGCTCAACAACTATTGTAGTGAGATTGTGTTGTAAAAGTTGCTCCAATATCATTAGTTTACAAGGTATAATGTGTTGTTGGAAACAAACATCTTAGCCTCATACTAGTTTAAAAGGGCATGAAAAATGATGAAATATATATTTAGTAGATGTATAAGCTATGTGGATAATAAAGTATCAATATATATATGTCATGAAAAGGTATCATTATGTCCATATTATCCTTACGAGTTTCAAGTTTGGATAAATAAGCAATGAAAACATGCATTAGGTTCACAAACAAAGTGTAAAGTAAACATGATGCACAAAACCATTACTAAACATTACCATTCAATCAAATTCTAAATTCAATATCCAGTAATTTTTTATCCTTAAAGTATTCATAATTAATAATCAAGAATGATTTTAAATGTAATAAATATAGTAACATCATAATCATCATATGATGACTCCTCACCGAGGGTCGTGATTTCATCGTATAATTTAGGAAAATGTAACAAAGCATCAATATTGTCCACTTAAGAGGCTTATAAAATACTATGAATATGTATGATATTATTGATGGATGTATCTATATTTGAAAGCTATCATTAATATCCATAGGGTTCCAATGAGGTGTAGATGAGTGATTGTCATGAAACACACCATCATGTATAAAATCATGGTTCCCTGGGGAGGCATCCTCCCTCAAAATGCCATGTTTTAAAAATTAGGATATCCTTGGGATGTAGGGAAAAAATTGAAATGTCCTCCTAACATGTACCCATTGGCAACATGCGAGTGGAGATATTTAAGATGTCTTACAAAAATAAGGGGACATCTTTCAGATATCCCTTCAAGTGTTTGAGGTATTCAAGGGATGTCTGACATCCCTAGGATAGTTTGAGGACTTCAGGAAGTCATTTAACATATTGGAGAATTAGGGTAGTCCCTAGGTCCAGGGTGACATAAATCGAAGTTAAAAAATATTATAAAAAAATTCCATGTTGAATGATAATAGTTTTTATTTATGTTAGCACTTTGAATAGACAGTTAATGTGATGTCATGCACAAATGGTTAGCCTTGGAAGAATAAGGGAAATTTAAATGGTATTAGTGGCGAAATTATAGCCTATTAAATCAAACATAGATATTATTTTTTGTTTATTGATAAAGTTCGTTGCACATTTTCTCATTTTTGTTACTAATTTTACTTCTATTGACTATTGGAAGAAGTTTCTAAAAATAAATATAAATAAAAAGATTTAACAGTGCCATTATTAATGTCTTTAACTCTGCAACCTTCATGATTTAGGCTATTCAAGTTCCCCAACCCTTTAGTTATTTATTTGAAGAGTAAAAAATTGGTTAGAAATGAATTATTAAGTATTTAATGAAGAAGAAAATTTAGTGACAAAATTAAGAAAAATGATGGTTAGAAATGAATTATTAAGTATTTAATGAAGAAGAAAATGTAGTGATAAAATTAAGAAAAATGACATGTACTACCCATCAACCTCATTGGGGGTGTTGGCCCTTGACCTTGTTGGGTGGATTGCTACCAAACCCCTATAAGAGTGTAGCGTCCCTCGACTTTGTTAGGTGATCTTCCCCAACACCCTAAAATTTTACTTAAGCCACTAGTTGCCATCCCTCACCATCCCATTTTTTGGGTCCATGCTCCTATCCTAAAATATCCATGAAATATGTGTAAAAGAATGTTGTACAACAAAATAACATGACCATATAGAATCATCACGATATGTAGAATGGATATAATTATAAGGTGAGACAATGCCATGTACAAGTAAAGGAGAAGTACCATCATTATATAATGTACCATTCATAACCATATAAGGTAAAGGTCTACACTGAACACAATCCATAATACATGTGTCATGAATCAAATCATGTGAAGGAGATGTGCTCAAAGGTAAAAGACAATGAGAATCAAGCACATTGCTCTCACTATCCATGGAAGACTATGCAACACATGAAAATCATGGATTAATAAGGGTATTGGTAGAGAAGGGGAAATAATGATCAAATCCTTGTAAGAGGAAAAATGAGAGATGTGATAATACAATGCTTCAATTAATTATGTGATAGAATCTCACAAGTGAATCAATAAAATATGTGTTACATACCACAAAGTGTGTAAATGCATATGCAAATCAATATGTAAGCATAGATAAAAGCCAAAGATAAAGGGTCATGAGAGTCCACAATGTCACAACAAAGTTTTGTCTATGGGCAAATAGGGTAGGGTTCACAAGATTATGCAATGAAAGTGTAAAACCTAAATGAAAATAAAAAAATGATATAAAAATGAGGTATAGTTTGTTATGGATCATAATATAGTCGAAATATAGATTTGAAACAAGGTTTGAAAAAGTAGGTAAGGCTGGATAACATAGAAAAAAAGTGATATTACAATAAAACATTTGCTCCATGAGAAAATATATAGCAATGGTATTATAATAAACATGAATGAAATCCTCAACAAGGTTTGACAAATGATGATATAACTAGGATGTACATATTAAAAACCCTAAATATTATGAAGGTATTAAGTCTAAATCAAAACCCTACTATGGTGTATAATTGAACAAGCTCACAAAAGTGTAAAGGAACATGAAGTTTTTCCTAATATTAATCTGGTCCATTTAAATTAAATGCATACACCTTAGCATAAATTAAAACCTAGATTTAAGTAATAGTTAGCTACATTGGATAAACTAAATTATTTAATGTTAGTTGTAGGAAAATACATGTGGAGTGAAGATACTTAGGTCTAGGAATAATGCAAGAGGAAAAATTTGATTGTAGCAACATATTATGTAATTGGTACAAAAAACCAAATATTTTAGCTATGTCCTCTATTTCAAATTTTATTTAGAATTGTAATTTTTTCTAGGTCAAATCTAGAGGCAAATATCTATTCTATAATGTGCATATTTAATCTTGCTAATAATGCACTTGTTTTTTTGGTTCACCTAATTCTTTGACTCTTTGAGTGTTAAATATTGGTAGTGTTTAAAAAACACCATCCAAAGCTTGTTGGATTGCAAGAGTCATGTTCTCTTAGGTCAATTCCCTTGATAAGACTAACTTAAGGGTTGGAAAAGTGATTAAGGACCACAATATTGAGGAATGTATTTGTTCTAGATGATGTAATGATATGACACAAAATTATATTCTTTGTAGGTTCTCCATTCAAAATGTTTCTAGCATCCACTTCTTAAATGTGAATGGTATTCAATGATATTTTGATTTGAATGGATATGACAAATGAATACAATTTGATAGCCCTTTAAATACAAGTACATAGTAATAAATCATACTAAATGTGTATCAAGTTGGCTCATGTGCAAAGGAATGAGTGATAGTTAACCAAAATTTAAACTTGAATTTTGAAATTTGAAGTTTTAAAGATCATATTTGTGACTATAAGATTAATCCAAGACATGCAAACAATAATAATTAGATAAAAAATGAATATTTGAATATAGTGTTAAATAATAGTATAAGAAATTTTATAAAATATTATTAAAATAAAAACTAGATAAAATTTAATATATAAAATTTATATAGTATAAAAAAGAAGAAAAAATTAAAAAATAAATCCAACTATACATAAAAATATACTGTTTATTAACACAATTATATTAAATTATCCAAAATAAATAAAAATGAATTAAAATTCACATAAACATACAAGTTTCATACAAGAAACCTCTAATTAATTAAAAAACCTTTGCCTTGTTCCACCAACCAACCCATATTTCATACACTTCTCAATTTATTTATTTTTTCTTCCTTTGAGAGCAAAGTTACAATTTATAAAGCCTTTTGTAACAATTGACAACTCAAATGATATTAAAATTTTCCAGTACAGCCGAAAGAGGTATTCATAGAGATTGCATGCCAATCAGGTGCATGTAATTTGGATTTCGGTTGTGCTTAATCAGATCTTACATCAAAAACCATTTTTCATTGAGGAAAATTCGAATTAGTGTGGCAGTTGGTTGCTTCTCCTTGTTTGTGCAAGGAAAACCACAAAGCGAGCTTGTGCGGAGGGAGAGAGAAGATTAAAAAATGGGGGATCTGTTCAGCGGCGATGAGACAGCACCATTTTTCGGTTTCCTTGGCGCTGCAGCAGCTCTCGTGTTCTCCTGTATGTCTTTTTAATCACGAACCCATCAATTAAATCCTGTCTTAGATAGCAAAATGGTCTCTGTCTTTTCTTTCCCTTTTATTTTTGCATAAACACCAATCTTGCACTAGTAATGAACGATGGAATCTACCAGCGAAGCATCTTTTCGTCACGGCTTTGATTTACGTATGAAAACATGCCTGATGTTGGATCGATCAGTCCCGAAATGGTTTCTGTTTTTGAATTTGTAGGGTGGATTTTATGTTCAATAGAGTGTGGGGTTTCATCAATCTAATCGGATAGTTTTTGTTTGATTGTTTGTTATCCAAAGGGGTAGCACTACACAAGTAGTACGCTGGGAAATATTGAAAACTTTTTTTATAGGGAGCCATGCTCGAGTGTATTTCTTCTGTCAAAATTTACCCATGACTTGCTATCTACCAACAATATGTAAGCAAGTTTCATCATCACAGAAAATTTCCATCTTGACACAATATAATAGTTCTCTGAAGTTCATCCATACTCTTTTTTGCAATAAAAAAATGGCAGTGTCTGGACGAAGAAAACTAGTCAAGGATTTCATCATCGCCATCCTTTTATCTTTAATGAATTCTAACAAATTAAGATGATTCCTTGAAGTTTGATGAAAGAGCTCACTAGTTCTACCCGCAGTTTGATTTTGTTATTAAGGAAAGAGGCTAGTTTGTAAGTTGGAGAGTCCACGGTGCAAACAATGGGTCTTAATTGTACACTGTCTTTATGACATCTCATATTATTTTAAACTGTATAAGGTTAGAAATTTGATAGCCTCCTTGAAATATCAATGAGAGCTCATTCAAAACTATGGGGTCTGTAAGATAGGTTGCTTTTGTGGAACTCCCTACAGTTGTGAAATTGGTTGTGCAATTAGCACGAGGATCAAGGAGCATGTTTGATCCTCGTGCTGAACGTATGGTCAATACCAGGCACCAGATCTGCTTAGAGGCACCCAAAGTCCTTGCAAAAGAGAAAAGTCTTTGAAAGAGAAAGTTGAAGGAATCATTTGAAATTTGTAAACACCCGCATAACTTCAACAGAGACGAGGGTTGGGGTTTGAGTTTCTCTTGGCAACCGATATTAAACTCAATTATATGCAATTTTTACACTCCTTCCTGAATTTCAGTTGAACCCTCCACATTTCTCTCACTCCCTTCATGGTTTTCCTTCTGACCTTCTCAACTCTTGAAAACTCCTTTGTCCACCCTCCATTTTTTTTTCTTTTGCCCTCTCTCTTTCTCTCTTCCTTATTTTTGATCCACATCGTTTTTCTTTTCTTTCCTATTTATCCATTCCCTTGGTTAATTTTTATTCCCTGTGTCAACCCCTACAGGCCCCTTCTTCCTCACCTTTTCATTGGTCTAAAATTAGTACAATTGCTTAACCATTGCCTGTTTAAGTTGCCTAACCATTGCCTTTGTAACCAGTTGTACTCTATATTGCATCAAAATTGGTCTAAAATTAACAAGAAGCTAGATTTTATTTCATCAGGATTAGTAAAATGATTGTAAATCTGGGAATTTTTTAGATTTGTTCAATTTATTTTCTAAAAATGAGATTTCTTTACCCATAAAATTTTATGTCTGAAAAAAAACCCAGAAATTCATTTGTACAAAGGTTTTGATCCTCAACATTCTGAACGGAACTTATCTTTCTTATTCCTCAGAAGGCGGTCATCAAGGCAGCATTTTGTCTCTGCTTTTATGGTAGGTACGGAGTGCAGATCATCTTCAACATCTCCATTCTCCACTCTGTTTTCTGCTGACAGAAGTTTCTGAAAAATATTTTATTACTTCCATTTTTTATTGGTTCTGGTTTATCCAAGGGGGTCCCATCGGAAGCTAAGATTGTACCGATGTGATTAATCTTCCACCTTACAGCTGTTGAATATTATAAAAAAATAATATTTATGCTCTGTTTCTTCATCCACGTTTCCTATATTTTCTATTTTCAAAAGATCTTCATTTCTTGCATATATATCCTACAGACGAGACATCATTTTTCATTCTTCAAGTTTTAATCTAACAGACCTTGGGATTGAATTTGCTATTTTATAGTTGCAATGCTATTATTCTCCAAAACATATAATTGAGAGATTTGGTTTACGGAGTTAATTTAATATGGCAGTGGGCTTATTTTTGTTAATATTGGTGTAAAGATAACGAATTATATAGTTGCACGGAAATATATGTTGCATAATTATCTGGTTAAAAATATTTGCACATCAATTTCAACATCAACTCACCATATTTTCATCAAAAATACAAATATCATAAGAATAAATCAGATATTGAAGAAGTCGATCAAATTGTCTTCAATTTCTTTAGTTTTGAATATCTTCCAATAATAGGAGATTCAATACTTATCTTAATCAGATCACTTAGAATGACCACTCTCACCTAGGAAGATCTTAGTGGTCTTGGTCATCATATCTATGGCACAATCCTGGGGGAAACAATTCAATTTAGAACTCATGTCACGCATACACAATAGATCAACTGTTAAACACAAAATTCTGGCTAGGATAATCCCAGGTGTACTGAACACTGAGTTGGACACACCTTGTATGCTCCTTCTCCAATGTCCATAGTTCACCAAGCTACCTTCTTCTTTGAGTGATCTCCATTCCCTTTCCAAGTCTCATATAAATGATTTATATAATCTTTTAAGGGGTGGTTTCCAAACTGTTAGACCCTTTTTATTTAATACAATTATTCCTCCCTTTTAAAAGGGATTTTTAAAAAGATTCATATCTATTCCCCTTTTTAACTAAATAGTAACCTTTGCTTTCTTTTTTAATCTCCTTTTTAAAACAAAGGGTCAAATAACTTTTATACTCTTTATAATTAAAGGTCTATTCACATAATAACTTTCTAATCAATTTGGGCAAAAGGCCTCATAACGGTTTTTTCCATTTCTTCTGCTAATTTTGCTTTATCCTGAAAGATTTTTCTGAAGTTTTTAGAGTTCTAGTCTTTTAGAAAGCTTTGTTATGAAACTTAGCTTCTGCATCAATTTTACATTCCAGATCCTTGTATTCTAGGGTAGCTGACCCTTTTTTATTAGTTCTAGTAAGGAATCCTTTAGCCACATCATTTTGATAGACAATGCTGGGGGATTTTGTTCTTAGTTATATTAAGACAGATTGGAGCATGGTCTAAGTTGAAACATCAAGGATTGGTGTATGTGATTTCTGGATTCTATTGTGTAAGATTTGTTTTGTACCAACGTTTCGGATCATACTTTGTGATCCATCATCAGGATAACTAGAGAGTGATAGGAGAAGAATGATGATGGATCATGGAGTGTGATCCGAAACGTTGATACAAAACAAAGCTTACACAGTTGAATCCAAGAATCACATACACTAATTATTATGGACTGTGGAAAGCTGATGTCTTTAACATCAAGGATTGCTGATTCTTCAGGATTCTAAAAGCCTGTCAAGTCTCCCCGTGACATTACAAATAACCCTTCGTGGATGGTATGTTCTTGTATGGATTTCAGTGATCTCTTTATACAAAGCTTCAGCCTCCATGTAGATATCTGTGTTTTCTTTGACCCTCATGACAAATGTTTGCTTCATTTCATCTTCCTCTTTCCTTGTTATAAGAGCTTTTCTGCCATTTTTGGAGCCTCTTCCACTATCTCAACTGCTAGAGTAACTTCTTTTGATGTTTTTTCCTTTAAACTTATGTACACCTACAAGGAAAACTGAAAGGCCTTTCTCGTATGGCTTTCAGTCATCTCCTTATACAAAGCCTCAGCCTCTATGTAGATGTCTGTGTTTACTTTTGACCCCTCATGAGAAATGTTTGCTTCATTCCCATCATCTTCTCTCCTTGATGTAGGAGCTTTTCATGTATCTGTGGAGTCTCTTTCAGTATCTCAATCGGTAGAATATGTTCTTTCCCTTAAAACTTCTGTACAAACTTTTCCTACTCCAACAAGGAAAACTGAGAAACATTTCTAGAGAGTGCATTCTGTGCAAACTTAGTTCATCTTGAGGATTTATGTTTAAACCATTTACATGTCTTGAACTTCTCATCCTTCATCCTCCTTATGATGACCTGCCTTGATTGGTGGATTTTAATTTTTTTTTTTTCTCTTCTTAGGAAATCTCACCTTGATATTTTCATACTTTACCCATCCAGGATCTTACCGTTTTTGCAAATTTAAAATATTTGTTCAGCTCATTCAATCGATCAACTTATCTGTACTTAACTCCCATTTAAAACTGGCACTTATTATTTTCATTTCATTTTACATATCAAATACTGCTGTAAGAAGTTTTAATTCTCGTTTCACTTTTTTTCCTAGTTCTCCATCTTCTGGTTTATCATTGTATTCATACATAAGTTTTCCCCTTTAGAATGTATCTTCAATTTCTTCAAGTTTTCTGTGTGATGCTGGCACTTTTCTACAGTAGTATGTAACAGCACCACTGCTTCTTCAATCTCTTGCAGCACCAACATCTGTAATATTTTACGAGTATTTGTTTCTCTCATGATGTAAATACGCATAGCTTTGTTCAGAAAGTTAGATATTAACCCATTTTACTGATCAGCCTTTCAATTTAGACAGCGGAAGCTTTTAGTAGATGCTAAAAAATGAGCTCTTGTTAAAGTATTGCTTACATAAGGGAGCTACATTCTGTGTGCTTTAATTTGCAGAGTAGAGAGCTTTCATAGTTTGTTATGATAATATTTCTATTCAGCTGTAAATAGGTAAATGCATCATTACTCTGCTACATCACATTTCTGAAGCTTTTGACTTATTATTTGAAGAAGCTATCTTCTTTTGTACGTACATGCAGAGTGCTCTCCCTCCCTTTGGCTTCCCCTCTGTTTATACTTTATTCACATGATTGGAGGATCAAACGTTTTCCCAACATAAGGTAACCTAGTTGTAGTTTCCAAAATAATAGCATTGGTCTGATTAGAACCACAATTTTTCTATTTTCTAGTTGTTTATAGAGATGGTCCTGGGTGCCTTAGTTGCAGTTTCCAAAATAGCATTGATCTGATAATCTGATTACAACCGCAAATGTTCTATTTTCTAGTTGTTTATAGAGATGGTCCTGCATCAACCTGTCATGGCCAGGATGACACAGACCCATATCTAAGCATGGGACCATGATTCAACTAGTTTAACTACTGGTTACGCCCTGGTAATTTTTTCTTGAGAATGCATTTGGATGTGGACCTGACTATGGGTAGTTGTGGGATTGCTTCTTCAGTCCTTGATTCCCTACAAAGATTTTTTCTTGATAAAGTCCTGAAACATATTATGTTTCGAATATTTGAACAGTGAAAGCAGAACGATAAATTACCATCAAGCATTTCCGCCAAATGTGTGGATAATTAATATTGTGGGAAAGTTCAACATCAATTGTAGATGATGGTTCTGAGCATACTTAAGAGCTCCCTACGCAATGATGGGAAAACTTATCTATGTCTTTGAAAACTATGCTTTGTGCAATTGCTATGCCTTTTAGCTCGAAGATACGCAATAAATTTTCTATGTGGTATTTATGCAAGGTAAAACATTGATGTTTATTGCTTACTAAGTTTTTGGTGGGTTATGGAAGTTTTTTTCATAATTACTTACAATGTCTTTTCCAAAAGGTACACGCGTTTCCTTGTGATGTGGAAATTGTACATGTGAATGCTAGAACTGTATGCTGTGGGTATAGCGTGCTGATGCACTGCATGTGGATATACTCATAGGTGACTTTTTGTTTGATGTTATTGTTGATTTTAGTCTTTTAGATTAATTCAATACTCAGAAAATAGGAATTTAACTTAATTTCCAGATTATATGAATTGCTGTTAGTACTTAGGAATTTCCAGAATTAAGTAAAAGTTAAGAAATGAACACAATGAACACACAACACACAAGTACCCTGGGAAAACCTCCTAGGAGGAAAAACCCAGCAAGAAAGATCCTCAGATCTGATTATGCCTTAAATACAATATTCTGATTACAACACTTATCTCTGATTGCTGTCCAAACAGCAAGTTGCCAAGGTAATGTAGAGTGATGCCCTAGTTGTAGATGATCAAGATATCCACCAACAGAAGATAACTTCGATAGGCTGAAGCAGCATGTAGCTAAATGTTCTTGCAGTTCACCAAGGAGCAGATTCGCCAAGTGTAGGAGGGCAGATCACATTTAGGAGAAGAGCAGATCGCATTGTATGTGTGATATGTAGAATGTGTTTACTTCATTTGATGAACTCATATATATATCTTCCTCTAGGTATAAACCTCTAAAGTCGGCTTAGCATAAAATAACCTTTTATTTTATTTATTATTATTCCTTAGAATGTTTTTATAAAGCCACATCAAGTGGCGTGAGGATAGGGTCTGCCCTATTTTATGTTGGCGTGAGAGAGAGGGCCCAGCCCTAAGAGTGGCGTGTGGGAGGAGAAGGGCCCAGCCCTAAGAGTGGCGTGTGAGAAGGGAGAGAAGGGCCCAGCACTTGGCGGATTCCAATGTTGCCTTAAGGCAATTGGAATCCACATTCTACCTAGTTACAATCAACAGTTATCAGAATAATTGTTAAAGTCAAAGGTCTTTTTTAAAGTAAACCTAGTGATATGGATTATCTGTGAATTTGACTAGTAGGATCCAGAATGGAGTTGGGGTCTATGCTTCTAGGAAAGGAATAACCTTTTATGGATGTAAAGATTGATTTCTGCATGCTAAACCTAATTTAACATGAAGTCATTAGCTAATATACCTCTTTTGATTTATTAAATTATTTATGTTGTGTACATAAATACTAATTCAAATGTATAATATCACTTGAAGGCAACAGATGGAAAATAACTTGTCAAGCAAAAGAACTCTTTGGAAGTGAATGAAGTTACAGAATCATTTTAGATTATCAATGATCATGGGCGAGTTCCTTCTTGGAGTTTGATTCACTGTCTTTCCTAAAACAAATGACTGGTTTTCTAACGTTTATTTTGATTGTGTTAGTCTTCATTTCATTTATATTGATGCCTAGGCAATGCTCTGATTTTTACTGATGCCTATTGAATACACTAATTTATAGTGGTGGGCATCATAGACTGATGTCAGATTTGATTAAAAAATGAAAGTTTGGTTTAAATTCTTCATAAATCTTTTAATAATCTGTAAAACATGGATTATATTAACTATACTGAATTCTTTCTCATTAGGCTATCTGAGTTGTTCTAAAAAAAATTAATGTTGATTTGCTCATCAAGTTTGTCTGAAAATTACGTATCTTAAGAACTCCAGAATAACTGTGCAATGAAATCTAAGCACTGTAGGTTAGCCAGGAATGAACCTTGAGTTTGTTCCACCAAACATTTGACTGACCTGGCAGTTTTGGTTTTGATAAAACTATTACATTAGTTGTCATTGGGTTTTGTAGATTCCGCACCTATTAAAGGATGGTGAGAGTTGTCATTCTAATACATCTTCTGATCAAAACCTATTGAGGTCGTGATTTTAAGTTTATATGTTTTCATTGTAATGTAATTCAACTTTGGTGTTGGGACCTTGTTAGGTGGGTATAGCACAGTATAAAAGAGAGAATGCACACGACACAATGATATTCATGGGCCAAGATGAATATCCAATATATGTAGAAATAAAGTAAACCCTTGAGGTAGTGTAACACTTTATGATACTCCTTATGAAAGAAGCCACAATGCTCTATATCTCCAAGTGATCCCAAAAACATAAAATATTCTTTGCTTCTCCTTACGATGATATTCACCTCCTTTATGTAGATCTCTCCTAATATGTAAATGGAGGGGTAAACCACTAAACTCATAGAGGCCTACTCTTTACCTAATATACTTAACAACCCAATATAACGAAATTAAGAGATTCGTGCCAAATGTTGGCATCTCTATTAACCTATATATATTATAATATCATATTGCTAGGTACATAACATGCCAACCTTCCTTGACATGTTTCGTCCTTAAGACATGAGAAGAAGCCAAATAGTGAGAGTGATGATCATTGCAAGAGATTATAAATTTGATGGCACGACCTATCATCCAACCATCAATAAGTGATCTTCATGGAAGTTTTAGTTTTATGATACCTAAATCCCATCCTCCACATCTTGCTACACCCATCTGTTCCATTCTTTGCCATGGGAGATGCTCATTTTCTGCCCTGAACAGTCATTACTTCTGTTATGCAAATGATTTTTATAATTGCTCCTTTTATTTTTTGTATATCGAGTGATTGGCTTGTTGATTCTATGTAGTATCATGCCTCCACGATTCTTGCTTCTCACAATGATGCAAATGTCTATATATGCCACCTTTTGCTCTAGAACCTTCTTTGATTCTTCACCATTTTTTGCCACTTGTTCCATTGGCTTATGGAGGGGAAGAAAATTTTCCTCTTTTTTCTCTACATCTTTCTTCTCTTGTTTTACTTTAGAGGCAATCTTCAATAGATTTTTGAACTTCTCTACCTTGAATTTACTTTGGTTAACATTATGTTTAATATCCTGCAATGTAATATTGTTCCCTAATTCTTGGATGCAATCTTCAATAGGTTTTTGAACTTGCTCTACCTTGAGTTTACTTTAGTTAACATTGTGTAATATCCTGCAATGTAACATTTTTCTTTCTATATTGAAGATTAATGAATTTCTCTTGCACATTAATGCTTATTGCCCCCACAAATTCTAACCAAGGATATCCAAGAACAATATACAAGGCCCTTGATTTTCTTTTCTTGTAGCTATAGTTTCTTAGTCAAGTCCGTTCCAATGAAGTATACCTCTGCAATGTAACATTTTTCTTTCTATATTGAAGATTAATGAATTTCTCTTGCACATTAATGCTTATTGCCCCCACAAATTCTAACCAAGGATATCCAAGAACAATATACAAGGCCCTTGATTTTCTTTTCTTTTAGCTATAGTTTCTTAGTCAAGTCCGTTCTAATGAAGTATACCCATTGGTAGGGTTTATGAAAATAATGGCTTGTGCCTTTTGAATGCATCCATGAAATTAAAGAATTGAATCCTCCTTCCTTGGAGCTAAATTGCATTTTTACTTGTGTCCTTCATTTTTTTCATCTCTTTCCTCTTCTTCTTCTCCCTCTCCTCTTTTCTCTCCCTTTCCTACTTTAGGAACCCCCCTATCTAATAGACCTCTAATGAATTTTAGTGAGCTTTCCAAAAACGAAGCAAATCAGAAAAAATGCACGAATTGCAGCCAGCTTATAGAGCAAATTTATGAAAAGCCCTATAATTGCAATATTACTCAGTATTGATGATAAAAAACTGATTTTTAGATTGCAGCTTCCTTTCAAAATTAGGGTTCATCTTCCCCTTTACCCAAATTGTAGCTCTGATACCACTTGATAAGATTCTCATATATAATGATGTTAATAAGACATTGTAGAAGAGAGATAACACAATACAATAGTTGTTCACTGGCCAATATGCCCTATATCTAATCTATACAGAAATAGAATAGACCCTTGAGGTAGGGTAACATTGTATGGTAGTCCTTATGGAAGTAGCTAATCTATGCCATATTTTCAAGAGAGCCCAAATACATGACGTACTTTCCACATCACCTTACAATGATATTCTATTCCTTTATATAGGTCACGTTCTAGTTACATGATGGCAAGGTAAACCACTAAATCCATGTAGGCCTTGTCATTACCTAATATTTAATAACCCAATATAACTAAACTCAATGGATGTGTGCCACATGGTGGCATCTACATGAACCCATATATCTTATAATATCATATCCCTAGGTACATATGTGGTACCCAAAAGGGAGGATGATTCTTTTCCAAAATCAGTTCTTTTTTTGTGACTGGCAATGTTAATGGAAAATTGCAACAGGTGCAGATCCATCTCAAGTGTTCTTCTAAGGTTCTCAAATATTAAATTTGTTGTAACTAGTTCCACATGGAAATTGTGTAACTGGTGTATAGAGCAAAAATTAATAGAGGTTTCAATGTTTGTTCTAAAAATTTAAAATATAAAATCTGTAGCCATTAATGACTTTCTATAAGTGTCCCTTCCTAGGGCATTCCAGGAAAATATTGAGCATTATACTTGAAATTCTTCTTAACACATCATTGAAATTTGCTAAATTAATTCTTTGTGGGCATTTACTTACCATTTCTTCATCTGCTAATTTAAATTTTACCTCTCTCTGCCTATCTTATATGTTTTGTTGACCTGAATTTGGGGTTTACTCCTGTTCTGCGCTATGAAGTTCACGTCCCCATTATGATTTAAAGATGTAAGTGAAGAAATGAGGGAATTTGCAGGATATAGTAGACAAAGTATAGCCAGAGTATGATATTCATATCTTTCCTGTATCAAAATTCTATAGAACCTTATCATCTTTGCCATCACTGATAGTAGATGAAGGGATATTCTATTATCCAGTCTGGAGTGTTTTTCTGCATTGGAGCTGACTGTCGTAAGCAGGCACTAGTTTGGACATATAGACCATGTTTGATATAAGTTCATTTCTTTGGTGGTCTTGGAGTCATTAACTTACAGTCATGTTTTGAAATGCCTAAGCAATTGATTGTTGATTGGCTGAAGCCTTAATGAAATACCTAGTTTACTTTTATATTTATAAAGGCCTTCAAGTCTTTCCTAATAAAGAATATGATATACTTTGTAGATTCCCTTTTGACTTCTGAGTTCCATGTCTCTGTGGCTATAACATCTTATGTGCTCAAGATTTAGCTTCATCTTTTCTTGTGTATATGTTTTTCAATAGGTATGGGTGCTGCATATGGAACAGCGAAAAGTGGTGTTGGTGTAGCATCGATGGGTGTCATGAGGCCAGAGCTTGTCATGAAATCAATCGTGCCAGTTGTTATGGCTGGTGTTCTAGGTATCTATGGCCTAATTATTGCTGTCATCATTAGCACGGGAATCAATCCCAAAGCCAAGTCATATTATTTATTTGACGGCTATGCGCATCTATCTTCTGGACTGGCTTGTGGTCTTTCTGGTCTTTCTGCGGGCATGGCTATTGGTATTGTTGGTGATGCTGGAGTAAGGTATGTATCTCTTGTCTAAATTTTGTTGTGTATCTATCTACCTTGATTATTTATGCGTCATGGTTCCTTGTTGCTTTATCCTTTTGAGATTGCTGCTTATTGTTTCAGATTGTTTGATGTGTTTTACATGACTGTACACTGTTTGATGTTACTTGCTTCCACATGGAGGATCGATATTCAAATGGGGTTTGAAATGTTTACCTACCTCACTATCTATTGTTCATCCCCACCTACCACTATCTGTGCTTCAAGAATTGTAGGTTATTTTGAAAAGTTTAATGTCTATAACTAGCTTGGTTGGTGGTTGGCTTTCTCCTAATCATTAATGGTTTGTCCTCGATGTTCCCCAAGAGTTGACGTAGTATTGCAAGGTATGGATTGGGGGTTCATCTCAAGCCTGAGCATGTGAATGCATCCCTATATATTTCAAAATCCTTGTCCTTCAGTGTAAGGATGCGTTTAATGCTAGTTTGGTTGGCTAGTGAGATTGAGGTGGTTTTTGGTGTTACATGGTGGTTTTTCTTTCACCATTGGATGTCTTGGTGGTTCACATTTATGACATCTTGCTTGGAGGTCATTTCTGGGTTGATCTTGTGTGATCCTGCGTGTTCTTTTGGGCAAGATGTTGTCTGTATTTGTTGTCAATGAGAGGACAAAAAAATGAATTTTCCCTACTATGTTTGTTTCCAAATGTTAATCTTGGCAGGTTGGAGAAGGAAAAAGAGTTAGATGTCAAAATGTTGCCATATTGCTACAGAACAAAGAGAGAAGGAAAAAGAGTTAGATGTCAAAATGTTGCCATATTGCTACAGAACAAAGAGAGAAGGAAAAGTGTAGAGTTTGGCTTGTGTTCAGTATGGTGCAGAACAAAATTGAATGTACAAGTGTAATTTTCATTGTATCAGTGCTTACTGCTTTTATAATTAATCAGAGGGAAGAGTATAAAGTGCAGTCTTTGATTGTGCGGATGTCTCCATGGATGTTTGTATGCATCTGCTAGTTTGGCAAGTTGTCTTAATCATATTTGCTGATTCAAGTGTTCCTTTGACTGGTTTCTCTTTGCAGTCACTTAAAAATCTCCTTATGAACGTTTTTAGAAGGCATCCTTTCAATGTAATGCAGGAAGTGTATGGATCTATTGATTGATGTGTATATGTTCTCTTGATTGATCTGCATATATAACCTAGCTTATGTGTTGATTTGTCAAACATAGTCCTCCATACCATTTTAAGGTGTCATATGTTGGTTTTACTTGAGTAATGTCCGTTATTGGTGAAAACCTGACATTTTTGCTCTTGCTAGATGAAGGCACCTGCCTGTAATTAGTTTCAACAAGCCATGACCCTATACACTTAACATAAATCATCTAAACATCAAGCTTATTAGTTTGTTTAGAGTTAGTTGACCAAACACATCACTTTGATTTCGCTGCTTCATTGTTGCCAAGTGTCTACAAACCTCATGGAGGTCATTCATAGTGAAATTTGCGTTATTGTTAGAACTGTGTTCATGTGTGAAGTGAGATAATGTACTGCAAACCTTAGGGGGTTAAGAAACATATATCGTAGTTTCAACATGCTCGCAACATCTACTCAATGAAGTGTTATATCTTGGGTCCAACGTAAACCAACACATTGGTACTTAACAACAAAGTTATAGGTGTTTCAAGAGTTTTGGGACACGTTTTGCCTTAAGGTGTAATGTCCCTTTTTTGGATTACCCTAAATTTTGCACTAGAATCACAAGTTCAATAAACAAAAAGGAACATAATATAGTTAGAGGTATAAATTTACCCAAAGAATGTTAAAGCAAGATAGATCCTGGTTGAGACTCTCCAATCACGTTAAACAATTATCGAAAATACAATTCATAAAATCAATTATTACTAGTAGGGTCAAAGAACATATATTCACAACCATCTTAATTATATAATATCCATTATTCATTATTAGGGCTCAACCATAACGAGACTCAGATAAGGAGACATGATAGGGTGCCCGAAGTGATTGTCACACTAATCCCAAGAGCAGATATACCATCCCTCTTGGTCCCATGTGGCATTCTGCCATCCATACTTCATGAGGTGGTGTACCTAGTGGGGAAGCTTGTACCTGCACTCCCTATTTGTGCCACCTTGTTTGCTTTCCTATGATCGAGACTTCTTCGAATCCATTACAACAATTAACCATTGTAGGGGTTGGAGGGGAAACCACAATTGGGTGCCTGGAGTATCCTTCCCATCTAGGCCTAAGGACTTGGATACACCTTGCCCCCTTGGCCTCATGTGGCAGGCCGCCAGTCATCCACCATGAGGTGGTGTACTTAGAAGGGGACCTCTTATCAGTTTGTTCCTCCTTGTATTCCTTCACTGACCTCGTCATGATTGATTGCAGCAATTTGATGAGCAGGCTAGGAGTCTAGACATTCCACTTATTGCCTATATCCCATATATGAAAGGTTATGCATCAAATACCTGATTATACACACATCATGGTTTATATCAATATGTGAGGAATAATGCATTAAAACATAATCATGCTGCATACTACAAAGATGAATAATATTGCTAATGATCTGATCGATTATATGCCTGATTGCTGCTGCCTTTTTACTTGGATTGATCACTTGATATGATTGTCTGATCCCTTCCTCCAAAAATGGAGCTCTCCTTCCCTCCCGTGGTTACCCTTCCTTCAAGGGTGGTGTCCCCTCTAAACACGCAAACTGATAGCTGCTGTTAACACAATGAAATTGTTGCCTTAATCATTATTAAGATCACTGCTTCATTAAGAATGAGATTGCTGTTTTATAATTAAATTAGAATGCTGCCTCTAGTTGATCTGCTCTGCTCCTAATTCCCATAATTTTTCATGGCTTGGCTTGCTAATCTTTCATATATGTCTCTGCTCTAAACCTGCTCATCATCTGCTCTCAATCAGCCCTTTTTGTCTGCTCTAAAGAGAATTAAATTCCATTCTGTTGTGTTTGGTTCTTACCATATTTTTTCTCCCTTTATACCACATCAAAAGGGTGCAGTTCCAAAAAAGACAACCTCTTTTAGGGGGGGTCGGTCTTAGTAAATATTTAACTAATTTAAGGGAGTCGACCTTAGGATATTAATCATGAGTCGGCCTCTTGTATATACATTGCCTAAGGTTTTTGGGAGGTTGGTCCTCTTTAGCTTTTATTAATTTTTTTTTCCTGAACTTAATTTGTTTAAGCTGCGATTTGGTTCATAGGACAGGGACATGACACGAGGTGCATCATATCATTGTTTGTTCTTAGTCTTCTCAAGAAGCACACCTCCAAAAACACTCACCTTGATCTAGTAGAGCCTAAAGGAGATATCCATTATTATCCTTTGGTCCTTTCAAGCCACAATTTGATCATAAGCCTTGCTTTCACCTTCGATGACACAACTTTAGCCTTAGGTGTTGTGCAAGTCTTTAGGATACCGACATAACCTCCATTATATAGCTCCTTGGCTTATCAGGGACTCTTTTCCATCACCTAACTCACATTCCATTGCACAAACACATACCACTTTAGCTTTACACATTCTCCTAGGGTTACTAGCAACATCTACTCAAAGAGGTGTTATATCTTGGGTCCTAGGTAAACCAGCACATTGGTACTTAGTTCTGGGACATGGTTTGCGAGCACATTGGTACTTAGTGACAGATTTATTGGAGTTTCAAGAGTTCTGGGACAGGGTTTGCCTCAAGCTGCTTTATATCATTGTTTGTTCTTAGTCTTCTCAAGAAACACACCTCTAGAAACACCCCCTTGGTCTAGTAGAGCCTAAAGAAGGAGAGATCCATTATTATCCATTGGTCCTTTCAAGCCACAATTTGATCATAAGCCTTACTTTTACCTTCGATGACCTAACTGTAGAATTAGGTGTTAGTGCAAGTCTTTAGGATTTTTGAAACTACATGTTTGAGCACCAACATAACCTCCATTATTTAGCTCCTTTGTAATAGGCAAGTCTTAGCCAGATAGCAAAATACAACAATGCAACATTCAAAACAACTTTGCAACTTACAAAAAGAATAAATGAAAGATGACAAAGATACATATTACTATTTCTAGAAAGAACGATAATTTTTTTTTTATTTTTTTTAAATGAAATAAAAGTACAGAAGGAAATAATTCTGGAAACAACTTGAAACATAATATTTAAACATCATTTCATATAACTTAAGGAAGAATTAAAATTAAATCTACTTTACCACTTACCAGATAACTGTATCTCGGAATGTGTCCTGAGTTCTTTTACGAATGCTTTGAAAGAAGGGAAAATATCATCGGGGCGATTTTCCGCCCAACCATAGACCATAACAGTCCCCCGGTGTCATTCCATAGGGAAGAACCTGACCCTTCGCAGAGAAACGGAGAGAGAATTCCAATGCCCCCCCTGAGCCCTGGTGATGTCCCTACACAGATCCCTAATCAATCATACACCAAGGTATATCCTACTAGTATGATTCCTGATTGGGTGTGAATCTGGGTACATGTCTGACTGAAACTATTCTCAATAGTTACACCTTGGCCAAGGTTTTAGTTGGGGCGCGTCACGAATTTTGTCGTGAAGTCAGATACACCCTGCTCGACATATTCTATGTCATTTTAAATTATCATCAGTCTCCCGTGCTACTGCACTCTGACCGTGATAAATAGACAAAATTATTGTTGGTTTAGGTGACTCATTCAACCAGTAAGGATATTACTTGCCTGCCCGCAAGTAGACCACATAGTGAGTTTTCTGGAAGATAGGAATGGTCAACTGAAACACTCATTAATGTATGTTTATTTTTTTTTATTTTTTTTACAAGGGCAGTGATCTGCTGATTCAAAGTTACATAATTATTTATTTCAATTTCCTCATAATGTATGATGGTTAACTTTGGTTTAATTACAGTCTTGAAGGTATAAACAGATGTATGTTTTCAGTCTCAAATTCATGAGTAGCCATTTAATATAGCAACATTATTTTCTCTGTTTCTTCCAATCATTGAAAGGGTCTTCCAACCATTGTTCTAGTTCCTTGGAGTCTACTCGGTAATGTAACTAGCATTAATTATACATACTACTACTCCGACACAACTGAAAATGTATAAGAATACTAATATGTATGCCGAATGAAAGATTCACTTCCTCTAGACTCAAAGTCAATTTCGAAGTTCTTTAGTTAAATAACTAGTTTCTGAGTTGCCAGAGGCTAAATTTTCGTTTAAAAATGACATATACAAGTCTGTTCATTTAATACCTTAATTTTCATCTAAGCTAAGGCTCAATGGACAGCTGGAATTTATTAAAAAATTCAGTGTTCTTTTCCTCAAGTACAGAAATAACTATTTAGTTCCTTCTTTTCTTTACAATACAAAGATACACGAGGCACAATCTTTTCTTCATTGCTTTTCACACACATTCTTGGAAAATTTAAACTCTCATTTGCATTGAACAAAGAATATAAACCTCCTTCCATTCTTTCAACATGTAAAGCTGAAGAACTAATCTTTCTTTCCTACCAAGTCAGCAGAGTTTTAAAATAATAAAAAAAAAAACTCTTTCTTTCTTCAGACATGCAGAGCTAGGAATTAAACAGCATAATTTCTCCTTGAACTCTTTTCTAACACCTAAAATTAAGAAGCAGAAGACTTTTTCTTTTCACTTATAAACGACTATATTTTATCACATGAATCTTTTTAAAATTGGAGAACAGACCCTCAAACGTACTCATTCAAACTATAAGCATTAATGACGAAGATTATTCCCAGCTCAAACAAGAATTCTTGTGCAAATTCTTTCCTATTCAGCTTAGTAAATTTCTTATGATCTCTGCCTTCTTTAATCGATAACCAAACAGTAAGGAAGCCAATCTTTTCAACGGAGATAGAGTAATTGCAATACACAGTAAAGTTGTAACAAGAACATGACCTGCTCTATTAAACGTTAGACACTTTAGCCGTAACTTGTCCACAAAATAAAATCTTCAGCTCAACCTGCTTCCACCGTCATCAACTCCAGCCTCTTTCAACGTCTCCAGGTCCAGCTCCACTTGCCGCCAACTCCTCCAGCTCCTTCTCTACTAATTGTTTTTTTTTTGAATGAGAAGATCCCTAACCGTTTTGTTTTTGCCTCCGAATGGAAGAAGAAGAATGAAACCGTTTTTTTTTAATTTCCCTCTTAAAACTTCAGATGTCAAAACAATATAAAATCCTCACAATACGTCAAACCCTAATTCGCATTTCCGTTTCAATGAAACCAAAGCATAAATCAATTCAGAATACGTTATTGTTTGGTCAATTTAGAAGTTGTAAACTATATTTCCTTTCGATAATCTATGCTCAAATATTTATCGTTTTTAATTGCCGCAACAAGGAAAAAAATAACGCATTATTGCCCAAGATACATTATCGTATTTAAAAAAAAAAATCTAATTAAACACTTAGTGGGTCGAAGTTGGGGTGGTGACCACATGGTGGTGTTGCCTAGATTAATTTTGTTTTTAAAACTATATTAATAGATTTTTGTTTAATTTTGGCTTTATTAAATTGAGGAAAATACGTTGCTAAGAATTAAATTTAATATAACGTTAAAAAGAAACGTTATTATAATTATTTTCTTTTTGATGAATATCCTTAGTTAATTTATTAAGTAAATAATTAAAAATTAATTATATATTAAAAAAAAGGAAATTATTAATGAACTCATATCGAGTCATTTCCCCAAATTCAGCTGACCAAGGATAGGGTGGGATGGTGACAGGTGGCCAAGGTGATGAGATAATCTGACGGTAATCGACATTGACAAGACCAAAAACTGGCTGACGGAAATATTAAAACACAGTGTACTTATTGTCTGGCTTAGGTAGACATAGAATTCTCTTTTCATTCCCCGTTCCCGATGATATTTTCCCTCCTTTTGCAAAGGACGATGGTCTCTGCACACACTCAGAACGAGCACATATGGATTAATGACATTGTAATCATTTCTTTAACGAATATATTACGTGCCAAGAATTGTAGCTGATTGTAATCAAAAGTTTACCCTCAGCAACATAATTTGCTGCATTGTCGGTCACCACCTGTACCATGTTCTCCTCACCCACATCTTCAATCACCTCCTCTATCTGCTCACATAGGTAGGTGGCATTCTTGCAATGGGTGGAGGCATCAATGGACTTGATGAAAACGGTGCCCCCTGAAATAAAAAAATAAAGCTAGGTCAATGATCATTCAATAAATCATTAGATAAAAAATAAAAAATTAAAGACTATATGAAACGAAAATTAATCAATCACCTGCAGAAGAAACAAGAAAATTAAGGAGAGTTCTGTTTCTCCAATCCGTCCAACCATCAGTCATGATGGTGCAACCTTTAGTGCTCCATATCTGGCGTTGTTCATCTAAATCCTTCTTCACATCATCCACCATTTGAGACAAAATGGGTCCCCTCAAATCACTCTCACTAGGGGCTTTGAACCCCGCCCCGCATATGGTAATGGCATCAACCATTTGTTGCCAATAAGGAGACCTGTCGCAAAGAAACTCAATGAGATAAGTTAAGTATAAAAATTAAAACAATCAAAGTTATCAAACATAAAAGTTAGTAAAACATTCACCTGGCTACAAAGAATGGAATACAGCTGTAGCTCCAAAACCTGCCAACTGCCATTTTAGCAGCATCATGGACCTCCTTGTTCCAACCCATGCCCTCAAGCGATGGTTGGGACCCAGGAGTAGTGCGAGGCACAAAGAAGGAATCCAACCTAGATTTACGAATCCTAGGTCCAATGGTAACACTCCCACTACAACTACTAGTGGTAGGAGCATGAGAAGTGGCGGTGGCACTGCCACTTATAGAAGCAGAAGCAGAAACGGAAGCACCAACAGTAGCAAACTGAGTGGGACGATATGGAGGTAAGGAAGAAGGGCCTCCAACACAACCTAACTGTGTCCCTCTTCCTAAAACTGTCTCTCTCCCAATGGCCGCTTGATCCTCCTTTTGTTTCTTTTTCCTTTCAATCTCCTCAACCATTACATAACATTCACGTACGGCCTCAGGGATTGCTTTTAGGCATGGTTCGGCACCAGCAATATGGTATTTTAGCCTATATATACTTCCATGGAATATTGTTTTGCAAAACATACATTTTGTTTGCCCCTTTCCTTGCCCTGGAAAATCCTCATGATATTTCCAAGCAGGGTCCTTTCTAATGGGGGGTCTAGAAGTTTATGGATATATCACATAAGCATAAGCGCAAATTGTAGCTGAAGAAAATAACAAACATAGATATATAAATATTGTCAAATGTATACAATATTACAAAACTCATGGAATAAAAAATCCATGTCATCATATGATCATCATCAAATGTTTCATACAAATACCAAAGGTAAATAGTAAATACTAAATAAAACTACAAGTGTACAAGCCTATGGCTCAGAGGGCTGTGCACTCTCTCGCCCTGGCCCCCTGCGTAGGCGTTTAAAGTAGGTCTTGGATGATTCAGCAACCATAGTCGCTCCCCGTGACACCATGCCATGCTCACCAACATCAGGAACAACTGTGTCACTCCGAGTCTCAGTATTTCCTGTCTCTGCTCGTGCTCTCTGCTCCTCCTCTGCCATGGCTACAACCTCAGCCTCTATATCTACCTGGTCGATCCAATCAATGTCATCATCACTAAATACAGCTGTAGGAGTCCCACGAGCTGTCTGATTCTCATTGGCCCACTCTCCTTCAAGATCAACCTCATCTAGAATGATAGGAGAGATGTCAACTAATGCATTCTTTCTCATTCTCAGGCGGAGGTTGTAGTGAACAAAGACGAGATCATTCATCTTCTCCACAGATAATCTATTGCGCCTCTTGGAGTGTATGTGCTCAAACATACTCCAATTGCGTTCACAACCTCATGCGCTGCATGGTTGGCTCAAGATGCGAATGGTCAACTTCTGAATATTTGGTGTCTCTGGGCCAAAAAAGCTCCACGAATGATCTGAGTTTGAAATGAGAAAAAAAAAAAATCAGTCTCACTCATGAACTCATTTAACAAGTTACAATATAGTATTGAATAAAACTAAAATTAAGCCTCACAATTTATTTTTACCTGGCATCATAGTTGTCCTACTGTCTTTGGCGACAGGACGAGAGAAGGTCTCCCCTTGTGCATCTGAGAACAACTGTAGCTCTCGAAAAAGGTCTATCTGAGAAGTACCAGCAGGTCCCATCTTCTCCATGATTGCATATAGCCCATTAAGGACCTCCACATCAGCCTTGAAAGAAGGGATAAAACAGAATGCCGGATTCAGATAATAGGCTGCCGCATGGATGGGCCTATGAAGCTGATGATGCCATCTCCCATCAATGATCTCCCAAATGGGACCATACTTGCTCTCATCTCCTCCATAGACAAATCTGATGGCCTCCTTCGCCCTATCCATGCCCTCATATATATAGCCCATTGCGGGCTTATCTCCATCCGCAACTCACAACAAAACCAACATTACAATTTACAATGCAACACATTATGTCCAAACTATAGATGGGTGCCTCTCCATCAATAGTCTACCTGCAGCAACATAATGTGTTGCATTGTAAATTGTAATTAATGGAGGTACAAACTACAAGATAGTAATTAATTTGCAAACAAAATTAGTTTGTAATCAAAAGTTTACCCGCAACAACATAATTTGCTGCATTGTCGCTCACCACCTGTACCACGTTCTCCTCACCCACATCTTCAATCGCCTCCTCTATCTGCTCACATAGGTAGGTGACATTCTTGCAATGGGCGGAGGCATCAATGGACTTGATGAAAACGGTGCCCCCTGAAATAAAAAAATAAAGCTAGGTCAATGATCATTCAATAAACCATTAGATAAAAAATAAAAAATTAAAGACTATATGAAACTAAATCACCTACGGAAGAAACAAGAAAATTAAGGAGAGTTCTATTTCTCCTATCCGTCCAACCATCAGTCATGATGGTGCAACCTTTAGTGCTCCATATTTGGCGTTGTTCATCTAAATCCTTCTTCACATCATCCACCATTTGAGACAAAATGGGTCCCCTCAAATCACTCTCACTAGGGGCTTTGAACCTTGCCCCGCATATGGTAATGGCATCAACCATTTGTTGCCAATAAGGAGACCTGTCGCAAAGAAACTCAATGAGATAAGTTAAGTATAAAAATTCAATGAGATAAGTATAAAAACTAAAACAATCAAAGTTATCAAACATAAAAGTTAGTAAAACATTCACCTGGCTACAAAAAATGGAATACAGCTATAGCTCCAAAACCTGCCAACTGCCATTTTAACAGCATCATGGACCTCCTTGTTCCAATCCATGCCCTCAAGTGACGGTTGGGACCCAGGAGTAGTGCGAGGCACAAAGAAGGAATCCAACCTAGATTTACGAATCCTAGGTCCAATGATAACACTCCCACTACAACTACTAGTGGTAGGAGCATGAGAAGTGGCGGTGGCACTGCCACTTATAGAAGTAGAAGCAGAAACGGAAGCACCAGCAGTAGCAAACTGAGTGGGACGATATGGAGGTAAGGAAGAAGGGCCTCCAACACAACCTAACCGTGTCCCTCTTCCTAAAACTGTCTCTCTCCCAATGGCCGCTTGATCCTCCTTTTGTTTCTTTTTCCTTTCAATCTCCTCAACCATTACATAACATTCACGTACGGCCTCAGGGACTGCTTTTAGGCATGGTTCGGCATCATGTCCACGCACACCAGCAATATGGTATTTCAGCCTATATATACCTCCATGGAATATTGTTTTGCAAAACATACATTTTGTTTGCCCCTTTCCTTGCCCTGGAAAATCCACATGATATTTCCAAGCAGGGTCCTTTCTAATGGGGGGTCTAGAAACTGAAGTAGACATTTTAGGATAGTTTTGTGAAACTTGAAGTTGAGGCAAATGATAAAGTGAAGTTTGCTGCAATAAAACATTACAAATACAAAATAAAATTAATACATATTACATACATTCAAAAAAACTAAAGTAGGGTTTGTCAAACCCTACTTTAAAAAAAAAGAAATTTACAAACCCTACATAGTACAACACTACAACTACATACTACATGCTACATACAAACATACAAAAGATTTTGAAAGAAAATGTAAAACTTTCAAAATAAATGAATAGAAAATGGATTTTTCGCATACAAGAAACAAACCAATCTTCAAAAAAACAACCGTACCTCTTACAACAAGCTTGAAACGAGCTGCAAAGTCTTCCTATCCAACTCTTGGTGCACCAAATCGAAACACAATGCAGCTCCAATGTGACAAATTGAAGAAAACTTGAGCTTCCTCCTTGCTGGTTTTTCTTCTATTCACCCTTGTTTTTCTTCCCAACTCACTTTACTCCTTTTTTTGCAAGTGAATGAAATGAAAGTCACTTTTAGGGATAGAAGCTAATTAACATAAAAAAACGGACTTAAAAAAACATTGCAAACTATTTTTTTTTTGTCTTTAAGTTTAGTTGGATGCCGACCGAGTCTGGGGCTTGGGACTCGCCGAGTTTGGCGAGTCTGGCGAGTTTACTCGCCAGTCCGAGTCCCTGGGACTCGCCGGGCCTAACTTGTACTCGGACTCGCCGAGTCTGGGCGAGTCCCGTTTCTATGGTCAGGAGTGTTCCTTTGTTAGATTCCAGCACCCCATCATCAAATACTCTGACATACACTAGTGTGAGACTATCATATACTTTTGTAGGACACTAGCATCTATCACAGTATGTAGGCAATATGTGGGTAATCACATCACTTAATTAACAAACATCAAAGGAACAATTCTAAATGCATCCTTGACTTGACCATTGTACAATGTCTACTAGTCTAGATCCATATCAACTTTATATTTCAAATAGGCTGAGAATGTGGAATGTTACATAAAACTGCTACTGGCAATCTGAAAGATATTAAATCTGCATTTACCTGCTTGTGAAAGACTTTAAACAAATGCTACATTGCCAATGAACAGTACTTGCAAAATTTTAATTACATACCATAAGTATGACATAGAAAATATAAGAAAACAATAAGTTTATTGCACAAGATTGGTGCACCATACAATTTGGAAAGGGAAGTCTCGACACATTATTGCCTTTACATTGACATTTGCCTTACTAGTTATGAGACCACACAATTGTCAGTTAAGGCACATAGATAACGAGAAATTGATTAACTCACTACCCAAGTTGACAATACAATAATTAACCGCACGATAGAGTCTGCTACAAATCATTTATTTATTTGTATGCTGATAACAATAATTAAAAATAACATGATGTATTATAGTGGGACGAGTCTACAATGTGATCAAGGGCTTCTTCAAACTTTATGTCTACACAGATTGGATCTGCTTCGTCCGACCCTCCAATTTCTTCCTTGATATGAATGATTTGGTGGGCTCATTGGTTGGTTTTCTTCTTTTATCTTGAGTCTTTTAGTTGAAATATAAAGGTTTCTCCTTTTTGATAGGTCTCGCTCTTACATTTGGTGAGTCTCTATTTGTGCACTGGTTTATAGGAGTATGCTAATGATGTGAAATATATCTATTCATTTGAGAGGTTTTACAAATTGCATGATTTTTGCCCTTCCAGTTTGGCTTCTAATGGTTTCTTTAATGCCTTCTAATTGGTCTTTGGTGATGTTCTCCACTATCACATCCTCATGTGAAGTTAGGGCCTAGAAAGGTTGTTTCTTTGTAGCTACTCATTTGGTTGAAAATGAGGTTTGCCATTATGTGGTTGAGCTCTTTGGAATTTGTTGTTGTCTATGGCAATTTTCCTTTTCATCACCTTTTGGGTGATCTTTGGGGTGTTTCCTGAGAATCTAGTTCTTTTGAGCTCTTTGTGAGGGTTATCCCTCTTAAGCCCATGGCTCTTCTGTTTCCTAGAATTCTTGTGTAGGCAAATCCTTTTAAATGGCTATGCCATAACATTTTCTGCATTTGAATGGGATTCTTTTACAATGATAAACTGTAATGTCCCCTACTAGGAGGCTGCCAATTCCTGTAACCTAATAATAGTTCTGATCTGATCTGGTCGATGATCATGTCACTGGATGCTTTTGACTCCTTTCTTATATCTTTTCAATGTGAGGGAGAGGTCACACCTCTTCATTATGGATGCCTTTTGGCAAGAGACACACCCTTTCACCATTAGCACCCTTTGAAAGAGTGCAACTCTTCGTTACTTCTGCCCTTTGAAAGGGACACAACCTTTCACAATTAGATCTGCGCTTCTTATTTAAATCAGATTTGCACTTCTGATTCCCAAATTATCCCCTTCTCAAAATGAGGTTCTTTTCGCCCTTTTATATCCCATGTTTGAGGGAGTCACAACTTTTCCGTCCATGTCTTTTGACCATTCATTAACTTAATTAAATTTTAAATATATTATTTTATATTTTAATTTTATTCTTTTCTATTTTAATATTATTATTATTTTTTATTAAATTCTATTCCAAAGTGGGGACATTACATAAACTCAAATTTGACTTTTATTTAGTGACTCGGCAAGTTAATTTTTTTCCTTTAATACAATTACACAATGTATCAAGTGAGTAAATAAAACACTGGGGAAGTTTTTTAATGAGATTTGCATACAAAAAGAGTACAAAATTGCATCATCATGCATATACAATAGCCAATAAATATGATTTGTATTATGGTAATTAAAAATCATATGTTCATGCTTCCTTTTCCTTTTGCAATTGGCTGCAACTCCACTCTTGCACTAGAGATTGTACCACTACCATAGAATTAAAAGGCAATTACTCTTTTGCCTCAACATTATCTATCATCTTCTGTAAAATTGCTCCTTTGCACTAGAGATTGTACCTCCACTTTAGAATTAAAAGGCAATTATCTATCATGATGAAATCCAATCTAATGCCTCTTGTTTTTGTTTCACCTTCCTTTGCTTCTCACAAAATCTACATTAACAATCTTTTCTTCTGTAAACATGGCTGTAAATTGGGCGTGTCCTCATTTTGCAGAGTTCAGTGGCTATACAAATCAATCTTATCCAAGTCAATTGGCTCTTGATCAAATGTGCTCATTTTTTTGTGTGAAGGAAAAGGTTGTATTGTACAAAGATGAATTGGTTGAGGCGTTTTTGTGTCAATTTGCTGCATATATTCATGTGAATGGTTTCAAACAAACTCTACTTGCACTCATATCTAAAGCATTACAAGGTTCGGAAAAAATGTGAGGGCTAGCTTTTGAAGATTTGGGGTCTTTTTGCCCCAATCTTCCCACCTATTAGTTGCAAAGAAGGCATTCATAATTAATAATTTTAATTAAAGATTCTTTTTTTTTGTTACTTGGTGCTTTGGCAATTATCCCATAGATAGCTAGTGGCAAAGAAAGAGCATCCCATAACTTGCTTGTACTTTTGCAACTCCCCAATAATTAGGTCCCTAATCCCAACCTCAGGTATCATCCTCTCATTATATATTGATAGAATCTTCATATCCTTCTCATTAATATCCATTGCAGTCCTCCAAGAAAAAGAAACGAGGTTGAGGTAATACCCTGCTACATAAAGGGTTGGTGAAGTTAATCGTTCCACCTTTGATCAATGATCTCTCAGATGGGTTCAAGTTTTGCCTTGTTCATGGCCTTACAAATGTAATCCATTGGTTTCTCTCCCCATACACCAAGTATAAAACTATGACTAAAGGCTCCAACACATTCAAAGAAAAAAATTATAATTAAAATAAGTTCAAATAAAGTAATAATATTTTGTAATTAGATTATACGATAAGAGAAATTAAAGATATAATCAAATATTTGAATTGAAGTTTGGAGTTATCTTGATGATTTTTGTAGTTCTATTTTTCAAACTGAGAAAAACCTCTTCGTGTCATTCTCTCCATCTGCTTTCTTTGAATAAGATGCATTCATAAGCATTTGCTTCAAAGATGGGCATGAGAGTACAAATGATCTGCAAAGGTGAGGAAGTTAGTTGCAAACTATGTCACACTCGCACAAACTCTTTCCCCTTGATGCGTTCTTTCATCAAATTGAGAATCCAAAGTTGATTGTAGATGGTGATTTTCTTGACTTCTTCCATCCTAGTCTCACCTGATCAATCTTGCATACATCCTCCAAGAGAAAGTCAAGGCAATTGGTGTTAAGACATGGACCAGCTAGGACTCGAACCTAGGACCTTCCATATGTGCTGGAGTGCTCTACCACTGAGCTACTGGCCCCTTAAGCCACACCTCTTGTGTGCTTGGGGCTCCTTGCCTGAACCTGGCTTTGATACCATGTTAAGACATGGACCAGCTAGGAATCGAACCTAAGACCTTCCATATGCTGCTGGAGTGCTCTACCACTGAGCTACTGGCCCCTCTTAGACCAGTCCATCGTTGGTCCGGGTGTGGCTTATTTCCAACACCAACAATGGTAGCACAAGAGGGCCAAAAAAATGTTGGCTGCTTCCTTGGAGTAATCTCTTTGTTGCTGCATTATAGGTTACAACTTGCACCACATTTTCAATGTCCACCTTTAATACTCAAATTATCTACATTCTTTACATATGCGAAGCATCTATAGGCCTCAAAAATCCCATCTTACTGTTAAAGACTGCTAGAAAATTGATGAGGGTGACTCCTATTTGTTTACCTATCTAGAAGTAAGGTGCTTCTAAATTTGTTTCACTATAACATTTTTCTCTTTTAGAATTGTTTCTGCATTTGTAAATGCCTCGTGGAACAATAAATCATTTATGTCATATGTAGTGAGTGTTGGTGTTGGAAATAAGCCACACCCGGACCGACGATGGACTGGCCCAAGAGGGGCCAGTAGCTCAGTGGTAGAGCACTCCAGCAGCGTATGGAAGGTCCTAGGTTTGAGTCCTAGCTGGTCCATGTCTCAACATGGTATCAGAGCCAGGTCCAGGCTAGGAGCCCCAAGCTCGCGAGAGGTGTGGCTTAAGGGGGGGTGTTGGTGTTGGAAATAAGCCACACTCGGACCGACGATGGACTGGTCCAAGAGGGGCCAGTAGCTCAGTGATAGAGCACTCCAGCAGCGTATGGAAGGTCCTAGGTTCGAGTCCTAGCTGGTCCATGTCTCAACAGTGAGTGTTCTAGACCATTTTACTGCAATTGTCAAGATTGTGGCCAATTTCTCCCAATATGTGCCCTTTGCTAGGTTGAAAGGAATGCTGTTGTAGAACCAAATATTAGCACAATCCAGGCCTACTAACTTGTGCTTGCCCTTGTATCACATTGTGCCTTCAAGGCAGGCTGTGATCCAAGCATGGCTTAAGCGGCAAAAATGCTTTCTGACTAGACTTTACACAAGGTTGATGAAGTGGATTTACTGCAAGTTTGTGGAGCATGATTGGAGTCACCTGTTTGCATCCACTTTTGTTTTCTACACCATGTCGGGGTTCATAATTGTTGCCATGGTGGTTTTGGAATATAGTTTGACATTGTGACTAGCAAAACATTTAAGGTGGTACTTTATGCAATTGATACTTCCACTCCTTTTTAGCCCATGGTAGCTGCACAATTTTCATAGGGGAATAACAGTGTGGCAATAGACAACACAAATTCTTAGTTATTTTGGTCCTATCATAAAGGGCTGGTGAGAATGAGTGGGGCAACAATCACCTGCCGTGTTTATCCTTCAGATACTGCTAGAACCATAAATGATTGTTGAAGTGAATAATCTGAGTAAAATAGTATACAAAGCATCAGGGACAAAAAAATTGTTGAGAGGTTTTGTTCATAGTGCTAAGTTAATGTTTGCTATACAAAAAGTAATATTTGAAGAAAATGTCCACTACCTAACCCTCTTGCAAAAATGGCTGACTGAGTTGTGGAATTGCTTTCAGTAACTGCGAGATAGTGATTTAGAAGCTTAGTCTAGTTCTTGAAGCTCATTTATATTTGTTGGTGAACATAGTTGCAGATATTTTAGTTGTTGGATCATGCACTGTTTATTATGAATATTTTGTAGTTGCATGATTTTTTTTAGATGCTAATTTGCTTTACGTCTTTCAGGGCAAACGCACAACAGCCAAAGCTCTTTGTGGGCATGATTCTCATCTTGATCTTTGCTGAAGCCCTGGCCCTTTATGGTCTTATTGTTGGCATTATTCTCTCTTCACGTGCTGGTCAGTCAAGGGCAGAATAAAGGGAGGATAGAAATGCTATTAATTCACATGGTTAATTTTGCCATCTTTAGTCTAAGATCACCGTGCTTGTAAAATCTGTCTGAAAAATGATTTATTTTTTGACTGTAGTGCTATACTCAAATATCTTTAATGATTGTTTTCTTCTAGTTCTAGAATTTGGATATTTTTCAATTGAAGAATTTTATTTGGAGCATCGTTATTGGTACAGTATAAACAGGTTTGTGTTAAATTGGTTGAACGATACACACAATTTAATTGATAGTGGACAATAGTTCCCTTTTGTGGTTTAAGTTAAAAGCCTTAACAAAATAATAATCCATATACTATAGAAACCATATTGGTCACACTAGGTGTATGAAAATTTGTATATTGCTCATCACAAATTTTTGGGGAATGATATGCTTGTTAACAACATTATGTAAAACTGTGCTGCTGTTGAAACAAGGTATTGTCATATGATGCTTTGTTGGTCAAACATAGAATTGCATTATATATCAAATGCCATGAAAGAATAGGGCAGGGAAAGCAGAATTTTGTATCTTGGTGTCTTTATTAGTTGATTTTATATACCACAGGCTTAGACCAATATTAGAATTTTAACTTTTATGTAGTTTGTCAAAATCAGTAAGTTCTGGTAGCATATGTCCAAGAAAATTGTTTAATCATAAAGCCTAGCTATTATCTTATAGGTCGCCGTTGGCTTGTACAGGTATTCTGAAACCAATTTTGAAAGTTTTCATAGGAAAATTATTGGTAATTGATTTGAATTAAAGCGTTGTGTTCTTATAGTTAAAAACTTTTCACTTTGCAACATGAACATTTGAATGGAAGTATTTGTTTTGAACATCTGTGATTGCTTAATTTAGTTTGTTTGGTGCTTTACCTAGGTCTCTATGTTTTCTTTGCAACACATTGATCTTGTATGTTCAAGTATATAGTGCTCCAATTCTATGTAAAGCAACTTAGAAATATAAATAGAAATTAATTAACCCATGCCAAATGACCAAGACTCGTCAGATGGCTGCTAAAGCCTCAATAATGTCTTTGTTCCAAATGTATCATCATAACAGTCTGTGATCGAGGGTTTTCATGTTTTGTTAATTGAGCAGAGACCCTTTATATTTATGGAAGACTGTGCAAGGTCTCGAAGATATTTTATAGGCTTTTCATAATTCCTAATTATTGAAGTTGTTTGAAAATTATAGAAATTGAAATTAAAGTTTCTGATTGAATGCCATGAAATGGGTTAGTCTGATAAAACGCTAATGTAATTAATTGAATGAATACCATATGATTCTATGATTGTGTAGATTATTGTCTCAACAATGTTAGTGTACAATAATGCATTAAATTGTGTGTAATTAAGTGTACATGATTGTATTCTAGAACATTTTGATATTTGGGGTGACTTTTCTATTTTGATTTTTAAATGCAACAATACCATTTGTTGGTCATGATTTCATGTTGAGCTCAATTTCAACTTGGCTGAATCTTTTAGTGTGCCGTCTTTTCACTTAACAACTTTGACCATTTTTTAATAAAAATTATGGATTTGTATGGTGATTTGAGATGGATTGCAACTTTGTGAGAATTGATTTATATATACTCTGTTTATCCAATTTTGTATTGAGCACTTGATACTGCTATGAGCTAATTTTGTTGGGTTTTAATTATTCCTATATGCATGTGTGGTGCTGTGTCCATTTGGGCATAATATTTGAGCACAACACATATTAGCCCTCTTAGAATAATGATACTTCATTTTGGAATTTTCTATTCCAATGTGGATGTGGAGATTTGTCCACTTGAGCACGGTATTATGGCACAACACATAAATGTAGACAATACAATAGTCCAGGCAATACTTTCATTGGGATCAAGTTGGGAGATCCCCTCAGCAAAACTGTCCGTAGTAGGAACAAACTGTTGTTGTGAAACGTCGTCTGGAGTAGACTCAATAGGAGCAAACCTTTGCTTCAGAACAAAAGCAGCAGGAGATGAAGCATCAAGGCCAGAAGAGGCCACACCAGAAGTAACTAGTGGGCCAGTAGAGGCCACATCAACTATTAGAGGCACCACCTCATCTCGAAGGGGGTCCTCATCCACACATGAGGAGCCAACATCATTAGAATTAGAAGCCATAACAGTTAAATGGTCAACAGTAGTGTCTTTCTACCAAGTAGCAACACCTTTATGACGAGAAAGAGAACAATCCGAAGCTAAATGATCCCTTAAAAAGCAAAACCGACAGCGAAAGGGGAGACCATCATAATCCAATGATTGAGTCCAAGGCCTATCCCCAACCATGAGGACCACATCACTTGGGAGTGGTAGAGAGATGTCAATATTGATTAAATGCGAGCGAAGGTGGAATGACCCATGGTGGATGTGGCATCATCAACCTTCAAGAATTGACCAATAGTGTTACCAATGGCCTCATAACAAGGACGCTCCCAGAAATAAAGGGGAAGGTTGGGAAGACGAACCCAAATCAGACACACATTAAGTGGTTCAGTAAGAGGGTTGAAAGGAGTCGTCCAGGGCTTGACCAAGAGAGAGTTGACTCCCCAAGCCCACAACTTACGCAACACCAAGTCATGATCATCAAGAGAAGCATAGGAAGCAATGATGAAATCCCTAGCACAAGGGAAAAGCTCAATGCAACCAACAACCAAAGGCTTCCAAGAATTACTTACCCAATGATGGAGGTCAGGGAGAGAAGCCCATAACCCAATAAATTTATAGACCAAACCATAACGTTGGTAGAAGCCAATGTTATCTATCACATCTTGCCCACAAACCACCACAGGGGAAGTCTTGGCACAAGAGAGGGGATGCGGTTTCCCCTTTGGAGGAAGAAGAACAACATCCACATGAGCAAAGCTACGCCCTCTAGGAGGAGGTCCAATAACCCCAACACCAGAGTTCCTATCTGTTGGCATTGTGTTGTCATTGATGTCAACCGATATAGAAGGGCAACCGGTATGGGAGTATTGTTGACATGCAGTTATTGATGTCAACTAGTGTTGCAGATCACTAGTAAAGAAGAGTGTCATTCAGAGGAATGACCACTAGAGTCACTGGTACAGAAGTTAGTGTTTGACTTGTTTGGATGATATAAACAGGTTACCAGTATAGTCTGTCACTGGTAAGGAGAATATGTCATTTGGTAAGTGATGAGTTGACATGAAGAAGACAAATCAACAAAGTGAGTAGTTGCCAACCGACAAGCTTATGACCAATGTACAAGCAGGATAAGCGAGGTGCTTGAGCTGTTGTTTGTGATGAAGAGACAGATTGTTACCTTAATCACATCAATACAGGAGGAGAAGAATGTACAGGTCATCGGTATACCGAGTGGATGCAAAACAACAAGACTCCCACCAGATGAAGATGCAATCACCATGTGAAGAGATGATTGACAGTGAATGTGCCTCAATTGGATCACATGTGCCTGATTGAAGGTATGCGACACAAACAGGGAAGACACATGAGTGCATTACAAGATGCAAATGACAAGGATTCACTACCACCGGTAAGTGGAGCTTATCTCCTATTATGCATAGTGTGCATCATAGTTCTGTGAGATAAGGAAGAAGAGGTAAAGGTAGGTGTTTGAAGGATCACACCGGATCTACCAGTAAATCACTTCAGATGAGGAAGACGCATCACCACCTCCACCTCACAAAGACATCCCTGTTTACGGAGAAGCACAGATAAAGACCTCTTGGGTTCCTGAGTTGGAAACTTCTTCCACAGACCCTACGTCTCATCCTACGCCTGATTCTGACAGGGAGAGTACCATCAATGACCTTCACCATAACGTCTTAACCCTCACTGATACATCTAACGAACTTAACCTAATCGATGAAGTAATGCCCATTATCCATCCCGAATTCATCGAATGGAACCAACCAAATCCCCCATGTCTTGACCTCTTCCAAAACGATGAGGCCATCATTGACTTTTTGAAATTAAGGGATAACCTACCAAGCAAGGATCACAAAGCTGGATTCGCCATAGAACTTAATAGCGCAGCATACTTCGGGGCGGATGCCAAACCTTTCAGCTGCAAAAATATAACAATAAAACATGGATCTTCCAGTGAAAACCACACCGTGACACTATTTGATTCAACAAAAGTAAAAAGAAAGAGCGTATCCAACGGTGAAAACCTCTCTGAGGCGCTTGAGGATGAAGGGTTTGACATTCTCCCTGCTAGTACACAACAGGAACGATCAACGATTCTCATCGAGGAAACCAAAGAATACAATGTGGGGACTCCTGAAACTCCTCACCTCATACATCTGGCATCTCTTCTAACTCCAGAGGAACAACCTAAGTTTGTCGAATTCTTCCAGAAGCGTCAGATCAACTTTGCATGGTCGTATGCGGACATGCCTGGACTTGATCCTGATTTAGTCATGCATCACCTCACCATAGCAGAAGGAGCCAAACCTGTCAAGCAGAAGCTTCGTAAGATGCATCCTCAGATTGTAGTACTAGTCAAAACAGAACTCAAGAAACTCCTAGATGTTGGTTTCATTAGACCAATTGATTATGCAGATTGGATATCCAACATTGTTCTTGTCGGCAAACCAAAAGGGGGCATCCGCATTTGTATCGACTTCAGAGATCTGAACAAGGCATGTCCTAAGGATGACTTTCCCCTACCAAACATCGACATCATAGTAGACCTAACAGCAGGACATGCCATGCTTTCACTCATGGATGGCTTTTCAGGGTATAATCAAATAAAGATCGCACCAGAGGATCAACATAAGACAACCTTCACATGTCCATGGGGCACATATTGATGGAATGTAATGCCTTTTGACCTCAAGAATGCAGGAGCAACCTATCAACGAGAAATGACCACCATCTTCCATGACATGATGCATACTATGATGGAAGATTATGTTGATGACTTACTAACAAAATCACTCACTAGAGAAGGTCATCTCGACATATTAGATAAAATATTTGATAGACTAGAACAATACCATGTTCGACTCAACCCAAAGAAATGTGTCTTTGGAGTAACCTCCGGGAAGCTTCTAGGATACATTGTCTCAAGTAAAGGTATTGAGGTCGACCCAGCAAAAGTCAAAGCAATCATGGACATGTCACCACCAAAGAATATCAGTCAGCTAAGAACATTACAAGGACGACTACAATCCATCCGAAGATTCATTGCACAATTGGCTGATAAGTGTCACCCATTCACACACTTGCTACACAAGAACATCCGCTTTCAGTGGGATGCCAGATGCCAGCAAGCATTTCAGATGCTCAAAGACTATCTCATGAATACACCATTGCTGATCCCACCAGATCCAAGTCGACCTCTACTACTCTATATATCAGCAACAAGTACAACATTGGGTGTACTATTGGCACAACATAATGCAGAAGGGAAAGAGTGTGCTGTTTGCTACATCTCTCGAACACTGGCTGGCTATGAACTCAATTACACACCTATTGAGCGAGCTTGCCTAGCAGTAATCTTGGCAGCCACAAAACTAAGGCACTATCTGTTAACACACAAAGTACAACTCATTGCAAAGATTGATCCACTAAAGTATTTACTCAGCAAAGCAGCATTGACAAGACGCTTGGCCAAATGGGTAATGATTCTCAGTGAATTTGACATCGAGTATGTAGATCGTAAAGCTATCAAAGGTCAAGTTATTGCAGATCAATTGGCCGAAGCACCACTCATAGGTGATCATCCTCTCATTTCCAATTTTCCAAAATGAAGAGATATTCATGATCACAACAACACAACCATGGAAACTATACTTTGATGGTTCATACACTAGGCATGGCTCGGGGGCAGGCATTCTGTTTATCACACCTCAAGGTGACAGCATCCCGAAGTCTTACAGGCTCACATTTCCATGCACTAACAACATAGCAGAGTATGAGGCCTTGATCACAGGACTCAGACTAGCCGTACAATGGAAATTACAAGAACTACAAGTATATGGTGACTCACAACTGGTCATTCGACAAGCAACAGATGAATATCAGACCAAAGATGATAAACTCATGCCATACAAGCAAATGGTGGACAGTCTAAAGGCATCATTTACTACAATTACCTTTGAGCAGATACCAAGAGATCAGAATCGAGCTGCTGACGCTATGGCTACCATCGCATCTCTCCTAGATCTTCTGCAGAATTCAACACGCTACGAGTTCTTGGTAGAACAGCTTTGGATCCCTGCTTATGATATCCCCGAATCCGAGATGATATGTCGCCTTGTTGGTTCCGAATCCCCATGGTACGGTGAGTTCTACACCTATCTTCGCGATCACACCCTTCCTCCCAACCAATCAAATAACCAACGTAAAACCTTCATTCGCCAAACTGCTCGATATACCATTATTGCCGAAACCCTATACCAACGTAGTCTTGATGGTACTCTCCTTCGATGTCTGGAACAAGATGAGATAACAAAAGCCTTGGAAGAGGTACATGAAGGAATTTGTGGAACGCATGCAAGCGGTCCGTCACTAGCCAAGAAACTCCTGCGCAATTCATACTATACTTTGTCAGGAAGTGCAAGAAATGCCAAATTCATGGAGACCTAATACATGCACCGGCACAAGAATTGCAACCAATCACAACACCATGGCCTTTTTGTCAATGGGGCCTTGACCTTGTGGGTAAAATCCATCCATCTTCATCCAATGGTCACAAATTCATCATTACCGCCACCGAATACTTCACAAAGTGGATCGAAGCTGTTCCACTTACCCAAGTCACCGGCAAGCAGATCGCCTCATTCATCCTTAATTACATCATCTGCCAGTATGGTGTACCCATATCCATCATCACAGATAACGGTCTTCCTTTCAAAAATCAAGATGTCCGTGAACTCTGTGAGAAATTTCACATCCAACACCGCTTTTCCACCCCCTATTACCCACAAGGCAATGGTCAGGCTGAAGCATCAAATAAAAACATATTGAGAATCCTCAAGAAGACAATCAATAATGTCGGTCGTGATTGGCATGTTCAATTGAATCCCGCACTATGGGCATATCGAACTAGCATTCGAACCCTTACAGGCGCAACTCCATACTCATTGGTCTATGGAGCAGAAGCTATCTTACCTATTGAGGTTGAAATACCATCACTACGGGTTTCCTTGCACAATCTCATCGATGATGAAGCATACAGAGTATCACGTCTTCAGGACTTAGAACTACTTGATGAGAAATGACAAGCGACATACAATAATCTCAAAGTCTATCAGCAGCGCATGAGCTGAAGCTATAATCATCGAGTTCGGCCTTGTACATTCGAGGTAGGTGATCTTGCTCTTCGAGAAAATCCTCGTAACCAACCCAACCGAGAACATCAAGGAAAGTTTGAATCAAATTGGTTGGGTCCATATGTCGTCACTGTTGTATTTGGGTCTGGGGCATATCAATTGGCTACGTCAGAAGGAGAACCACTAGCAGATCCGATCAACATCATACACCTCAAACGGTTTTACACATAAGCTGCACAGAACATCAGGCTCCCATATATACTGAAGAAAACACCAAAAACATCCAGATAAATGTCCTGAAGAAAATACAAAAACATCAAAATAGTAAAGAAAAATCATGCATCCAAACGGTGAACAACCACTCCGGTGGCACCTTGGGTAAGTACGATGGTGAAAACCTGGCAAACAGGCGCCACTCGTAAAAGGCTATGGCTCCATTGTCTTTCAGACTTGTTGCGATCACATCTACTTCATACATACATCCATCCATCCATCAACCATGGCTTGTTATAAATCTACAAATCCAAGAAAGTACTGCATGCATCTTGCATCCCGCTTTTTCATAGTTCTGACTAAACTGGGGGCAATGCCCTTAACCTATTGATGGAAGTGGATTCTACATTGTCTTGTGATTCATTAAAGTTCTTCATTCAAAACCATCTCACAAAATCCAAAAACATTCAAAAACAATCTCACAAATCCAAAAACATCGGAAAACATCGAAATTCACACAAAAACATGGCACCACCTTGTAGATACCAAACAAGCATTGAAAAATCCTCGCACGATGATCACTTCTCAAAATTGACCAAAACAATCGACATCAACAAATCACACTGTCTTCAACAAGGATGCATCCTTCCTTACCAAAACAAAGACAAAATGACGTTTTCTTTGACAAGAAAATTGTGTTAAGCTATCAAATACTTGGTTGATTTGTGAGTAATTCATTCGTTTATCTGTATCAGGTTCTTACAACATTTGTTTGTGTATCATCTGCGCTTTATTCCGATGAAGTTCTGGGGCATGTACTAATGGTGTCTATGTGGGAAGTTCACTAAGCTACATGATCTTATGCAAAATGTAGTCATAGATCATTGCGGCTTGCTGACTACAGCGTATACCTCGACCATATGAGCATGAACCATTACTAAGGATCCATATTCTTTATTCTTTATGTACATACTATTTGCTTACAAGAACAATGCTCCTTCTTTGGTTCCTCCTCATCCAAATTGGATAAAGGCTTTGTTTCTTATTAAGGTATGAACTTGTCTCAGGATATGATCAATTCAAGATCAAGGAGGACGATCCAAGTTATGCATGAACGGAGATGATCCTTGTCTGTTCCGCAAGCAATACTCTGGTCGACTTGACCCTTATATCAAGTTGTTTGTATTAACTTGCTATATCAAATCCATGTAAGAAATACTCAGGTCATCTTGAATCATTATGTCAAGATGCTTGTATTCTCTTCCAACATTTTAAAGCTCAATGATGAAAATAGAGCACTATGGATCGTCATTTCATCTCATCTGATTATATATTGCATTCCATTGCATATCACCCATCCATTCACTCATTCATATGTATGATTTATAGGCAAATATGAACAAGGTTCATATGAACAGTTATGTGAAAATTAAGTTGGTCTTGGATACAATCACGACCGAGTACTCTGATACATCATCAATGCATCATGCAAAGTCTCAAAAAACCTTGCCTTCCTCATGGTCATATCATCATTACATTTAGTTGCATTTTGCATTAAGTACATTCATGTCATTTTTAAATTGAATTGCATAATAGTTCATTTAATTTATTGACATTAGTCTTCATTAATCATTTGCATCATTGCATAATCATGATGATTAGACTCATTCATATGATCAAATTGTCCTTGATTGTATTAACCATTTACTATGCATTCATTTAGTGTCAGTTATCCATTATCATTTTATTATCCTTTATCATTTATCATTGCATACATTCATCTATTCATTAGTTGAAAGGTGCATTCATTTATCCATTATTAAGTGTCTTATTATGCTCATTTTTAGGATTCATTTACAATGCATTCATTATCCCTTTTTAATTGCATTAAGGTGCAATTATTAAACCATAAGTTGTAGTATCATCACATTATCATTTTTACTTAATCATATTAAGGCATTTAGAATCATAAAACCATTTGTTTCCAAACATTAGTTCATACCATTTGTATATCCATTATACATATGCATTCATTTAGACATTATCATATAAACATTTGTCCTTTACATTTGTTTATCCATATTACATTCATCTAACAACATCTAGATGCATAAACATACATAACATCATTTATTCAAACATTGCATTAACATCATTGCATATCATTATCTCATCATTATATCAAAATAGGAAACACCAAAATCCTGTTCATAACTCATCATAAGCATACATTATCATCATGGCATTACATACATAAAAGCATCACAACAAATAAAACGTGCACGCATGTATAAACCTGCATTCATATGTCAGTATCCCACATCATAAATCATCATAAAAACATGCATATAGGAATTATCTCATCAATGCATACATATACACGTATCCATCTAAGCATAAAAATCATAAAAATCACCATCCTGCATAGCATCCATACATATCAAATGCATATCATCAAAATATGGGATCTCCTCATATATATCATCTCATGTATCAGAGTACAATGAAGTCTACAAAATCGGCTACCAAGAGCCATCCAAGATACAGTCCAAAAATAACAATGATAAAATACATATATGCAAAAATGCTCTCTCAGATGCCACTCTGACCAGATGCTACACCACCATCGCCACCTGCTCCCCCACTGGTCCCCACACCACCTGATCTATCTCTCCGTGGAGGCCCTATCAATCTCCCACTAACTCCGGCACCCCCTGACCTGTCTCTCCGTAGAGGTCCCATCACACCCCCACTGCTCTGCATCCTCTGGGATCGCTCTGATCTGGCCTGTTGCATCTGCGAATAGCTCAGTGCTCGCTGACTGGATGGTACCACCTGCTCGTATAGGCCCCGCCAATAATCAACCTCTCCACCTGCTCTCCGTACCTCCCTCGCCAATGCCTCCACAGATGGCCCCTATCCCTGTACTCCCTCCAAAACCCTCACTCTCTCCTGCAACTGGATCACCCTATCCATGGCCTGATCTCTCTCTCCTGCAGCACTACATTCAGCTTTGACTCTCGTGCAAATAGCTGCACATCCCTAGTTGCCACCTCCGCCTCCAAATCCTCCACCCGTCTCTCAGATGCCTCAAGTCGAGACTGCAAATGTACTATCAGTCGCTCCCGCACATCTCCACCTGATCTCTCTCCTGTCTCCATGGCTGCCTCACCGATATATCCCTCTTCAGTGGCTCCCTCCCCTCTCTCCATCCCTCTCCCGCCCAATCTTACTCCTCCCTGCATCAATGGTCCCTGCGATATCCGCAGTGGCAATCCGCCTCTCCCTCTCCGTTGGATCCGACTACCCAACCCACCACCTCCTCCCCCACCTCCACCACCACCTCCTCCCCCCACCTCCTCCACCTACTATCGGTCCTCGCCCTCCTGCCCTCCTCCGTCTTCGTCCCCTCTCATCCTCAAAATCGGGCACCGGCTCTGCTGGATCAAATATCTGTAGAATCGGGTGAGCCGCCAGGTACTGCGTGTACTCATCCGATACCCCTGCATCCACGACCCTCAGTCGTATGTCCCAAGGTCTCGCCTATAGTATCCGAAACTCTGCCAGTGCCTGGTCATACGGCAGCACTGGCCCCCATCCATACCTCTCTCGTATCACCCGAGCATACTCCCCTGATCCACTAGGTCACCCCTGTCGCCGCCCAAACTGTCTCAAGACTCTATCGGGCACCTGTCTCTCTACATGATAGGAGGTCCTCCCAATGAGGAATCGGGTCATAAACACATAGGGCAGTGCCTCCGCCTCATCATCCCAGGGCTCACACTCCAGGTAAGGTCTCCATATAACCGCATCCAGATCATCTAATGCCCGTCGCCACCACTCTAACTTCCCCAGGTGGGGTTGACTCATCATACCGCTATACATAAACATATACGACTGATCCACTGCGCGGAACCTGAGACACACTGGTCGAGTCACTGGTAGATGCTCCCACGCCCAAATATGTAGCAGTGTCACCCCCACTGCTAAGGAGCCCCTCCCACGGTATACCACCTCACGCAGCTCCTAATACAGGTGCGCCAACACGCACGGTCCCCAGGCAAAATGGGTCCCCTCTATAATCATCTGCTCTATCACTTGTCCCCATCCAACGGCCATAGCATGAGAGCGCCTATCAGGACACAATAGTCCTCCCACAATGCCGAACACGACTGCTGGTAAAGGCTCGTATAAGGTTGCAATCTCCTCCCAAGCAATGGAGCTATCATCAATGAAAACATCCTCATCGAAGAACCTCTGAACTGCTAGAGTCTCACAGGATCTGTCATATGTAACCAGCTCCCCCCGAATCGGAATACGCAGGATGTGCCACACATCCTCCAGGGTCATTGTCATCTCCCCCTGTGCAAGGTGAAAAGTGCACGTCTCGCTGTGCCAACGCTCTGCTAACGCAGTAATCAATATGTGATTCATCCGAATCACGGGCATGTGCATCACATCATACAAACCGGTAGCTGCAATGCAATTGATCTCGACCTCTGTCAGTCGATCCCGCAACCCCTGTGTCGCCGGATGTCTCTCGCGTAAGTGCAACACGCGTAGATCCTCCTGCACACGAACATCAATCACTTCTCATAAGTTGTTTTGTTTTCAAACTTTCTTAAAGTTTAAACCTAAGACTATCAACAGATACTTTGATCAAGTATCTTCGGGTCTCAACAAGTAAGCAATCATGGCACACTTAGATTTCAACAAACATTTATCCTAATGACCTAAGTCTCATCAGGCTGCTATGGTTCAAAACAACTCCCACTTTGCCTCCCTATCCATCCATCTTTGGCATCAGGAGATTTTCACACAAACTAGGGCATTCCTTATCTTGCAAACAAAAGTGCTATTTTGCACACAAAAACGCTGCTTTTCTACAATAGTGCTGAACCCCTAACAACAACGCTTAATCAGCTATCCAAAAACGCTAAAACTACAAAAATGCTACAACAACACGACAAAAGCGCCGATTAACGACAAAAACGTTCAATTAAGCACTCAATAGCGCTCATACATCAAAAGCGCCTAACCTAGCCTACAATAGCGCTAAAATTTGCAAAAGCGCTCAAACAACACCTCAATAGCGCCATTGCGGCACAATAGTGCTAGTTAATTGGACAATAGCGCCAAAACGTAGTTTCAACGCTATTGTTCCGACTCAACTTCGACTCAACAGAAAACATGACCAAAATGCATAAAACTTAAAAATTTAAATTTGCGTACCGTTGGTTCGTAGTCGTCTGGCCGCTGGAACTGACGGATTCGCTCGAATCGGTGCTCTGCAATTGGTACCGACATCCTGACTGCTTCTTGCTCCTCTCAAAAGTCAATCTCAGAGCTCTGGTTTCACACTGGTCGTAGTAACAAATGATCATGTTTTCACCCCTTTCTCCCCATATAAACCCTTCGCAGTCACCGTAATTTTCCCCTGCTCGCAGCCGTGGTCCCCGTAAACTTCCCGAGACTCCCATTTCTCCATTTTACCCCCGATTTCTTCTATTTTTTACCTGCGTTACTAACTTCTTCTCTTCTACTACCCTGCCAATTTTCATTCTTTTTCGAGAGATCGCCCGATTTTTCAAAAATTTTCGGCCCATCTCTCGAGGGGGCATACCATCCATTAAATTTACATTTTATGGAGCATCTCTTCACACCTATTTTTCTTTCTTTGAAACGACGCGATAAACCGTACCGTCTCAAAGAAGGGCAAATGTAGTCATACAAATCTATCCAGCTTAATTAAATGAATAATTGCTATTTATTTGATTAAAAATCCACTAGCCATCAGTTAATTAAATTAATATTTAATTAATTCATCTTCAAATATTCTCCTATTAATTAAATAAATTATTCAATTTATTTTAATTAATTCATTAAACACAATTCAAATCAATTAAATAAATTAAATCTATTTATTTAATTAAATCCCCCTTTTCCTCTTTGAAATAAATTTAATAAAACATTTATTTAAATCATTTATCCCCCCCCACTTGCATTTTCTTACAAATGTAACTTGCACAAATTTATTGTAATAAATTAATTTTATTTTAATTAAAATCCTATTTTCCCTCACCCACCAAATCCACTTGCATTCCTAAACCCTCTTCTAGATTCTTCTAACCCCTTCCTAATTAGCCTAATCCATTCCCTAATTATTGTCACATTTCTAAGCAACTTTAAGTCACTTCTCAAAGACTCCAAAGTCTTTGAAAAGTATTAAATGCTTTATGTGTTCAACAATTTAACCTCCAAAGTCTTACATGACCATTAATGGCTCTTACATAACCATTTATGGTTATTTCAACTTGCACTCATGTGCCTCCTCAATGATTTATTGTTTTGACCATGTTTATCTCTTTTGCCTTTGCACAAGAGTTTATCCATTGGATAAAAACTTTATTCTTTGAATAAAGAATTTATCCATTCAACTAACCTTGACCTTAACTCCCAAGGTCATGTCAAGCATTTAATGCTTATTCCATCTCCTCTCAACCTATCTCACATTGACACTTGTCATCTTGGGATTGGGTTGAAATCCCTCACATGGATTGAATATCATTCAATCCTGACCCTTGTTGAGATTACTCAATCTCAACCATCTATTGTTCCATTTTTCCTGTAAATAGAGCTCATATTCCTCATTTTCAAATCCTCAAGCCTCAAGCATCCTGAAAATTTGTATGCATTTAAGTTATAGGCATTTTGAGAGAGCATTTTAGCATAATCAACTAATAATATTGTCATTCTGGTTAAAATAAATCATTTTAGTATCAATAGCTTAGTATTAGCTTCTTTATTTACATTTAGAGCAATATTTCAATCTCAAACCTCCATAAGTATCCATAGTGCAAAAAGCTGCTGAGAGCTACACTATTTTGGAACTTGGAGAGAAGAGGAACAAGGGAGAAGAAACCAAGAGCATGTTAGGATGCATTTGGAGATGCCTCATCATATTTACCTTCTTAGTTATATATTTTATCATGCTTTTGATATCTCTTTTGATATGCTTGTGTAGGAAAGTATTTTGTTTGTGATTTCTGACACTACCGGTTTCCCTTTTCTTCTTGTTTGTGTCTTGATATCATTGACTAACCTTCCCTTTTTGTAGAGCATCAAATACAACTATGAAAAATCAGATATACATGTCATATGCCAAGGTTGACAGACTCAAAATAGATTTGCAAAGAAGACTTTCATAGAATATGTAACCTGATCAATATGCAGTGTTCAATCGCTTTGAAGTTCAGAATACATAACAACCAGTTATGCTATCATATGCTCAGAAGGTAAGGACACACATTAACAAAGATTAATCAATTCTGTGAGTAACCATCATTATGTGACCTGTTTGACAATCGATAGAATCTCTGCATGTTTGATAGTCAATGATATTGCTGCACATCTTCTTTTCACATCAATGACAAATACAAATTTGCCTAACAATGTCTAACACTACAATGTACTCCACACTAGTTTTTACCAATACATTGAAATTCATGATGTTTTTTTTCTAAACAATGATGTAGAAGCATTCAAAAATTACACACAAACACAACTTCACCAAGAAATTGGTGCTGGTTCGTATTGCCCAAATATGAAGCAAATTATTACTAAACATTAGAAATTATAACGATACATTGTTGTAGATTTTGTCATTGATATCAAAGATGATTGTCATTATTCAATAAATGAGTTTTTGGAATGAAAAACGTGTTGAGCTGCTTGAACTCTGTCTTCTTGGTTGAGCTGCTTACTTGTTTGCTTGAGCTCCTTGCTACTCTATTTGAGCTATTTGGTTGCTTGTTTGAGCTGGGTGTCTACTAGAACTATTTGGGTGTCTACTTGAGCTGCCTGCTTCTGTGGTTGAGCTGTGTGAGTGTCTACTTGAATTGGTTGTGTGTTACTTGTCTACTTATCACCTGCTTAGTTGAATGTTCAAATATGACAACATTCTTAATTTAGTTCCATCGAATTTACATTATAATATGCACTCATAAATGTTTTGAGAATAGTGGCATGCATATAATGGATTAATTTCATACTAAAGTCTTTTTACTTCCGTTTCTTTATTGGTTGGTATGAGAATAAAGATTTATGGGTGGACGTTTTGTTGGTAGACGTATTCTTTGCACAATTCATAAAATAAGGAGATGAGATATCGTGTGATGACAATTAGTTCTGCATAAGTTTTAATTATTTAGTTTTGAGTAGAGTGTTTTGATGTTTCTCTGTATAGGCATGGGTAGTGGTATATAAAGTTGGACTTTTTGTTTTGAGAGAAAGAACAGATATATAGTCTATATGGTGCTACAGCAATGTGTTTCTGAAAAGGATGTGTATTTTTTAAGAAAATACGAGCTTGTAGGTGTTGTGCATGTGTGAGGAGAATTTTTATTTGGTGTGAAATTTCTTATGGAGGTCGTGGTAATAATTGTTACATATGGGTGCGAGCATTCAATGTGTTGCTTGTTGAGTGTGTTCTGAAAAGTGTTATTGAGTTTTACTTTTAGAGGTAGGTGCTTCAGCGAATTGGAGTCGGTGCTTCAACATTTTGAGAGAGGGTGTTCATTTTTGTAATCTGGGTTGGTGTTCATTTATTGTTATCGAAAGCTTTTGTGTCATGGGTTTTTATTCGAAAAGGTTTTCCACAAGAAAATTTGGTGTCTTTGTCTTTATGCTTGATCTCATTTCTATATCTCAGTTTGAAGTGGCTTCATGTTTTTAATTTTTTTTAGAATATTGATTCAACCCCCCTCTCAATATTCTCTACATGCTCTTCAATTGGTATCAAAGCTAGATACCTTCAGAAACAAAGCTTAAAAGCTTGGAGGTAGATCTTGATCACACACAATGAATGCCCTTGAAGGACTTGCTACAAACAAATTACCTTTGTTCGATGGCTCTAATTATGCATTTTGGAGTGTATGGATGAAGACCTATATGATTTCTCTTGGTTTTGATGTGTGGATGAGCGTAGTGAATGGCTATGTAGTCCCTTCAACTCCTCCAATTGATGTTGATGGGAAGAAAACTTTTCAAAGTAATGCAAAAGCCATGAATGCTATTTTATGTGGTCTTTTAGAGATCAAATTTGTAAAGGTTATGCAATGTGATATTGACCAGGATATGTGGGAGAAACTTCAAAAGGCATATGAAGGAGATGAAAAAGCTAGAAAAGCCAAACTTCAGAGTCATAGAATGCAATTGGAAAGTCTTAGAATGCGAGAAGAAGAGAATGCTACTGCCTAAATTTTGAGAGTTGATGGAGTTGTAAACTCTTTAAAGGGTTTAAGAGAGAAGGTTGACGTATTAATGGAGTTGAAAAAATCTTAAGGTCTCTACCCTTGAGATTTGATGCAAAAATTTCAGCAATAGAGGAGATGGTTGATCTTGACAAATTGACTGTTGACAAGTTCCATGGTATTCTAAGTGCCTATGAGATGAGAACAAATATTGAGTCCTCGTCTAAAAAGGAGACAACCTTTAAAGCTTCAAGAAAGGAAAATAAAAAGAATATGTGTCAAGTGTTTATTTTGATAGTGAATCTGATTTTGAAGAGGCTCACTTTGTTAGAAAATTAAAAAGAGGTTCTGGAAAATATAAAGGCAAGCTATTTTTAAAGTGCTTTAACTGTGGCAATATAGGGAATTTTGCAGCCAAATGTCCTTATGAGAAAGATGAGGACAATAGTTACGAAAAGAAGCCCAAGTCCGGTAAAAAGAAATACTCTGGTAAGGAAAAGAAGACTCATAACTTCAAAATTACTTTCTACTCTAAGGAGGAAAGTTGTTCATCGGATGCGAGTGAAGAGGAGTCCTTAAATGATGAGATTTTGTTCATGGCTCTAGAAAAAATATATTATTGAAAATCAAGAAGAAGAGGAAGAAGTTGAGCTTGAGCAAGAGCTGATAAGTGCTTTGAATGAAATCAAGAAGCTAAGAAAGAAAAAATAGAGCTTAAAGTTGTTGTTACAAGAAGAAAGTGAAGAAAAATCTAAGAAATCTCAAGCCTTAGAGGATGCAGAAGAGTTAATAGTAGATATGAAGGTTCAAATTGAAGAAACATAGAGAATAGAAGAAGAAATCAAAAGTCAGTTCAAGGACAAAGAAGTAAATTGTGAGAAGCTTGAAGCTGAAATAGTTTCTCTTAGGAAGTTAAATGAATCTTCTATACTGCTAATTAACGAGAAGATAAATTAGAAAGGTTCTATGTCATTAGATGACCTCTTAGGCTCACAAAAATAGTCTTCTGATAAAGATGGAGTTGGCCTTGAAGAAGGTCAATGTTCTAAATCTACAAAGAAAAGTCAATGTTCTAAATCTACAAAGAAAAACATCAAAAATTCAATAGTGATAACCCAGATTTTTGTCCAAAAATGAGAAATAATTCTAGCAAGTGGCCTCCTATCTCAAGACAAACACATATGACTAGGTTTAACAACTCTTTCTTTAATGGTTATTGTTATACTTGCAATTATTTTACACATAAAACAATAAATTGTAGAGTATTTGTAAGGAATAATCTCAGATTCATGAATATGAATTTTTTTGCTCCTTTGAGAAATTACAATGTTAAATGTGTTATAAGTGTAATAACTTTGGGCACACTGCTAGAGTTTGTAGAAGTGGTGTGGCATATTTCTCTAAGAAAGATGATACAAAGGGAAAAGCAATGGAGAATACCAAAGTATGGAGGAAAAAGGAGAAACAAGTCCTAGAAGAATCTCTGATTGCACAAACAACCCTTTTTGCACAAAATGAGAAGGACATTTGGTATGTTGATAAGGGCTGCTGCAAACATATGACTGGAGATGAGAGTAAGTTCTCGACTCTCAAGAAATCTAATGGAATCAGAGTAAGGTTCAAAGGTAATTCATTAGCAAAGGTGGTAGGTAAAGTAATACTGATGTTGAATGATGGTAAGACTAAAGTTGAAAATGTGTTGTTTGTGTAAGTTTGAAACATAATTTGCCGAGTGTTGGTCAATTATGTGATTAGGACATAGTTAAGTTTTTAGTTCAGATTGTTGTAAAATCAATAAAGATGGTGTACACATTGTTGATGGTAGTAGGGAAACTAACAACTTGTATATTCTTGATGATGTTAAGAGTGAAAAATGTTGTTTAAGTCAGCTTGATGAAACTTGGATATGGAACATGAGATTGAGACACATGAACTTTGATAGTCTTATTCAGATCAACAAAAAAAAGCTATTAGAGACATGTCATAACTTACTAAACCTTCTGATACTCTGTGTAAGAGAGTTCACTTGGTAAACAAACAAGAAGATGCTTCAAATCAAAGGAGTATTCCAACACAAAGCCTCTTAAGCTAATACACACTGACTTGCATGGTCCTACAAGAACAACAAATATGCAAGGTGAGAAATCTTTTAGCTCTTGATTGATGATCATTCACATATGACTTGGGTTACGTTTTTGAAAGATAAATCATAGTCTTTAGAGAACTTCAAGGCTTTTAAAGCTTTGGTTGAAAATGAGAAAGGTCTGAAAATCAAGTGTCTATGCTCAAACAATGGAGGAGAGTTTACATCCAATGACTTCATAAATTTTTGTGAGAAGCATGGAATCTAAAGACAGTATTCAGCTGCAAGAACGCCTCAACAAAACAGTGTTGTTGAGAGGAAAAATGGAGCAGTCTAAGAAATGACATGTAGCATGATGAATGAATCAAAAGTGAGCGATTGTTTCTGGAAGGAAGCAATCCATCGAACTGTCTACATTCAAAATAGAGAGTTGATTAGAGCAAAGCATAATTGGACACCATATGAACTATGGAAGGGTAAGGCATCATCTTTTAAGTATTTTAAATTTTTTGGCAACCCTTGTTATATTAAGAGGGATGGAGACAATCTTGGTAAGTTTGACCCTAGAGTTGATGAAAGTATCTTTTAGGATATTCTTCTAAAAGCAAAGCTTATAAATGTTTTAACAAAAGATTGCATAACATTGTTGAGAGCATTTTGAGTTCATGAGATTTCTATAATGATGAAGCTAAAAGTGTTGATCAACAACTTTATTTTGGTATGCAAGCTGGGACAACAAGTAATAATACTGGAAATACTACTGAAAAAGGTCAAAATGAAGCTAATGATACACATCTTGATAATGAAGCAGAAAATAATCAGTTTGGAAGTGCAAATATATCAATTGGATACACACCACCTCATGATCAGAACATGACCACAATCAAAACATCTTTGAAGACTCTTTCTAAAGTTGTTCAAAAGTATCATCCTATTGATCAAATTTTGCAAGAGGACAAACCTAGAGCTACAAGAAGAAATCTAAATTATTATGAGGATGATGACATCTCTTTCTTGTCGATGATTGAATTTATGAATTTTGAAGAGGTAGTTGAAGACAAACATTGAGTGGCAGCCATGAAAGAGGAGCTCGATCAAATTCAAAAAAGTGAAACATGGGAACTTGTTCCTAGGCCCAAAGACAAGAATGTGATAGGCACAAAATGGGTTACATAAACAAATTGACTGAAGATGGCCAAATGGTGAGAAACAAGGCAAGGCTTGTGTGTGAAGGATATGCCCATGTAGAAGATATTTATTTCAATGAAACCTTTGCTCCCGTTGCTCGTTTAGAAGCAATCAGGATGTTCTTAGCCTTTGCTTTTTTAAAAGGTTTTAAATTTTTTCAAATGAATATCAAATATTCCTTTCTGAATGGTAATTTAAATGAAGAAGTTTATGTAGAACAACCTGATGGATTTGTGTTATCAGAAAATCAGAACTATGTTTGCAAGCTAAACAAGGCCCTTTATGGCCTTAAACAATCACCACGTGTTTGGTATGATAGGCTTGATTGTTATTTACAACAACAAGGATTTATAAGAGGAATAACAAACAACAACTTATATGTGGAAGAAGAAGGTGATCACATGCTAATCGTAGTAGTCTATGTTGATGATTTGATTTTTGGAAGTGATTGTGAGAACACGTGCAAAGCATTTGCTACCAACATGAAGAAAGAGTTTGAAATGTCCATGTTGGGTGAATTATCTTTTTTCCTTGGCTTACAAATTCATCATTTGAGAAAGGTATTGTTATTTCTCAAGCCAAGTACATTAGAGAAATGCTTAAAAGGTTTAAGATGGAAGATTGTAATCTAGTAAGCACTCCTATGGTGATAGGCTGTAAATTTAGTAAAGATGATGTTTCTCTAGATGCTAATAAAATATTTAACGGGTCTATGATAGAGAGTTTATTGTATGTTACAACTACTAGACTTGATATAATGTAAGTTGTTGGATATGTTGCTAGATTTTAGGCTACTCCAAAAGAAACTCATGTTCATGCTGTTAAAAGAATTTTCAAGTATCTTAGGGTATTATGGATTGTGGGCTTTGGTATTCTAAAGGAATTGATTTAACACTCACAACTTATACAGATGTAGATTGGGGTGGCTCAATTGATGATATTAAGAGCACAAGTGGAGGTGCTTTCTTCCTTCGTAGCTGCTTAGTTTCTTGGCTAAGTAAAAATAAAGCATCTACTTCTTTATCTACAACTGAAGTAGAGTATATTGCAGTTGTTTCATGTTGCACACAAATCCTTTGGATGAAACATGCATTAAGAGATATTAATGTAGAATTTGGTCATCCTATATCTAATTTTTGTGATAATATGAGTGCTATAAACATCTCTAAAAATCTTGTTTTGCACTGTAGGACTAAGCATATTCCTATAAAGTATCATTTTTTGACAGAACAAGTGACTATTCAAGAGGTTAAGCTAGAATATGTTTATGCTAACGAACATATTGCAGATTTGTTCACCAAATCTTTGCCAAGAGATGCTTTTGAATGTTTGTGACAGAAGTTGGGAGTGATCTCACTCCATCATCGAAACATTGTTTTACTCAAGGGCAGTATCTGTTATCACACTTTATGCCCCAGTTCAATTTTGCAGATTGAAATCAATCATTGATTTCAAATGGGGAGTAGTAATTCAGGGGGAGCAACATTGTTTCAGTTTCAAGGTTGTTGCAAATGGTGTTGCCATCAATGACAAAGGGGGAGTTTGTTGTAGATTTTGTCGTTGATGTCAAGGATGATTGCCATTATATAGTAAATGACTTTTTGGAATGAAAAATGTGTTGAGTTTCTTGAGCTTCTTGTCTTCTTGGTTGAGTTGCCTACTTGTTTGCTTGAGCTCCTTTCTAGTCTACTTGAGCTACTTGGTTGGTTGGTTTCTTGAGTTTCTTCTTGAGCCAATTGGGTTTCTACTTGAGTTGGTTATGTGTTTACTTGTCTACTTGTCAACTTCTTAGTCAGATGATATGCCACATCATTAGTTGAGTGTTCAAATATGACAACAATCTTAATTTAGTTCCATTGAATTTACACTCTATGCACTCATAAATGTTTTGAGTATCGTGGCATGCATATAGAGGTTTAGTTTCAGATTAAAGTCTTTTTACTTCCGTTTCTTTATTGTTTGGTATGAGCACATTGATTTTACCATGCCCAATATTTCTAGTTGTTGCATATGTTTTTGATCGTTGAACATTTCTGAACACGTCTACACTTCTTATGTGGTCATTCTATTCTTTGAAGTAACGTCTAAAGGGTTTTCAAAGGTGTTAAAGTGGGGATCAACTTAAATTTTTTTATTTTTACATGCGCATTAATATGATGAAGATAAAAGCAATATTCTTTTCAAAAATAATAACATTGGTTTAAAAAATCAGTAAGGCGTTAAAAATACGATAAAAGAGTAACCTAACTAGTGACATTTTTTTTAGGGGTTGAAGCTTGGTTTGAAGCGGCTTGGAGGTAATATGATCTAAGAAATGAGGTGATGAATTTATTTTTTTGAGTTTGTGAGAGGTGTGAATGAGAAGACAAACTGTGATGATCGTTTTGTAAGATAGGAGATTGCTTCTTTTTTATTTCAATTTTTTTTGCTAATTTGCTGGTGGAAAACTTCACTCCTTACATTGGTAAAGATTTTTGGGTGGACATTTTGCTGGTAGATGCATTCTTTGCACAATTCATAAAATGAGGAGATGAGATATTGTGTGATGACAATTAGTTTTGCAAAAGTTTTAATTATTTTGTTTTGAGCAGAGCATTTTGACGTTTCTCTGTATAGGCATGGGCAGTGGTATATAAAGTTGGACTTTCTGTTTTGAGATAAATACTAGATATATAGTTTGTATGGTGCTACGGTAATATTTTTCTAGAAGAGGGTGTGTGTGATTTCTGAAGAAGATACGAGTCTTTAGGTGTTGTGCATGCATGAGGAGAATTGTTACTTGGTGTGAGACTTCTTATGGAGGTCATAGTAATAATTGTTACCTCTAGGTGTAAGGATTCAATGTGCTACTTGCTTAGTGTGTTTTGAAAAGTGTTATTGAGTTTTACTTTTAGAGGTTGGTGCCTCAGTGAACTTTTTTTGGTGCTCACTTTTGTAATCTAGGTAGGTGCTCGTTTATTGTTATTGAAAGCTTTTGTGTCGCGGTTTTTTACCCAAAAGGGTTTTCCACGAGAAAATTTGGTGTCCTTGTCTTTATGCTTGATCTCATTTCTCTATCTCAGTTTGAAGTGGATTTATTTAAAAAAAAAATAGAATATTGATTCATCCCCACCCCCCAACTCTCAGTATTCTCTGTGTGCTCTTCATACATATAATACTAAGGTATGCAAATATATATTGGATATTGTATCTCCCAATTCTAAAATCTTCATAATAATCAAATATTTAAACTATATTTACATTCACTCAATGAAATCTATACAAACTTTTAAGTATAAATACAATATCTGTATGATATTTTCCTCATGAAAACAAATGTTTTTCTTCCTCTAATTTCTAAGAATCCAAGGGGTTTCATCCCTTAATCCTACAAATGTAAGTGCTCAAATTGTGGAGAAGAATGAGGAATTGGTATAAGATCTAAACTAGCAAGGTTGTTTAACTTTATAAAAATTGGGGCACAAATTCCCACATTACCCACAAATATAAAATAAAATAAAATATTAAATATCCTCTCTCCTCAAGTCCACTCCATGAGTTACAATACCCTTTGATTCTTGACTATTTTAAAATAGTGAGAAATTCTCCTCTGATTTCCACTCACAATTGTCATAAAAGTTGTCAAAAATGATAATAGATCCGCTTCTCCACAACTAATTTTTGATCTCCCAACTAATTTTTGATCCCCCAACTTATTCCTTGTCGTAAAATATTCGTCTAATAAGAAGGTTCCCACATTGTCAGAAAATCCATCTTATATCTCTCCAAAAATGGTCTGCCATAAAAACTACCATAAACCTATCATAAAGAAGATGCCAAAAGATTAAGGAGCTAGATTAGCACTTTTTCATGAATTTCTAATGACCCTCTATGAGCAATTACTTAGAAAAACATATTTTATTATTTGCTTTCAACTCCTTTTTATCAAGTATTGAGAAAAAAATGACTACAAACCAAGAATTAATAAATACTTTCCTAACAATTCTTCCAAAAATAAAATATTACATTCTTTTTGAGATAAATTTGCTAGTAGTGGTTTTACATGTAGAATGATAATGATATTATCGTTTTAGGAAATTAAGATAAAAATATTGAGTATTAGAAATAAGCATCTCTTTATGTTCTCTTCATTTTCCTAATGTTCAAGGGATGCTTTAAATACTCATATTCCTCCCCAAATCTATAATTACAAGTGTATTTGAGGCTAGTGGATATCAAACAACTAGTAGGTGATACTTGGTTTTCAAGAAAAAAGATCAATCTTCAAGTAACTTGCAAGTCATATTTGGTTTTCAAGAAAAAAGATCAATTTTAAGGGAAAAAGAAAATGCAAGACACTATTGGTGACAATTGGTTTTTCTTAGGTTGGGGAATATATTTTGGTGAGGTTTCCTCCCTTCTTACAAATTTAATGTCTATTATATATTTTTGTTTTCGATTACATAATAGAAAAAATTAAGGGTCACGTGCCTTGTAAAAATCTCAAAGATAGAGTTGGATTCTAAAAAAGAAAGAAAAAAGGCTTAATAAACAACTACAGTAACAATAATAGTAGATAATTATAAAAAATAAAGAACTAAGAGTGAAAATAGCAAGACCAACAACAACAAATCTACCAAATAAAAGAGAGTGACAAACCATAAAGACTTGACACGACATCATACTCTTTAGAGATCAAGTATAATTTTGCATACAAAGAATCTATATCTCCATCGAATTTTTTTCCAACATACTCCCCTAATTTGGAGTTGACCCTATTTTTTTTGGTATAATCTTCAAACTCATAGCAATGTAATTTAGGATTTCTTTATTCATAATCATATTACGAATAAAGTTCTTTTCATTGTTAACACACTTTATTGAAAAAGAAGCATCTTCTTTTTGTTTATGTAAGATATAGTACAAGGACCTTCATACTTCTTATTCACTTCCTTTAGTGTTCACATCCTTTTTCTTTATAGTTTTCCCATTTTTTACAAGGGTCTCAACCTTTTTAGTTTGCATCTTTTTATTCTTAAGGGCTTCTTAATTTTCTCATTTTTGTACTATTAACTCCTCATCGACAACTTAACTCTTTTGCTTGGGGTCTTCTTCTTCAATTCCTTAGAACAAATGGGGAATCCTAAAAGATATCACACCAAAGTAATCAATTGGAGACATAAGGCTAGTATTATTCTTGCTTTTTCCTCATCAAATTCACTTTCATTATAATCAAAATTAACAAATTCACTATTAGCAAAATTAGAATTGAAAAAGTCACCGTCATCAGAATCAAAGCTTTTTAGAGGCACTTGGTTCATGGAGTTTGTTCTCCCTCACTCAAGGCTAAAATATTCACATATTTAACTAGTTGATTAGCCATGGAATTAATTTTTAGGGTAGACAATCATGGATATCTTCTATTTCCCTTAGGACTAATATTGACTACTTCCTTTCCTTGTTTTTCCTGGCAAACTTTTTATCCCATCCAAAAATTAGTTTCTTCCTAGAGTCTTTAACTTGATTTTCCTTAGCCTAATCTTTATCCCACCCATCAACGTGGGAAGAAAATTGTTTCTCCCCTCCTTTATCTTTACTACCCTTATCATACACAAACAACTTCCTATACTTACCAACCTCCATATTTTTTACATATCATTCTTACTTTGGGTATTGATATTTTGGATAAGAGTGGGAAATTCATTAATCACTTGTTTATATTGCATGATGAGATTGGAGGTACTATTGTTCCTCTTATTGCTCCTAGGGTTAGGACTATTGGCCACATTCAAATAATGACCATTAATGTTAGAGGCATTCTAATTAGATAAAAGTGATACAAACATAAAATAAGCCCCTAATTTAGATGAATAGTAGCCTTGTTACATAAAACCTCTTCCATATAACTTTCTAAACAAGACAATGAATAATGAGAAAATGTAATTAAATGAGTATGACACAAATGCTTAAGAGGAAAGTGATTAAGTAAAAAGACATTAAAATTCGTCTTCAAGAGTAGTATGTCTTATTAAATGGAAAGTAACTTCATTCCAAGGACGTGGAAGTTTTGTCTTCTTTTCATTTTGGTATTTTACAAGTTGTTCTTCACCCAGAAGAAAGGCATTGATAAACTATATTCCCTTATTCCACTTCATATGTTTAGCCTTATTGCCTTCAATAGTGAGGCTTGTAGTAACACTTATAAGTCCCTTCATCACCTCAAATTTTAGGTCAGCAATATCAACCTTACCACTATTCCAAGACTTTGTAGATTTAATCAAGAGAGAAGGGCCATACCTTATCATAGATTCAAAATAATCATCAAACCCAATAATTCCAGTTCTAGAATGAAAGAAAAGGAACTATGTTAAGCCAATCTAACATAATGAGTGAACCACACCTTTAGTTTTGTACACATAACCAAAATCTTATTCAAACAACCACGACCATAACTCATATTGCTAGAGTCATTATTACTTCCTTGATTTCTTACAACATTAGAAAAAATCATGAGTTGCGAACTCCATCATTCCCCTTTCAAATTACTAACTAGCCATATGCGATTGGATGCCATTCAAATTAAAGTTAATATTTTACAACATCATAGGATAGTGATTAATCATAAGTTGGGTACTCTTATTTCCATTTTCAACCTAACGATGAATCATTCATAATGGCTCTTATACAACTTCAAAATTATTAGTTTTTGAATCATAACATTTATATGAAGCATTTAAGTAAAGATTAAATATTTTTTGATTAAATATTTTTTTGGAAGACATGAAAATTGCCCATAGCATCTCCAAGCATCTCAATTAATACCTTCATTAACTAGTAGATCAACTACTTTATTTCCTTCTGTAAAGACATGAATAACATAAAAACAAGAAAATGTTAACAATAATTTGTTTTAGATTTAAGACATAACACTTGAAATCCTATTCAGTTTTAGTCTACCACTGATGGGATTGACGATGGCCCTTGAGTCTCCCTCTATATAAAATTTACAATTCCCTAATTATATAGCAAGATGAGGGCTTCAACATGCAATTTTTTTTTCCACTTTATTATTTTTTTTTAGCCCAATTTTACCCACATAAGTGTTGTGGAAGCAGAAGCATAAACCTAAACAATTAAGTATTGCAACACAAATTAGTAGCAAAGAAATATTAAAGATAATGAAATGAAATAATAGAATAACACATAAGACACTGATTTATGTGGTAAAACCTTGACAAAACACCAAGGAAACATCCATGGGGCAAGGTATCGATATCCTTATTATTTAGAGAAAACAATTACAATCCTCACAATTGTTGCTATCATAATTGTTCTTGCAATTTTACAATTCAAATTGTTCTTGCAATTTTACAATTCAAATTGCTCTTGCAATTTACACTTAAATAACACTAACAATTGCTCTCACAATCTACAATTCAAAAACTACTCTTGCAATCTGCAATTTTCTTTCTTTGCCTTCAAGACAACCCAAAAATATATAATATCATGAAGATAACAACCACCACTAAACATAGAAAAAACTTGTTTTATTCATTTAAATAAATTAGAATTTTCCTCTTAAAAGATAAAAACTATTTTTTTAAAAAGATGATTTTTAATTGTTTTATTGCTTTATTGTTGTCACAATCCAACAATTTCCACCTTGCCAAGAATTTACTTGATAGTTGCCAATGCCTAACCAAGGTGTAGACTCGTTAGACTTTCTACTAAAATCTCAACACGTCTCTAATCGAAGAGTACTCCAACCCTCACCTATACCTCAAAACTTATCCATGACACCTACAACCAACCAATCCATGCTCAACTCCAAATTACAACACCACACTTTCATGAAGCTCCCTAGCAAATGACCATTTTACTCAATACCATGAAAACCAAACAAGGTCAACTATCAGTAGTTCAACCACAAAATTAGGAATCTAACCATGACATCATGATCTAAAATATCCTCAAATGAAGATCAACAAACCCATAGATTTTGGAAACAGGAAAATTGTAAAACCTATGAAGTCGTCCAAGAGAATTTAAGCTATACCAACTCCACAACTCATAGGCAACTAGTGGCTAATCATCTAGTGCTTTTATGTAACCATGGGCTAAAACCATGAACCCACCATAAGCACTCCATTTTACTCCATAAGATTGTTGTTGTTTCCTGTTTGACAATATTGAAAAGAACTAATGCCAGATCTTTCTTGTCTTCATCATACATATATGTAGGTTTCTTTAACTTTCCTACCAATGCCTTGTGCAATCCCTGTTGCACTAACAAATCATGCATCTTAGCTTCCATAGCTCAAAGCTATTCTTTCCATTAAATTTCTCCACCTCAAACCTTGCTTTCAAAACCTTCTCCATTTGATGGTACAAAAACAATACCAAATCCTAACATAGTCACTGCAAAGATAATCTCTCTGATACCACTTGTTGTGGAAGCGAAAGCATAAACCCCAAAAATTAAATATTGCAACACAAATTAGTTGCAAAGAAATAATAAAGAGAATGAAATAGAATAACACATAAGACTGATTTACATGAACCTTGACAAAACACCAATGAAACATCCACGGGGAAAGGTATCGATATTCTTATTGTTCATAGAATGTAATTTCAATCCTCACAACTGCTGCTATCATAATTGGTCTTGCAATTTTACAATTCACATTTGCCCTTGCAATTTACAATTAACAACACTAACAATTGCTCTTGCAATCTACAATTCAAAAACTGCTCTCGCAATCTACAATTCTCTTACTTTGCCTTTAAGGCAACCAATAAATATATAGCATCTTCAAGATAACAACCACCACTAAACATAGAAAAAACCAATTTTATTCCTTTAAAGAAATTAGGAATTTCCTCTTAAAAGATGAAAACTATTTTTCTAAAAAGTAATGATTTCTTTTATTGTTTTATTTCTTTATTTCTTTATTATTGTCACAATCCAACAATAAGTAGTAATATAAATCACCCTTACTATTCCTTATAATCCCTCCATCATTTGCATTCCCTTGATTACCTTTTGAAGCCCCATGAAAATTAAGTTTGACCCATCCAATCAGTAAAGTCTTCACTTTATTGCCTATATCAATCTTTGCTTATTGAAATCAATATTTTTTTATATCTACATTAATCCCCAATCCTATAATGATTATGATTTCTTGGGCAATACGAAGAAGTATAAGCTATAGATTCTTTGCAATAGCTCTACAAATAAGAGTGGATATAACATCTTCATTTTCTAATTTATCTTTGAATATTTGCCTATTCTTTGAATGCATCCAAAGTAGTCAATATTATTCAATTAACCTCAATTTTCTTAAATAAAGCTTCTCATAAATTTTTAGTGAACGCATAATGAAAGAAATGGTACATGAGAGAAATACATAATACATCCATTTAAGAAAGAAAATCCCCTCTCATGCAAATTCTCAAGTAAGAATATTGTCATGTACAACATTCCACCAAAAGTAATTTACTTTTAGAATTAATTTACTATTTCATGTTCTTCTCCAAATCTTCTTTTCAATAAGGTTGTCAAGATGAACAAAGTATCCAGAAGTGAAAGAATTTAAACTCATAGAGTTTGGACACTAGAGGGTATTATCCTCTTGTTAAAGCAAATGAATCTAAATTATTTAAACAACAACAACAATACCTACAAAAAAAATCCTTAAGAATCACTCCACTTGACTCTCAACCCTTCATTGATCATATGTACCCTTTGCACAAAACAACCAAATATATTAATAAGAATCCCTTGAAGTTGCTACAACTAATGCATAAAAGATAGATGAACCTTCTTAACTAACTATCCTCCCAAAAAAGAATATGGTTACCCCTACTTAGCAACCAATGGATGACTTTATCTAAAATACTTATATCTTTGCTAATATTATTCCAAATAAGGGAGCAACCTTTAGGTATTCTATTTGGAGAGAAGAACAACTTAGAATCCCTACCCTAGAATCCCCACCCTAAAAAAAATGGCTTTATTGTATCCATCCAATCTTTACCATCCTTCATATATCCCCACTCAACTTTCGTAATGAGTACTTTATTAATATTTTGAATTTTATCTATCATATTTTTATTATTCATAGTTGTTGCATGATTTTGATAGTAAATAGACTAATCTTAACACAACATTTTTTTAAAAGCTTTAGAGGAAATCTACATGAGACAACATGGGATTTTTTTTTTTCGTTCAAGAAGTCTTTATGGTTCAAAGTAGCTACATATGATGTGGTGTCATAAATTTGATATCTATTTGAAGTTTTGTTTTATAGAAATAGATTTGATTATTATGTTTACTTTAAGAAAGTAGATAACCATTTGATTGTTTTGACTTATTTGTTGACAACATGTTAATCAATAACAATAAGAATATGATTAGGGTGTTTAAATATCAATTTTCATTACAATTTATAATGAAGGATCTAAGGATTTAAATTTATCTTTAGATACGAAGATTATGAGAGATAAGGTTAACATGGTACTTTAGGTAAGTAATAAGAAGCATGTTTAACTCTTTGCTACAGTGTTTTCAACACATGATTGCAAATTAGTGAGTATTTATATTTTAGTGGGAATGAAGTTGTTTATGTAACAATGTGCTAAGATAGATGATATAAGTTATGTTCCATATGCTAGTGTTTATTGGAGGTCTTATGTATGCAATGGTTTGTACAAAGACTAGATATTACTCAATTAGTAAGAGTTTTGAGCATGTTTATGCTTAATATGGGAAAAGCCAATGACCTATGGTAAAGAGAGTCTCTAGTTAAAAAAGTCACACTTAATTGTATTTTATTTTCTACTAGGAGGCAATTGATTTGGGAAAGAGATGGACATAGATGGTTTTGTTTTGATATTAATAGCAACAAAAACAAGGGTGTTGACCCTTAACACAACGTCCCACAGACAGTGAGAAAAATTAACCAAGGGAGCAAGCCCCCAACAACTAGGCTAGATAGGCAAACAAGAAAGCTCGTAAGACCAAAAAACTAACCAAACCCAATTCAAGGAGGGGTAGAGACACCCAAGCCATGACAGGGAGGGGTTTGAGTAAGGGGGGGGAATTCCCCTTTTGCCTTTGACAAACCATAGTCCAGGCGATACAATCATTAGGATTGTCAAGAGAGAGATCAAGTGGGAGTGACTCTGTAGGGTTGTAATTAGGAGCAGCAACAGAGTGTTGTTGTAGAACCACAACAAGTTGTTGTGAAACATCGACAGACTGTTGCCGAGGAACAACACCAGGAGCAGAGATGTTAGAAGTGGCAACATTAGGAGTAGGTTCAGTAGGGGTGGAACGCGGCTGCAAATCAGGAGCAACATGAGTTGAATCCTCACGGGTAACAATGGCAACAACATCATCGTCGACGTTGAGCGGCTTGCCAACCGAGTCAGTAGCGTAGACACTTAGGTGATCCAAAGTGGCATCCTTCCACCAAGTACTGACATCTTTATGACGCGAGAGGGAGCAATCTGAAGCTAAATGATCAGTGCAAATCATTTTCTACAGTGAAAGGGGAGACCCTCAAAATCCAACGGTTGAGACCAAGCTCTATCCCCCACCATAAGGACCACATCCCTAGGGAGGGGCGAGGAGATGCCAATATCCACCAAAATGCGAGCAAAGGTGGAGTGGCCCATGGAAGATGTGGCATCATCAACCAACAAGAAACAACCAATAGAGTTGTTAATTGCCATAGCAAGAGTGCTCCCAAAAATGAAGAGGAAGATTCGGAAGGCGAACCCAAACAAAACGCACATTGAATGGTTCAGTAAGGGGATTTATAGAAGTTTTCCAGGGCTTAATAGAGAGGGAGTGAACTCCCCCAGCCCACATCTTGCCCAAAATTAGGTCATGATCAGATGAAGAAGTGAAGGAAGTAATGGAAAATCCTTTAGCATAGGAGACGAGCTCAATATTATGAGCAACCAGAGGTTTTCAAGAGTCACTCACCCAACAATGGAGATCAGGTAAGGAAGGTTGAAACCCAAAGAATCTGCACACCAAAGCACAACTTTGGTAGAATCCAATGTTGTCCACAACATCCTGTCCACAGACCACCACAAGAGAGGACTTGACATAAAAAAGAAGACGAATTCCCATAGAAGGCTAGGCAACAGACCTGACCACATGAGCAAAACTGCGCTTCCAAACAAAGGAAGGTCTAGGCAGAACATTAACACCTGCAACAGTTTTGCCATCAACATCACCAATCAGAGGGGAGTCCCCATTAACCCGAGCATCCCAACAACAACATCCCTAGGAAGGACACTCACACCCAAAACTTGAGCAGAGACACCCGCCACATGGTTACCAGCCGAGGAACGATCACCCAACCCCTAACCAACAACAACACGCGGGTTACCAGCCGAGGAACGATCACCCAGCCCCGAACCAACAACAACAAAATCCACTGTAGCACCCCAGAAAGGACAAGGGTTGGATCACACATCGCTCGGGTAGAGGCATCGACGGTAGGATCAATGCGGGGGGAAGAAGGAGAACCCACAACTGCAGAGGGCAAGGCCATAACCGAGACAACAACATCGCCAACATAGGGAGCAATATGGAGGGCGCTCAACATAGGGGCGCTATCGTTCGAGACACCACAGGCGGGAATAAGAGTCGTTGCAGGAGTTGTTGAAGCTGTCGTTTTCCATAATTGACAACCATGGTTTTGTTGATGTATACTAAATTGTTAACATTGATAGTAGTGGTACTAAGAAAAAAATCAAGTATTATAAGTCCTCCTAAAGAATTAAATTCAGTTAAAAAATGATATTATTCATTACAATGATATTGCCAAATAAAAAATATAATCATTTGTATTATTACATTAATATTATTAAAATCTTGCCAACTATTCTAGTAAGATTAATTTGACTCAACATATTTTACTTGAAACGATGTCTCCCGCAACGTCTCTCGCCCAGGTGATTTTGAAAAACCTTCGCAACATCTCCTTTGCAGCGCTGGACCCTGTGCTGGGCAGTGCTACTGTGGATGTACCTGGTGGCGGATCTTGGTGGCCCTCGCTGGACTCTCTCTCGGCATCCCTTGCTGGTGGTCCTGCCTCCCTGGTGGGCGATGTGGATGCCTTGTCTCGTCCCTCTGCCTCTGTCACTGGTGATCTGCAGGGTGCTGGTCTCCCTCTTCCCGTGGTTGCTGACGGAGGCTCCCTTCCGCCTTCACCCACACCCTCTGCGTGGGGGTTTCGGGCTGGGTCCCCCACAGCTGGTGCTAACCCACTTTTGGATTTGGAGGCCCTTGCTACTGCTGCGGGTGATGCTCGGGGTGAAGATGCTTTGCCCAGGCCCTTTGCTGGAAAGCGTAGCTTTGCCGTGTGACCAAATCTACTGCCCAACCTTCTAATGGAGTTCGTCCTCTCCCTTGTGCCAAGACGTCTCCTGTTGTGGTTTGTGGCCGAGAGGTTATGGAGAATGTTGACTTCTATCAACGCAACGCTCTGTTCTACAGATTTATTGGGTTTTGGTCTTCCCTCCCGAACCTTCATCAATGGGTGAGTGATTCTTGGAAGCCCCTTGTTTCTTGTGGCATTGAGCTTTTCCCTTGTGCTAAGGGGTTTTTGGTTGCCTCCTTTACCTCTACTCATGAGCGTGATTTGATTTTGGGAAAGCTTTGGACTTGGGGGGATCACTCCCTCTCTATCAAGCCCTGGACTCCTTCCTTCAACCCCCTTACAAAATCCCTCTCTGTTCGTCTGGTTTGGGTCCGCCTCCCCAATCTCCCCCTCCATTTCTGGGAACATTCTTGTTTTGAGGCCATCGGTAACTCCATTGGCAACTTCTTGAAGGTTGATGATGCCACGTTCTCCATGGCTCATTCTACCTTTGCTCGCCTTTTAATTGATGTTGATTTATCTCTGGCCCTCCCTAGGGATGTGGTTCTTATGGTTGGAGATAGGCCTTGGACCCAACCACTAGATTATGAGGGCCTCCCTTTTCGCTGTCGAATGTGCTTCTCAACGGGTCACCTTGCTTCTGACTATTCTTTCTCTCGTCGCAAAGGTGTTGCTACTTGCTGGAAAGATGCTACGGAAGACAACTTGACGATTAATGCTTCAGATTCTGTTTCGGTTGATTCATCTCATGATGAGGTGCCCCTTACTGCTGATGAAGACCTGGTTGATATTAATGTTGTGGCGGATCCTTCCCCCTTGGTTCCTGCACCTATTGCTCGTACTCCTCACCTTCACTCTGCTCCTAGCGTTTGTTCTCTTGTTGCTGCAACAGCCTGTTGCTGCTTTGCATCAGCAGTCTGACAGTGACCCTGCAGGGTCTTCCCCACTTGATTCTTCTTTGAAAGTTCCTAATGATAGTGTTGCATGGACGGTTGTTTGTCGTAGGAGGAAAAAAAAATCTAACCCCCTTTCCCAAGCCCCCCGTGGTCAAGTTCCGGGTTTTTGTCCCTGCTCTTGATTTGGGTTGGGTTGTTGATGGTTTGACAGGTCAGTTTGGCTTGTCCGACTTTGTTCTTTTGGGACTTGCTCCCCTGCTTGGTCTTTTTAATTTTGATAGCCTTTGACTTTGTAAAGGGTTAGCACCCTCTTTAACGCTTCTTTTTAAATCAAAAACATATTTTACTTTATCTCAATGTTTTTTTTTAAATAATTTTTTCATTTTTAAAATTTATTAATATTTAAGTTCTATTATACAAATTATTGTGTTTCTTAAAGAGTACAATTTTTTTTTTTGATTTAATGCTTATTAAATGATGCTCTTTATAATTCATGTACATAAAATAAATCATGTCCATTCTCTTTCACTCAATGGCTTTAAAAAGAAAGGGTTAGTTTATTATCCTACTAGATTCAGGGTAAGCAATATGCTAGGGATAGAAAGTGGTAGGTGGAGATCTAAGTTTTTAAATCCACATCACATTATTAAGTTGATAATAAGGCGAGAAGAAAAATAATATATTTGTGATTCAAATTTTTTATATTTTTATATTTGATTGTTTGTTTTCATATTTTTATTTTGTTCATGATTTGAATTATATGAGAGAGTAGTCATTATGATTGCAAATATTTGTGATTTTTAACTTCAAATTTTTTTAGACATTTTCATAATAGTTTATTAGGTAGTTTGACCAATTGATATAGGAGCTCAAATTAGTTGCAACTTCAAATTTATACAAGGCCTCGAGAATGGAGAATCCTTAATGCTACAAAGAGTCTTGTTGAATCTAGAGAAAGAGAAATCGAAACCCATTTAAAGAAGAATTTTTTTCAAAACAAGGTGTAAGGTGAATGTGAAATGTTGGAGAGTCAATGTGGATAGTGGTAGCACTGACAATAGTGTTCGAAGAAATGGTAGATAAGTTCGAAATTGAAGAGATACAAGCATTCGAGTCCATATCAAGTTTCATGGTTGCAAAAGGAGCATCATTTTTTGGTAAAGGAGCAAAGTTTGGTGAGTTTTTAGATTGGGAATTACAAGGATGAGATTATGTGCGACATGATGCCAATGGACATGTGCCATATACTTCTGGGAAGACCATGGCAATTTGATAGACAAGTTGTTCATAACGTTGAGTTGAGTACATATACAATAAAGAAAGATGGGAGGAATGTACTTTGAATCTATTAAAGAATATAGAAGAAGAAAGTGAAAACAAACCAAAGGTGTGTCTCCCAAAAGAAGTTTCTAAAAGAGTTGAAGGAGAAATCATGTTTTGCAGTTGTTCCCAAGCTTACAACAATTGGGACAATGAATAAAGAGGAAGAAATACCAATGGAAGTTCAAGAAATGTTGAAGGACTATACTGATATATTGATGGAGTTGCCTAATGGATTATCATCCAAGAGAAGTATATTCCATTGCATGGATTTGATTTTTAGTGCAAGTTTGCCAGACAAGACACCGTATAGAATGTCACCTAAGCAGAATGAAGAGATAAATAAGCAAGTGCAATACTTGCTTGACAAGGGATTGGTTAAAGAAATCTTGAGTCCATGTGTTGTTCTAGCAATGTGTTGGCACCCAAAAGGAATCAAGAATGGCATATGTGTACGGATTCTAGAGCATTAAAAAATATAATAATCAAATACCAATTTTCATTGCCACAAATGGATGATATGATGGATTGTTTAAGTGAGCCTAAATACTTTACAAAAAATGGTTTGAAGAGTGGTTATCATCAAATACAACTAAGAGAGAAAGATGGATTGAAAATTGCAAACAAAACCAATGATGGATTGTACGAATGGTTGGTGATGCTGTTTGGATTGAGGAATGCTCCAAGTACCTTATGAGACTGATGAATGAAGTCTTGAAGCCATATCTTGGTACGTTTGTGATTGTGTATTTATATGATATTATGATATTTAGTAAAACAAAAAAAGAGCACTTGTAGAATGTTAGAGCAGTTTTGCAAAGCTTGGAGGAGAAGTTGTTTGTGAATTTGACTAAGTGCAATTTCATGAAGGAAAAGTTAGTTTATTTGGGATTTGTTGTTTCTAGAAATGAATTGGATTTAGATCTAGGAAAAGTGAAAGCAATTGTGGATTGACCTTCGCCAATGAGTATGTTTGAAGGAAGAAGCTCTCATGGATTAGCGTGCTTCTACAGGAAGTTCATAAAAAAAGTTAATGGGATTTGTGCTCCTATAACAAAAAACTATGAAGGGTAATATGAAGGAATTTCTTTGGATAGCAATAGCAGAATGGAGTTTTAATATTTTGAAGACAAAAGTAATTGAGCAGCCCATGTTAGCACTTTTGAATTTCGGAAAAGTCTTCCAAGTTGATTGTGATGTAAATAGGACAACAGTAGGCGGAGGCCTAAGTTAGGAGGGCAGACCAATAACTTATTTGAGTGAAAAGTTAAATGAAGCAAAAATGAAGTATCACATGCATGATCAAGAATTCTAAGTGACCATGCAAGCTCTCAAAAAATGGAGATACTACTTGGTACCAAAGGAGTTTGTATTGCACTAATCATCATGCATTGCAGTTCATAAACAACTAAGTTAAATTAAACCAAAGACATGTGAAATGGATTGAATTTCTTCAAAGTTATTCCTTTGTTTTAAAACATAGAAGTATGAAATCAAATAGAGTTGCTAATGCTTTGAGTAGAAGATGTTTGTCATTGAATGAGTTGAGAGTAAGTGTTGTTGGTTTTGATTCAATGGGAGAGTTGTATGAGGAAGATGCAAAATTTAAAGAAGCTTGGGCAAAATGTAAGAATCTCATGGGAGTGTATAGAACTCCATGATTGAACTATTTCATTCAAGAAAATTTGTTGTTTAAAAGGAAGAGATTGTGTATACCTCAAGGCTTAATGAGGGAGAATTTGATAAGAGAGAAACATAGTGGGAGTTTGAATGGACATTTTGGAATGGATAAGGCATTGACACAATTGAACGAGAGTTATTATTAGGTAATAATGTGTGCAGATGTAAAAATAATGGTGTAGGGTTGCTAAATATGCCACCATGCTAAAAGAGTAAAGCAATAAACAAGATAATACTAGTCATTACCAATTCCGAAAAGATAATGGGAATGCATTATTACAACTTTTTTGGGGGGCCACCACAAACACAAAGAGGCAATGATTTAGTTTTTGTTGTGCTAGATAGATTTTCTAAACTGACTCATTTTATACCATGTAAGAAGTGTAGTGATGCTTCCCATATAGTTACTTTGTTTTTCAATGAGATAGTTCTCTTGTATGGCTTGCCACATAACATCATTTCAGATTGGGATCTAAACTTTGTTGGCCATTTCTGGTGTACTTTGTGAAAGAAAATGAGAAACCAATTGGGATTTAGCTCAACTTACAATCCTCAAACCGATGATTAAACCAAAGTAGTAAATCAAAGTTTGGGTAATTTAATAAGATGTTTGATGGGTGACAAACCAAATCAATAGGATTTGACATCGGTACAAGCTGAATTTGCATATAAAAACTCAGTTAATTGAAATGTAGATAAAAGTTCTTTCCAAATTGTGTATGGGTACAACCCTAGGGGTGTTAATGAGTTGAGGGACAATGCAAATTTGAATAGAAAAAGTGTTTAGTGGAAGATTTTTCCAGAATATATTCATGATTTGCACAAGGAAGTGAAGGAGAATTTGGAAAAGAGTACCATTAAATACAAAGAACATGTAGATGTACATAAGAGTGCAAGAATTTCAGATTGGTAAATTGGTGATGTCACATTTACGGAAGTAAAGCTTGTCACAGGAAACATATAACAAGCTAAAGTGGAAAAAGATAGGCCTGTGTACACGAAATTGATCTTTTAGTAGGTATCAATATTTCACCAATATTTGATGTTGTTGATTTGCATAAGTATTATGAAGGAGAAACTAGTGGACAATAGGATATGCAATCAGATTTGCTAGATGCACGAGTGGATTCATCAGTTGTCAAAAAAGAAGTTTGAAGAGATTGACGAAGTGATTATTCACGCATAGCCAAGAAAGAATCGTCCAACCAATTAAGCTCCATGGGTCAGTGCTTCAGATTTGGCAAAGTTTGGCATTTTAGTACCAATATTGTCAAAATGTTTATGAGCTTGACATTTGGCAAAGTTTGGTATTTTAGTACCAACATTGTCAAAATGTTTATGAGCTTGACGTTCATGAAACACTTTTGTACCCGGTGTGTTTGATGCAGGAGCATCCAGGAAATAAATCTCGAAATCTTGCATCAATAAGTAGATAGTAACATTTTATTATTTATTTAAGTCTATAAGTTAGTTGGGACTAAAAACCACCACATTTTAGACAGATTTTTATTGGCAATTTAATCACCAACAATAGGTTTGGACAACAGTATGAAGAAGGGTGCCATTCCAATTCAAACTGAGCTGTATGAAATTGGAAACATGTCAAAACCTTTGAGTTTCCCAAATCAACAAATAGATTGAGCTTCCAGGCAAGAAGAAACTAAAATGAATCACTGAAAAGAGAAATGAATGAAAGGGTGCAGAGAAGGGAACTTGGGAGATGGCAGCAAAAAGACAAAAGGTATTGCTTGGAGGAGGTACCATGGCTGGGATAAGCTTGCACAAGGGAGACTGGCAGTATATTTCAAGTTTAAAAGAGACAACTTTATTGTAGACATTAGCTAGCGTGGAGGAGAATTTAAGAAGTCTTTTTTTTCTTGTGGATCTTCCCTAGCGCAGGAAGTTCTATAGACTTTGGAATTTAATAAAAAAGAACAAGAAAATATGATACGGGTGAGGCATAGAAAGGTAGGAGAGAAAACAGGACAAGGAAGCAAATTTCGATTTTGCTAATTGCTCAGAGAGAGGCGAGAGATTTGGATTGATGAAATAAGGAACATATATTAGATTTTGGTGGTCAGTTTTGAATTAATCAATTGGAGCTTGTAAGAGTCCATAATAGTTGTGATTTAATAAAAAATGTTGTTTTAAGTTCTCATCTTAATTTGTGAAGGCTGCATATTTCTTTGGTCTGATAAGACCCAAGAGATTCGATCTGCATTAAATATGTTGATGAAGAGGGCTTGGAATATGTTGAGTGCAGTTGGCCTTGGAAAAATTTATAAGGCTGAAGTTCTCGACATTGCTTGCTATTTGGTTAATAGATCTCCTCCACGAACATTTGTTGAGAAGACATTTATGGAGGTGTGGTGGACAAGAAGCCCTCATTGAGACCAAGGGACATGTTTATGTATCAAGGGAGGAGAGGTCCAAGCTGGAGAACAAGGCAATCAAGCATACCTTAATTCTAATTATATTTTTTCTTTGATTGTTAAATTTGACGAGTCAAGGATTGTAAAAGAGATTATGGATATGAGTGATACAGATTCCTGGATAAATGCCATGGAAGAAGAAATAGTTGCATTAAAGGAGAATGAAACATGGGATATGCTACCTTTTCTTACCAATGGACATAAAGTCGTTGGTTGCAAATGAGTGTTGAAGAAGAAGTTTGGTTTAGATGGCAGTATTGAGAAGCATACAACAAGGTTGGTCATGAAGGGTTAACTCACGAGTGGAGGGAATTATCATGCTGAGATACTCTCTCATGTTGTCAAGATGAAATTCATCTTATCACTTGTTGCAACACATGATTTAGAAGTTGAGCAGATGGATGTAAAGACAACTTTCCTTCATGGTGACTTGGAGGAATAAACCTATATGTTACAACCTAAGCATTACATTGTAAAATGTTAATAATATGTGGTTTGCAAGTTGAAGTTTTTGTATGGTCTAAAACAATCTCCTAGAATTTGGTACCAAAGTTTGATGCCTTTGTGTTGAGTATGGAATTTTTGAGATCAAAATCAAAATCATTGTGTCTTATTTCAAGATTGATATTGATCATATTCTCATTATTGTTTTATATGTTGATGATATGCTATTTTTTTGGGAATAGTAAAGGCTTGCTTTTTTGTTTGAAGTCTTAGCTTTCAACACAATTTGAGATGAAAGATCTAGGAGTAGCTAGGTACAACTTGAGAATGGATATTGGAAGAGACATAGCTAAAAGAAAGCTTGGGTTGAATTAGAGTATGTGAACTCAGTGTTGAAGAGATTCAACGTGACAACTTCTAGATCATTAGTTGTTTCTATTTCACAAGGGACAAAGTTATTTGTGGAGGATTGTCCAAAATCTCCTATTGAGATGGTGGACATGACCAGAGTATGCGAGTGTTGTTGACAGTTTGATGTATGTCATGGTTTGCACAAGACAAGATGTTCCCCAAGTAGTGGGAGTCCTTAGTCAATTTATAACTAATCTTGCATGAGTATATTGAGATGCAGTAAAGAGGGCGTTCAATTATTTGTGGGGTGCTTTTGAGTATCCCCTATATTTTCACAGAACTATCTCCTATATTTTCACAGTTATCCCCTATATTTGTAGGGACCTTGACCAATCAATATTCTTGGATATGTGGACTTAGATTGGGTAGGTAACATTGACAACAAAAAATCCACTAATGGATGTGTTCACGATACTTGGTGGTGCCATTAATTGGATGAGTAAGTGCAAGTTATAGTTGCTTTGTCCACGACAAAAGAAAAGTACACGATAGCTACTCATGCTTGTAAGGAAGCCATTTGACTTAAGAGATTAATGTTTAGATGTATGGTTTGATGCCTAAATGATCACTATATGTTGTGACAATCAAAGTCCTATAAGTTTGGTGACCTTCCATCCGAGGACAAGTCACATTAATGCCTAGTATCATTTTGTTCATGACATGGTAGAGGATGGGAAGGTAAAGTTCATTTTTTTTGCCAATTTGGCAAATGTTGCAGATTCCTTGACAAGACTTGTGAGCATAGATAAGCTTAGATAGTGTTAGAAGTTTACGAACCTCATGGCCCCTAACACTTGAAATCCTATTGTTTCCATTAACTCTTCAAAGGTGTTCAATAAGTCAGGGAATGTTAGGTATAAGGTGTCTCAACCTTTGATAATTTTTAGCATGAAATTTATTTATTTTCCTATGTATTTATTTATGTGCATCTAATGATGTCATTTGTAAGCCCCATTTGTCGAAGTTATCTCAAGCCAATGAGGGAGAGGGAAATGAAAAGTTGCTATAATAGATGTGAGTTGCATTTGCATGTTGATTTTTGCATAATTGAATGCTTCCTTGGCAACTTGTAAATCTTCAAGAGAATCTTCAAACCTAGTTGTGAGTTTCTTGTTGCTACTTTTGTTGGCATGAAAGTGGCAACATTTGAAATCATTACAAAGCTTTTGTGGTGGTCATTCATTTGTTTCATGTGGATTTTTGTAGCATTGATATGGTTTATTAAGTACACATAGTTGTATGATATAGTATCTCTATGTATATATACCCATCTAGATTCAGTTGTGATTTGTTCCTTGCACTCCAGAACTATCACCCATTAGAAAGGTACTAGTCTTGAAGATGAATGATCAATCACATTCCTAAACAAAAAATCTAATCTTATCAATACTTTAAAAGTATATTAAAGTTCTGCATGCTTTCATTATTCAATGGTATAACTCCAAAAATATTTTAAGTGAACTATAAAGTGACTATTTTGGAGAATTATGTTGTGCATGCACTCATCTTGCACATCTACAATGATGTTGTCAACTTAAGAAGAGGTTTTGTACATAGTAATTGGCCTAGTGACAAATCTTGGGGCCAAACATGCATTGGGTATGGTTGTAATTAGTTTAGTTTTTCTCATCATACTCTTATAGAATTCCTACTAAGGATATTTTTTGGAACACCCTCCAAGGTTTAACTAATTGGAAAATGAAGGAGATAATATACAATCTCAGAAATCAATCCTTATTCATCTATATCTATTGATAAGTCTGTCTTATTCTCTTGAGGCAAATTTCCAACCTTGAGGAGAGGATAATACTCTAGGACTATGGAACTATGATTTTGGAACCTAAAAAGTAGAATACAAGAAAATTACTCAGACAAACACCTTATATACAAGCACATAAAAAAAAAAACATCATACTTAGAGAGTCAAAATAAAGCATGTTAATCAATAAAAAGCATTTTAATTGACAAATTTTGTGACAGGATAATACTCTAGGATTATGGAACCTAGAAAGTAGAACACAAGAAAAATATCACACAAACACCATAAGTACAAGCACATAAAAGAACAAACATCATACTTGTAGAGTCAAAATAAAGCATCTTAATCAATAAAAAGCATTTAAACTGACAAATTTTGTGAGAGGATAATACTCTAGGATTATGAAACTATGATTATGGAACCTAAAAAGTAGAATACAAGAAAACTATCAGACAAACACCTTAAATGGAAGCACATAAAAGAAAAAACATCCTACTTGTAGATGCTAATTTTAGTGATCAGAATTAGTTAAACTTGGAACTTAACTAAAATGTAAACACACAAGAGACACAAAACACCAAAATATCCTGAGAAAACCTCCCTCTTGGAAGAAAAACCCAACATCAAAGATCCAGATCAAAATCCTTTAATCATGAGCAAATTACAAGTACAATGAAGATTAGATTACTTATCTGATTAAGTTGCCAACCAGGGCAGAGCGTTGCCCAATCTAAATCACTGATGTGCAGGCCCTAATTCGTTGATCCCACAAGTAGGGTTTCGACACCACAAAAGAGGATGATCACTGCTCTAAATTAGTGAGTTAGACAACTCAATATCACCCAGCATAGTCGCCCATAATTTGCACAAGTCTGCTCCACAATGGTGATCAGATTCGGGTCTGGAATGGAGCTCAGATATAAGGTAGATTCATAGTTCAGATTCCACACTAATTCGCCCAGCCACAAGAACAAATTCACATTTAATTAGGATGACAAATTCACTAGTAGAAGACCACGGATAACAGAGCAAATATTCGTTGATGATGAGATTGTATTTGGTTGACAAGATTGAGTCTTGTTATATACAAGACTCAATCAATCCTTTGCTCTAGTCGGTTGGCCTAATTTGGCCGACTCAAATTCATATTTCCTTTTTCTATATTGGTGCCCAACCTTGGGATAATAAATTGATTACACATTAAATTGTTTTCCAATTGGGCCCAACCCAATACTTTACAATTAATTTGTTCATGATAATATTATGATTATTATAATATATATTTAAATTTTTAATTGCCACTTACGCAACATTAAAAATTTAATCCACATAATCCGATTCTAGCTATCAAATTTCAACACTCCCTCTTAGCTAGGGAGGATTATAGCAAAACACATTATATTGTAATAACACATCATGGATCTTTTTTTTTTTCATTGTAGCCATGTTGCATTGCCCACAGAGGATGGATCCACCTTGCATTGCCCGCAGAGGGTGGAGGAGGTCTTTCACCTCAACCTTCTCCCTGAGAACGATCCAATGCCACCTTGCATTGCCCACAAAGGGTGCTCCACCTTGCATTGCCCGCAGAGGGTGGAAGATGCAACTTAGTGCATCACTAGGACTGAGACTCCCTCTCAGCCAAAGTTGCGTTCTCAACAACTCCAAGCCTCTCTTTGAAGACTCAAACTTCACTCGAGCAAGAGGCTTGGTGAGAACATCAACAATCTGCTCATCAGTGCTAACATATTTCAGCTGAATGGCACCTCTTTGTACCATAACACGAACATAGTGATAATGAGTTTCCACATGTTTTGACTTGTCATGAAACACAAGATTAACATACATCTTAATACAACTTTGATTGTCACAATGAATGATTATGGGTTCCCAAGGTTGTCCAAACAACCGAGCAAGAAGCTTGTGAAGCTATATTGCTTCTCTTGACGCCACACTTGATGCAATGTACTCAGCTTCTGCAGTACTCAAAGCAACTGAGGACTGCCTCCTGCTGGCCTAGGAGATCACTACAAAACCCAAACTGAAGCAAATCCATGAAGTGCTCTTCCTATCAGTTACACTTCTTGCCCAATCAGAATTAGAGTAGCCTTCCAGGGTGATGACAGTGTTGATTGGATACTTCAACCCGTAGCCAACTGTGCCTCGCAAATATCTTAGGATATGCTTGGCTGCAACAAGATGAACATGCTTCGGTTTGTTCATGACCTGGCTGAAGGCACTCACTGCATAACAAATATCCGATCTAGTGTTAACTAGATACATCAAGGATCTAATCAACTGCCTGTACTCCGATGGATCTGCAAAATCAAAGTTAGCTGCAGATAAACTCAATTTCTTCAAGTTAGTTTCCATAGGAGTAGACATAGGTTTGCAATCCATCATTCCAAATCTTTTCAATAAATCAATAGTATATTTTCCTTGATTAAGGATAATTTCATTAGATCTTTACCATACTTCTAAACCTAGAAAGCAATGCATTAGGCCTAGATCCTTCATTTCAAATTTAGTGGCTAATTTTTTCTTACATCTAATGATAAGACTATCTTCATCAATTAGAAATAAATCATCCACATATAAAACCATAATTAGCATTTCACCATCAAATACTTTAAAGTAAAGGTTAGAATCAACATCATTCTTACAAAATCTTAAACTAACCAAATACTTATCAATTCTTTCATACCAAGCTCGAGGGGCCTGCTTGAGGCTGTAAAGAGCTTTCTTCAATCTGTACACATGAGATTCTCTATCATGAATCTCATATCATTCTGGTTGTTCAATATAGACTTCTTCCTCAATGACACCATTAAGAAAATCAATCTTTACATCCATCTGATGTAAATTCCAGCCCTTAGCTGCAGCAATAGCTATAATGGTTCTAATAGAAGAATATCTAGCAATAGGAGCAAATGTTTCCTCATAATCTATGCCTTCCTTTTGAGAAAAACCACAAGCTACAAATCTAGCTTTATATTTCTCAATACTTCCATCAGCAGTATGTTTAATTTTAAACAACCATTTAGATGATACAATAGACTTACCTTTAGGTCTAGGCACAACATCCCAAACATCATTCTTGATGATGGATTGATGTTCTTCGTCCATGGCTAACTTCCACGCTTGCTGGTTCATAGCTTCTTTTACATTTGATGGTTAGGTCTCGATAATGTTGCACATAATTGCAACATAGTTTGAGAACTTCTGAGGTCTCCTGCTTTCTCTAAATGTTCCATGGGGAGCTGAAAACTTTTTCAGCTTCTTGAATTGTGTTCCTAACCCAAAGTAGTCTCTTCTTGCTAACTGTAATATCTCTGGGTCCATCAGTTGGATCCAGAGGCTCAGAAGGATCACCATGCTCAATAGGTTCAGGAAGCTCAATAGACTCCCTTTGAATCTCAGGGTTAGCATCAACATCCATATCTTGATTACCATTAACTTCTTTATCATTATCAGTAAGGGAACCTTTAGATTTCTTAAAAGCAATATTTTCCTCAAAAGTAACATCTCTACTTACCTCAATATACCTTTGCCCTGAACATAGACACATAATGCTATGGAAGATTCACTGTATCCAACAAGAATACCTTTCTTCCCGGATGGCTCTAGCTTAGTTCTCTTTTCCTTTGGCACATGAAGATAGACATGACTTCCAAAATTCATTAGGTGACTGATGTCAGGTTTGACTCCAGTGAAGGCTTCTTCAAGAGTCATGCTCTTCAATACTCAATGAGGGCATCTATTCTCAATATACACAACAGTCTTAGATGCCTCGGCCCATAAGAAAGTTTGTAGATCCTGATCATGAATCATTGCCTTAGCAGCTTCAATAATGGATCTATTCTTCCTTTCAACCACCCCATTTTGTTGAGGATTGTAAGGAACACATAACTCCCTTTTAATTTCTGTCTCTTCACAAAAGTCATGAAAACTACCTGAGGTGTATTCACCTCCATTATCATATCTTAACACTTTAATTCTTTTTCCAGATAGATTTTCAACTAAAGCCTTAAATTCTTTGAACCTACTTAATATTTCATCAGATTCTTTAATTTTTAAAAAGTAAATCCAAGTCTTTCTAGAGAAATCATCCATGAAGATTACATAGCATAAGAATCCACTAGGTGAAGCAATAAACATAGATCCACATAAATCAAAATGAACAAGTGTTAACTTTTCTTTAGCTCTACTTTCACTTTTATGAAATGGACTTTTAGAATTCTTACCTAAAGCACAACCTTTCAAGTATCATCATGAAGGTGACTAAGTTCAGGCATACCTTTGACCATCTTCTCAAGTGAGGGAAGTGTTTGGAAGTGTAGATGACCAAGCCTTCAGTGCCATAGTTTGCTGGACTCAGGAGTCTCATGAATGAGGGCTTGAACTGGACGAGCTGAAAGCTTATATAAACTATCATATCTATTACCAATGATACAAGCAGATTTAAAACTAGCTTTCTTATGCCATGCAAGTACTCTACCCTCAAAAAATGCTACTTGATAACCCTTATCTTCTAATGCAAAAATGGAGATAAGATTCCTTTTAATTCTAGGTACAAATAAGATATCACTAAGATGTATAGAGAAGCCGGAATCTAAATTTAAGAAAGTATTACCGAAACCTGTTACCGAATATCGAGCATCATCACCAATTACCACATGAAGTTTAGATTCTTTCTCTATCAAATCTGAGAGGTGTTCTCAATATCCCGTGATATGCCTAAAAGCGCCACTATCTATTAACCAAGTGTTGCTGTCAATTGACACATTGCTTGATAAGACAAAAATGAAGAGGAAGTCTTCAATATCCTTTGGTTCTGCAACTTCATTCAAGTTTGCTTCTCCTTGCTTAGGATGATTTTGACATTCCTTCGCATAGTGACCAAACTTGTCACATTTGAAGCAACGAATGCGTGAAAGATCTCTTGGCTTATTTCTTGAATCGTGACTTGTTGAAGGTCTAAAATCTCTATTCCTCTTGAAGTTGCCCTTCTTCCAATTTCCACCTTACTTCTTAACTGATTGGGCTGCAAGCATGTGATGATCTCCATGAGTGCTTCTAATTGCTCCCTTGGTAGTCAGTCGAGATTCTTCTTGAATGCAATCTCCTGTTAATCGTTCAAACTTGGGAAGCTCGATCCTAGCACTACTTCCTTGAATGAATGGTTCCCAAGCTGGAGGAAGACCATTGAGGGCAGTCAAGGTAAGATCGTTGTCTTCAACTTCTTTCCCAACTGCTAAAAGTTGATCCTTTAGATCAGTCATCCTCATGAAGTAGGAGGTGATGGATTCCCCTTTCTCCAATCGGATGTGAGTGAGTTGATTCCTCATGGCAAGAGTGCAGCTAGTGTTGTTGACTTCGTACATCTTCTCCAATGTGTTGAACATCTCTCTAGCGGACTTCATCTTGGAGATAGATGACACAATATGATCTTTGACGGAATCAATGATCAACCTTCGAGCTTGAAAGTCTTTCTTCTTCCATTCTTCTTTTTCCTTTTCATCAGTAGGTTATTCAACATCCTTGCTAACATATTCAACACGATCATTCAAGGCCATCATCATTCTGACCTTCCATGAGGTGTAATTTGCAAAACCTTCCAACCTGTCTTCAACCCTAAGAGAAGAAGCCATGTTGTCTAAACTTTGAATAGTAGGTTAGACTGAAAGACAATAAAATTGACAAATCTGATCACAACTATTTTACGAACCAAACTCTGATACCATATTAATTTTTGTGATTAGAATTAGTTAAACTCAGAACTTAACTAAAATGTAAACACACAAGAGACACAAAACACCAAAATACCTTGGGAAAACCTCCCTCTTAAAGGAAAAACCCAACATCAAAGATCTACATTGAAATCCTTTAATCATGAACAAATTACAAGTACAATGAAGATCAGATCACTTATTTGATTAAGTCACCAACCTAGGGCAGAACTTTGGCCGATCTAAATCACTGATGATCACTGATGTGCAGGCCCTAATTCGTTGATCCCACAAGTAGGGTTTCGGCACCACGGAAGAGGATGATCACTGCTCTAAATTAGTGAGTTAGACAACTCAATATCGCTCAACATAGTCGCCCATAATTTGCACAAGTTTGCTCCACAATGGTGAGCAGATTCGGGTCTGGAATGGAGCTCAGATATAAGGTAGACTCACAGCTCAGGTTCCACACTAATTCGCCCAGCCACAAGAACAGATTCATATTTAATTAGGATGACAAATTCGCTAGTAGAAGACCACGGATAAAAGAGCAAATATTCGTTGACGATGAAATTGTATTTGGTTGACAAGATTGAGTCTTGTTATACTCAATCAATCCTTTGCTCAAGTCGGCTGGCCTAAATTGGCAGACTAAAATTCATATTTCCTTTTTCTATATTGGCGCCCAACCTTGGGATAATAAATTGATTACACGTTACATTGTTTTCCAATTGGGCCCAGCCCATTACTTTACAAGTAATTTGCTCATGATAATATTATGATTATTACAATATATATTTAAATTTTTAATTGCCACTTAGGCAACATTAAAAATTTAATCCACATAATCCGATTTTAGCTATCAAATTTCAACAGTAGAGTCAAAATAAAGCATCTTAATCAATAAAAAACATTTAAACTGACGGATTTTGTGAGGGGATAACTCTAGGGTTATGGAACTATGATTTTGGAACCTAAAAATACAAGAAAACTACTCAGACAAAACACCTTCAACAAAAGCACATAAAATAGCAAACATCATACTCGTATAATCAAAACAAAGTATCTTGATCAATAAAAAGCATTTAAACTGACAAATTTTGTGAATGGATAATACTCTACGATTATGCAACTATGATTTTGGTGTTGGAACCTAAAAAGTAGAATACAAGAAAACTACTCAGACAAACACTTTAAATACAAGCACGTAAAAGAACAAACATCATGCTTGTAGAATCAAAATAAAACATCTTAATCAATAAAAAGCATTTAATAAATTGATGAATTTTGTCTCATATTAATTGAAATAATTGTTCATTTGATTTTCATATATTCACTATAGTTCCCTGTTTCCCACTATGTCAGGGTCACCTATTAAAGCACAATATTCGGCAATAGAAGACATTTTATCACAGAAGTACCCAATTGTGACAACAAATCTTTAAGAAATGAAATTGATGAAATGCATAAAGCTGGATAAAGTCCTCCATATCATATGGCACAGCGAGATCCTTTGTCATGGTTCATTGTTCCACATGGAGAAAACCTTTATCTTCACCAGATGTAGGTCATCTAAATTAACATCATACACTTAGCAGGGGTAATGAAACCTAGCAAAGTGATAACCACCCAACAATTAAAAGTTTGACAGTAATTACTAAAATAGAGGTCTCATGTCACTCAGTAAAGCCATTTCTACGTGGCTTTGTAATATTATGCTGAACAAAAGTAGTCTAGGACATCTCTGTATGGAATAACAAATTATCTACATTGTTGGCTTTCGAAAGAGCCAGGCTCATCAAGGATTTGCTATATCTGTCAAGAAGAAGTTGTGTAGAGCCAATGTATATTCCTCTACATTGGCTGTACAATTTGCTAGTCAAGCTTCATTACATTTATAGTTAAATAAGAAACATCTTGTCAAAATGCCATGCCGTTTCGAAGACATACCTAATCATGCAGGTTCATTACATTAGCACCTAATTTATACAATTTGAAACAAACTTTTATATTTGATGATAAGATGCAATTGAGATGGCTTCTTGATCGGGATGTCTGAGAATTCAATTTAGTATCCTTGTGCATGCTTATGCAATTAACAAATTGCAAGAGTCCCCTTCTGTTGTTTTCACTACTACATATCTGCAAAAAGAAGAATTTAACATGACAACTGTGGCTAGATTTTTGTTGTATCTCTTATTTTTAGTATTTACCGTTCAATGTCGAAGGCACATTCCCCAACATATAGAGTTCATCATATCCTGAATGAAAAAGCATTTACAGACAATCAAACGAAAAACGGTATTTTTACTGAATATCTAAAGTATTTGCAAAACAGATCCAATCCTATGGGTTTTTATAAATTGTAAAAAAGGAATAACATTCTGAATCAGGTTGCTCAATGCATTCAAGGTGTAGTGGCTGAAATTTCAATTACATGGATAAAAGCAGCATCAACCCACACAAAGGAATTGTATGTGTACCAGAAACACACTCTAAATACCCATTGACATATTTCCACCTAAATAAAAAATGCCTCAAAATCTACAGTCAAATATAAATCTCCACCAGTTTGGAATTTAAAAGTCTCATCTGCAGGTAGGTTGATTCTCAAGATGGAACAGTTATTTATGTCACACAAATGACATGATTGATAAGCAATAATCTCTGAGCTCTCCATGACCTGGATAGGTATGCTATCACACATTATCACAACAGAAGCTAAATGAGTACCTTTCAAAACCTATATGGATGGTATCATGGTATATTTTACAAGTGGATAGTTACTTGGATTGGACACTGTAAGCTCAGAAGTAACCGTAACACTTAAAACCTTAACCGTAGCCCTGATTTTAGAATCAGGGCTACAGGGGTTCATTGGTACAGGGTACATCGAGCATACACAAGCCAACAAATTTATAAAAATGAATAATTAAATTAAACATAAACATTGAATCACAAATGTAAATTAGGTGGCTTCTCTGGCCATAGACTTAAAAAATAAAACAATTAAATTGAACTGTCATGACTCATAAGTTTAAAAATGTGGATGCCTCTTTAAGCCGTACCCTGCTGTAGGATTAATTTTGTCGCAAATCTGTGCTTCCTAAACCTACAGCTTTCTTTACTCATGGAAACTTTTTTTTCAAGCCCTACTGACATGATTTGCACACCCTCTAAATCTCTTAAGTCTTTGTTCGAATCGGAAAGAATCAAATTAGGCATTGTCTTTTGACAATCCCCAACTAAGAAACCAGCAGGGCATCCAGTGTTCCCTAGAGATATCTCCTACAGTGGGGAGATATATTTTGTAAGACTTCTCGTATCCAAGACATTCACAGTCTCTGAAACATATGAACTTCACCACGGTACACATCTGTGTATTTTAGCGGTTCTCAATATCCAGATTTTACAGAATAGATATCATTTCAATGGCTTTCAAAAGATAGACAAGCACAACACACATAACAATCTGTGTCAATCTGCAAAAATGTTCCTGTGTAATATCACTTTTCCACTTTAGGTGGGATGATAGCTTTTTACTTTTGTCTCATGTCATAAGATTACAGTGTCGTAATCTTATGCACTCCTATGTTCTCACCTTGGCTATATAACCAAGGGATCTCCTATGTAATAATATTCCAGTTGAATCCAGTTGATTCATTTTGTATTGCATCATTGATGAGAATACAGTTTACTCTTGTCACATTTATTCTCTCTTGTTATTGTGCTTTCCATTAGGCCTCTAAATCTTGGGTGGCTACCTTCATAGCCAATTCTTACATGTTGGTGTAATTAAGATGTTTCACCTTAAGCCCACTTCAAATGCTTGTTGGCTCACTATGACATTCTGGAAATCTTTTATGCTGTTGGATCTACCTTAATCTCTGTACTGGGATCTGCCCTTCAAGTTACTGGGATCTGCCCTTCGAACTTGAACTTGTTATTGATCTGCATCTCAATTTGTTTCTGGAGAATGCGTGGATGAAACTCAATTAGTTAGTAGCTACTCCACAACCAGATCTGCTTTCTTAGATATGGAACTGTACCTTGGTCGAGTAGGGGAATTTACTGCAGGAAGTGGTGGGTGGGAGGAAATAAAGTTGGCTTCAAAAAATTGTGATCTAGAATATCACCTCTTGACCTTTAGTTTTGCCATGACCAGGAATTAGGGTATGAATGTTACTCTTAGTGAACATAAGTTCATAACAAAATCTAGATGAAAAGCTTATAAAGAATTATTTCTGTAATTTATTGCAATAGTTGCTTGGATAGGCACACCATAAGCTTCAAAATAATGTAAGGACTGTCTGAACACCAAACAAGAGTGCACAAGGGCGTTCAAGGTAAACGCACTTAATGTTCAGCAAGTACATGAAAGTTGTCTGCATAAATAAGTGTCAACATTTGTAACAATCTGCAGAAGAAAAGAACCATATCTGAGAATATAACTGACAAGGGGAGGATTCACCGTCCATTTGAAAATTTTACCAGGTAACTTTCTTGCATTGACATAATAAATGCAGCTGTTTCACTCTCTTCCCCCAGAAGAAATTGTAAAATTTAGCATAATGTTCTTATGTCAAATATGCATACATTATATTCTTTAAATTACCAAATCCTGCCATCATTGCATCTTCTAAATTTCCTCAAGACTTGGCAATAACACAATGCTCTATTTTCTAAGCAATCTGCCGCTATATGAAAATGAAATGCTGAATCTGAAGATAGAAAGTGCCCTGTGTTGTGAATTTTAAAGCAGATCTTGAAGATAAAAATCTCTATCACATTTTTTATATCATTACCCTGTTCTTCAAAACAGAAAAACCAAATGTGTAGTGTTTTGAACTCGCAAATTGGCAATTAATCATATAACTGACTGCTTAAGTTGAATTTATGTACAATGAAGGAAAGCAGATGAATTTTTTTTTTTCCAACATTGCTCCCAGCCATCTAATTACAAAAGTAGCTTTACACTAAAAACTTATTTCTAGCCGACCGTTGTTGATAAAATTATGAAAACCTTCACAAGGCCGTATCATCTGTCTACCTTTCATTAGTTCATCCAGGCAAGTTTAACATTTCAAAATTCGTTTATTAACTAGGAAAATTACAAATAAATCACAGAATGATAAGAGCTTCATAGTTGACATTAAGATTTCTATTCTTGAAATTTGGAGGATCTCAACCTTCTTACAATTAAAAAAAATCATATTTGTGAAAGACACAAATACAATTGAAAACTCATCTTGTATTCTTAGGAAAATCATATACATATTTTAAAGAAAAGGCAATTACAGTGATCAGACTGAAAACAGAGTAAATAAGAAAGACACTGATACTCTCAGGCTCCTGAATAAACAGAACCGCAAAACTTAATGAGCAATATCCAAACTCCAGGCCAACTTTTGCAGGAAAAGTTTATCTTACGAATTATGAAACTTATTCCATAGATCTGTGACAGGGTCCCTAGGTCTGATCCCAAGAGTTGGTGGCTCCAGATAAAGCATGAGCAGCTAATAAGGGAGTGGTAATATCCGAAGACTCGTTTCTAGAAACAGATGCGTACAAATTTGGGGTAAATGGGTAACACAAAAACTGTTTACCTTGAGATGCTCCAGTTGCTGGATAACGTGGCAAACAAAACCACAATCTAGAGCGTATATCTACGGCAAGCATTTGGGTGCTTTGGTAAATGGAAAAGTAAATGAAATTCCCATGACCAACTGCAGTGAAATACAATTCACCACCCTTATCTGTGTACAATTCCTTGAAAACCTCGTCCTTCATTCTGATAAATTCTTTCCAGGCCATGGCATTTTCAGATAGCTCCCAAACTCTGACGCTCCCAATCGGATTTCTCTTGACAACACGCCCTACCATAAAAAGCCTTCCCGAACACTCCACAAGGACAGGCATAGTGAGGTTTCTGGGCATGGGGGCCTGCAGTTTAGTCCACACCCCTTCCTGTAAATTGAAAGAAAAGGCACCAGGAGGGTTATAACTCAACAAATACAAATTGCCATTACAGGTTGCAGAACCCAATTCAAGGTCGGTGTTTGGAGGGATGGGCCCACTGAGGCTCCATAGATCGGTCCTGGAATCGAAAACTTCACAGCTCAAATCCTTGACAGTGTGGCCATCAGGCTGCACATCATCCCCTGCAACTATTACCTTAAATCCTTTCTCTGTTTGGTCCGCTAATACTTGGATAGCCATAAAGGGGACAAGCCTCCTTTTGATCATGGGGGGAAGCACCGTCCAATCCTTTGTTATGGGATTGCAAACTACAATGCACAAGAACCCATCGATCTCTCCCCTACAACACAGCAACCCACCTGCAGAAGCGAGTCCCTTGACTTGCCAGGGAAGGAATGTGAGAGGGATTCGGTACCATCTATTGACATTGGGGTCGTATGCACAGAATTGGGAACATGAGTCCGTTTCAAACAGAGCAATCCATATTTCTCTACACGGCAGATCCGCTTGGGCATTCAGAAAATTCTTTGATGAAATGGTTTGGTTCAATTTTGTGCATACCGTCCTAAGTTTGGAAAGGCATACAACTGGCATATGGGCCACTACTCTTTCGAATATATCAGAGGGTAGATTGCTCCAAATTGATGAATCCATACAGACCTCCTCATTGGTATTAGTAAGTGGTCTTACCTCAATTTTTATTTCTTCTTCTTCCTGCTGCTCTTCCTCATCCATTATGCTCAGCTGTTCAACATTGCAACCATCCATTGCTCCTCTTCTCTACTCTCCTCTCCCCGAGTCTCTTCACAAAATACAGTGCATTCTCCTCTGTTATAATGGAGACGAAGGATCAACAAGAGTTGTAAAGGGCAACGGGAAGATTGGGATGAAGAAAGGTATATTGTTAATTATAGTAATTGTGATCTATCCTTTGTTTTAGGTTCCCTTTTCTTTTAAAAGCATTCTCCTTTATTATAATGGAAATGAGAATTAAAAAAAGTTGTAAAAGGTAAAAGAAGGTATGGGATTAAGAAAGGTATATACAACTAATAATTAGTGTCAGGTTGATTATGTAATTCTTTCTTTTATTTTGGATTCATTTTTCTTGGTGTGTTTTCTTTTATTATAATGAAAATGAAGAATAAAAAAAGTTGTAAAAGGTAAACAGAAGGTGTGAAGATTAAGAAAGGTACATATGAATTTATTATTATTAGAATTATTATTTTTAGATTGTAGGATTCAGGTAGCCTCCTTATAAACTGCAAGGTACCTTGTGTACTTTTTTCACATGACTCACAACATTGGCCCGACACATCCTTCACCACCACAAGGACAAGGGGGAGTCTAGATCTCACGATCTCTCCATGATTTTCTCCATCATTTTGATTTCACTCTCTTTACTAAATAGAGTGTATTTTCCTTTGTTATAATAGAAACAAAGCATCAACAAAAGTTGTAAAGGACCTCAACAAGGTATGAGATTAAGAAAGATATATATGAACATATTTACTACCATTAGAATTATTTATTATTGTAATGGTGACTATGCAATTTTTCCCTTTTTTTTTCACGTTCACTTTGATTTGGTCATTTTTATGGAATGACTAGTGTATAAATGATGGTATTTTTGATGAAAATGAGAATATCAATTAAGTTTTATCTAATTTTATCTATGCTTATTCTCATGAATTGATGTTGATCCTCAATTTATCTATTTATTGCAAATGTTTAAATTTTTAATTTGTGCAATAGACCCATGTTGGTTGCATATTTTTACAAGAAATGAAACTAGAACTTTTAAAATTCAAATCCAAATTTGAGCTCATGTTCGAGATTCCCTTTAATTATTATGTGGTAACTCGAAACAAAAAACATTTCACTTGTAACCTTTGGAGTTGCATTTAAAGGCAAACCCTAATTTATTTCGCATATAGAATCTAATACATTCAAAGAACAAATCACACACATCAAAGAGCATCAAAACATTAATATGTGACATCATTATTGCATCTATTTCATAGGGAATATTGAAGCAAGAATAATATGGGATATGATAGGATGTGCATTTGTTGAATAATGATTCTCATGCTAAGAAGGAAAGTAATCGATTAGAAAATGAATGTAATGAATGTTGAATGGTATCATAGATGGAGATGTGTTTATGTGTTAGAGTTATTTACATGATAGCATTGAAGTACCTTATGGAATGGTAAATGTTGTGTTGTATTCCGCTTGCGTAGTTATGATGTTAAAGATATTTTATATAATCTTGTAGATGTTAATTAATGCTTTTGATGTAATGATAGTTTACTGTGTTTCGTTAGTAGATGCTAAAAAAAATTATTATCTCTAGTTGTATGTTAGTTGGTTGTATTTCTCTAGGGTATTTTGGCGGGCATTACAGCTTCTCAACTATCCGTTTGGCCATGGATTGTGCTCTCTTGCATCATAAAGGCACCACTACTTGGTGGAAGGATGTTAATGGTGATCACTTGACTGTCCAAGCTTCTAGATCTTCTTCTGATGACTCCCAGGATGATGATGACTCACTCCAGGATAATGTTGATCCTCTTACTATCGGTGTCATCTCCTTTGACCTAGTGAATCCATCTCAGTTTGTAGCTCTTGTTCAACTCTAGTATTTAGTTGATGATGTTACATCTTGTCAGCACTACGCCCCTTATGCTAACAAGCCCTCTAAGGGGACCCCCCTTCCCCATCTTGCTTCCCATTATAATGGTGTTCCAGATGATTGTATTGTTTGGACTGTTGTTCAGTGCCAGAGGAAAGGTTGTCCTTACTTCTCTTCACAAACTCTTCTCCAATTGTTGAGTGTTGTCTCTAGCCAATCTTGATGTGTATAGCTTGTTGAGCAACCTACATGTTGTAGTGGTCTATTATGGTCTCTTTTTTCTTGTAGATCATTTGTTCTTGACTTGTTTGTGCTCTTTTTTGGCTTTTGGCTATTATGGGTCAGCACCTTTGTTTGATTGATTTGTCATTTTTTATGTTCTTTTGTATTGGGAACATGGCTCCTCCTTACTTAATTAATTAAAAAAAAGCTCACTAGACTTTGATACGAAATGTGAGAAATGAAGGCAATCACTAGAATATAGAAATATGATATAACATGCAAATCTTAAATATATATTTGTAAAAATTAATGGAGAAATGAGTAAAACTACAAATAAATCACACTACTCAAAAGCCATATACATAACACATGAATTTGCATGGAGAAACCCCTTTCCTATAGTCATCGGCTTGTATTTAGGAAAGGCATTTCCTAGGGTCAATTGCTTGTAGCTAGGAAAGGTTTTTGCTTTGGATCTAAGGAATTATGGTCAATTGAAAATGGATAGCATTCTTCTAGGGTTAATGACTTGTAGTAAGGGTATCCCACAAAGAGGTAAGGTATGTATGCCTCATTTATAGCATAGTTAGGTGCCTCTCACAAGGAGTATAGGGTAGTCCCATACTGCTATAAGTCATATGTAGATCCATATACAGGCTACCCAACATCGAGGACTATAAAAGAATATTTCTTTCTTTCTTTCTTTTTCTTTTTTCACTCCCCCTTCCAACATGCAGTACCCAAATGTGGATGCCTTTGTCAATGTAATGGGGAAGCAATCTACTAGTTTTAGAAGAATGGTGGGTAAAGAGAACCATGGATGTGATGGTGTTAGTCTCTATTTTACTCTCCTTGTTCTCTTAAGGAGGATGCTTGTTCTTCGCCCAGGGTCATTGCTAGATCAAATGGTGAGACTAGGGCACCAAAGTCCTCTATGAAAGAGTTTGGTGACTCTTGTAATCATAGCTTGCAACCATTTCAATATCATTGCAAAGTGAAATGGATTTCTTTATCTCCTTCAACTATGAAGATAATGTTTGGATCCTTGAGGATGTTTTGTGGTTTCTAGGTAAGTAGGGCTCTTCTTGGCAAAATAAAAACTAGTTTACAATCCTTAGAAGGGATGTGTCAACAAGGTTTTTTGTCTATGTAAGTCTTTCAAGCCTTTGATTGGAATATTTAACAAAGGAAGTCTTGGTGAGTAATGCAAGATCTATCAAATAACACAATCATTGATGTGCTAACCAATTCCAAGAAACGCCTTTTGTTTGCCAAATTTTATGGTAATGGTATTGTGGATTCAATGTCCCATTCATCATCTAAATATGGTGAGTTGGTGAAACAAATTGCCAACAAAGACTCCATCTTTGGTTAAGTATGTCATAACGCCAACTACTTTGTTGTATGTTCAAACTTTAGGAGAAAGAATACTTGTGGAGGAAAAAAGAAAGAAGTGATCTTGTCTTTCTTAGCCTTTAGAGGTTTTTCCTTTAGTCAATGTGAGTGTCTTCTTTAGATAGGTCTTATCTCTAGTGTCAACGGTGCTTTCTTCTTAGACCCCCATGACTGATCAAAAGGACTTAGAGATGGCTAGTCAAGAGAAAAATATATTTAGTGAGAATCTAGATGGTGCCCTTAACGCAACTATCTAACTATCCAAATGTAAAGATAAAAGGAAGAAACATATAGAGGAAAGATTAAAAAATTCTCGTGTTTTAGGGTTGACAATGATAAAGGGAATGTAATCAATGAGGAAATAAGAGGCAATGATTTTATGACATGGATAATTGGTTGTGTTTAGAGCTCTTCAAAGCACTATGGCTTCAATTGGCCAAGACATGATGGGTTTTTTAATCTAAGATTTGACTTCTAATTTGTAGTGAGCCCTTGTTGAGAGGTTTTGTAAATGTTGTTAGTAGTTTTTAGTTTGAGGGATTTTAGTTTGAGGGATATGTTTGTTTGGTGCTTCGTTTCATTGCTATATCTATTTAAATCTTTGTATGAGTTTTGGGCCCTTTCAAAATCATATATGTTAGCTCTAAATAGTTTTTTCTTTCATGGTCACGATGTTAGATGCTTCTCCCCAAGCCTATCATTGTAGATTACGTTTTTCAATATGATAAAGATTATTAACTAATCAATTAATTAAAATAACTAATTTATGTGAAAAAATAGAAGTAGAAGTAGCATAAATATTTTTCTTTTTTTCCCTTTTTTGAATAAAAAGATTGGAAAACAAATTCTTCTCTTCAAATATTTTGGAAAGAAAGGGAAGAAACTAACAATTATTTCATTTTTTATTTTAATAATAAATAATAAAACCTTTTAATAATGCAAAGAAACAATTTTTTTGTACTTCTTAGTTGTTTGCGTGACTTCTTTTCATGCTTCTTGATTGTGTTGGTGGCTTTTGATTGAATGAGATTGTCTTGTCAATCCACTAGAAGATTTCTTTATGTATATTTTGAATCTCAATGAACAAATCAAAGAGCTCATACAGATCCCCTTTGGAGAATCCTTCTTGAAATATTCTATTTTGTATTTGTGGACATTTAATTATTGATGCAAAAATAAAAAGTTTTACACATGTAAATTTATTTAAGCATTTGGAAAACAAAAGAAACCTTTTTAAATTGAATGCAAAGTTTTGAGGCAAAACTTGTGAATTTTTTTTTTCAAATTGAACATAATGGACGAAAAGCACAAAACTAAAGTAAAGGAAGCTATGAGTCTAAATCTAATGTTTCTTGCTACACATAAATCTAGTTTAATTTATATCACACCTCTTTCAAAAACAATGTTTCAAATCAATCAAAAACAAATCTACCAAAATTAGATAAGCAAGTCTAATTTATTGTAAATTAAAGGAAATCCATTAAAATGCCAATAATGTAGGCAAAATAAATAGCAGTAACCACAATGAGCTGAAAGTAAATAGCACTAACCACAAAGACATCCACACAATAACACCAAATATTTACGTGGATTACTCAAGCAAGGAAAATCCACAGTGAAAATCAAACTCGCAATATATATATTCATTGTTGACAATAAATGTGGCTACCGATCAAAGAGCTTACTGCTCCAGACTTGCAAACTAAGGCACACTTCCTTAGGCAAAATACAAAAGATGATTCGCACAGTTGAAGATCACTTCTTCAAGGCAAGATACAGATAATTGTTCAATACAATATGCAATATGATTTGAATTGTAAAAAGATCATCTATACAATGTTGATAGTAGTTCTAGTTAAAGCACTCTTAGATTCATATGCTAAGTCTTCGGATCTATGATCTGCTCCAAATCTATATCACCTTCACATTGTTCGCCTTTCTCATATCTGTGCACACTCATACATGCAATTACAAAACATTTATGACTTTCTTATATTGTTTGGATCAAAATACATAAATTATGAAGTTGGCTAGAGAGAGATGTAACGAGTATATTACCACCGGACCAAAAAACACCCGATTTCGTTAATGTGTAATGCACAAAAACATGTATACTAGTCGACTCCCTACAAGAGATCCATTCTTTCCATACGCTACTGCATATCCTCAAATGAGATTGGCAATTTGTTATTACTTGGTCCAGACCAAAAAGTGATTACAAAATTGTTCATTAACCAAACCAGGCAGGAGATACCGGACAACCTTTGGTCAAGAGGAGTTGACATCAATGACAAGCAGCAGGGCATATTGCAACATCTCTTTCTAATGCTTATTTATTGATGAACTCCATAATAGAACATCAAAAAAAATTGTAATTGAAAGAGACCATTTAGAAAGCTCAAAAAAATTGCAATGACTAATTATGGCTTGCAAAAGAAAAGCTTGGAAGATGTGTAATGGTCTAAAAAATTCTTCATAATTGTAGGTGATTGTTCACAAGAAATTGTGAGCTTGTAACCAAAATTAGAGGAATATTAATAGAAATCGAGATAATCAGAATTAATTGAAAGCAAGCAATGAAGTTCCCTGAACAAAATTGGGCCAAACACAACAAAAACTAAGATGAACTCACAAAAAGAAAAAAATCATGTGTACCACCAAAAACAAAATGTTGTTGGTATACAAAAGCATTCACCAGCTTAGTATCAAAACATTCATTGTGGTGAAACATTCTCCACTACAAGGAAGCAATAAACTCATCATTAAGTGAGAATTTGTTATTTTTTTAATTAATTATTTATTTGCATAAAATTATTGTACAAACACGTGCCAAATGGAAATAGGCTAACATAGACAACATTTTAGGAGTTCTAAGAAGTTATCAAGATCATTTTACTTTCGAGATATCAATTAAAAACTAATTTCTTTATGTTTCATAATGCACAAGTTCACATGTTGGATTTTGTTTATGCTTAGACTTGCTATGTAGACTACACAAAATTCAGACATTTATAAGGACATGTACACCTTTAAATCGTTATTGTCAAACATATCTTACCAATGTAGGATTAACCCACTTACAACTAAACATGCATTTTTCTCAAGTAATAAAACAATTCTATCTATTTTTTTTAAAATTGACTTCTACATACTTATATAATGTCAAGATGACCTTCATCAGTATTGATTATGCTAAAAAACTCCACCAATAATTATCTGCAAAACAAGGATGCGTCCCTAGCCTTGAAAACCCTGTCCTCATATCAGGGACGTCTCGAGGATGTGGAACAGCTAGGGACATCCCTTGACATCTCGTTTTTTGCTTGAAATTTGAAATGTCGTCCCCTTTTTCGGAAACAACATCTCTTTTTTTGGAAACGTTGTCCCCTTGATGGCAAGGGCATCTGGTTGTCTTGGGGATGGTTGGGGGACTTGGCATCTTGGGGACAGTTAGGTATGTCTAGGAAGTCCCCCAACCGTCCCAGGGATGGCCATACATCCTCAACATCAAGGAGACTTAAAAAAAACACACAAAAAAGACATTTTTTAATTGTTTTGTGTGCCCCTACCTCTCAGGTTGCCCTAAAAGTCATTAGGCAGCCGATTTTGACTCATTTGATCATTTGAATGAGGGAAAAAAAAGTGGAGCAGCAAGAGGGTTTAAAGCACGCAATCATTGAAAGAGTAGTAGGATAGAAGGAAAAGAGGTTGAATCTACGACATGATGATCCCAAAAACATGGATTGGTTGGAATTCCGTGTAGCCTATATGACAGCACTGTAGCCTTTGGGTATTTTGTATGGTAATTTTTTTCATATCACATGTACATTGACAATGAATTCTTAATTCTGAATGCACATTGAGCATTGACAATGAATTTTGAACACAAATGTTGTATGTTTTGATAATTAAAGAAGAAAAACTAGGGTGTTGACCCTTAACAACAACCCATAGGCTGTAAGAAAAGCTAAGGGAACAAGTCCCAAACAAAAAGGTTAGATGGGCAAATTGAGGAGCCTGCAAGACCAAAGATGAAATAGACCCGAACCAAGGAGTAGAGACACCTGAGCCTTGATTGGGAGAGGTTAGGGAAGGGGGGGGGGGACTTCCCCTTTCGCCTACAACAAACCACCGTCGAGGCAATACAATCATTAGGATCATCCAGTGAGAGATCATTCGGAAGGTGGTCCACAGGAATATAACTAGTAGAAACAACAGTAGACTGCTGGGAGCCGCAGAGGGTTGGACAAGTATCGCATCAAGGGCATCTTCGGGAGCTTCCAAAGGTTGTTGTAAAATCGCAATAGGTTGTAGAGGAGCCACAGAACAAGGTTGCAAAATCTCACAAGCATAAGGAGAAGCAGCAGTAGCATAGTCGATAGGATCAGTAGTAAGAGGCACCGCATCTCGAGGCTCCTCACCCGAGCCATCTGAATTCTCTTCGAAAGCATAGATAGTCAAATGATCTAATGTAATGTCCTTCCACCAGGTCACACCCTTGCATCGTGAAATAGAGCAATCCGAAGCCAAATGTCCTATAGAGAAACACTTCTGGCAACAAAAAGGGAGACCTTCAAAATCAAGCAGTTACATTCAAGACCTATCCCCAACCATAAGAACCACATTTCCCACGAGAGGTGAAGCATCATCAATGTCTACCAAGATGCGGGTGAAGGTGGAGTGTCCCATAGAGGAAGTATCTTCATCCACCATCAAGAAGTGACCAATAGAGTTGCCAATGGCCTCATAGCAAGATTATTACCAAAAATGAAGGGGAAGATTTGGGAGACAAACCCATATTGGACGCACATTAAGTGGTTCAGTAAGTGGGTTGAAGGCAGTAGTCCAAGGCTTGATAGAGAGAAGGAACCCCCAAACCCACAACTTACCCAAAATCAAATCTCGATCAGTTGAAGAGGTAAAGGATGCAATAAAAAAGCCTTTAGCACAAGGAAATAGCTCAATATTGTAAGCTACCAAAGGCTTCCAAGAGTCACTCACCCAATGATGGAGGTTCAGTAAGGAGGGCCAAAGCCCAGAAAATCTGCACACCAGGGACAGCATTGGTAGAAACCAATGTTGTCTGCAACATCCTGCCCACAGACAACCACAAGGGATGACTTGGCACAAGGGAGAGGATGAACCCCCTTGGAAGATTGAACCGCAAATCTTGCCACACGAACAAAGCTGCATTTACCAACAGGCGGAGGCTTGGACGGGGCAGCATCCAAAGTAATCTTGCTAGAAAAGCAGTTGCACCACGAGCCAAAGCAAAATCCATAAAACCCATGGGAGGAGGACAGTTGGCAAGAGTAAAAACCACAAAGGCAACCAAGGGGGTCTCTCTAGTCGGGAGAGAAGAACCCATCGTTGTTCCCGAAGCAAAGGGAGCTGAAGCGGGGGGAACCACGGAAGGGTCCAACGGACCACCTGAGCCACTCGAGCGGACGAAACCCAAAGGAGACAAGCCAAATGTGGAGGGAGAGAGGGTATTCAAACTAGGAGCAGGAGAGCCGTTGGAAGCCATTCTTTGTATAACTATTTATTTTATTACAAATGTCGTATGTTAAAACTTAAGGTTTTATAATGTTTTCATACGCATGCTATATCCATGTTTTCATATGAATCTAATGTATACATGCATCATTTATCCATGTTTTCATATGAACATTTAAAATTTCTCTATATATTTTTAAAAATTCTTATATTTTATATTGCCGTCCCCTTTGCGATCCCCTAGCTGTCCCAAAAATTGGTTAAAAAAATGTCGTCCCAGAAACCCGTCCTCCCATCCCGTGTCATCCCTGTCCCAAAAACTTGGAGTAATGTAGATAATTATTAATATCAATAAAAAAATTCCAATGGAGACAGATCATCTTGTGACAAAATTGAAAACACAACATTTATAAAATTGGACAATTTTTTTAACAATATTGACCTTATGGCTTTCTTTGTATCAAACCTTACACACAACTCTGGACACGTGAAACTAAGACTATCTTCTGACCCTCCGTCAAGAGGTTAATATTGTTCAAAATCAAAACACAATTTCTTATAGTGGTAGTTGGGTCAAAATGATGCATGAAACTTAAAAAACAATGAATTGGGTAAAACACATTCCATAATTTTGGATTTAAACAGAGTCAAAATCTGTATAAGCTATTTCGGGGAAAAATGTCAACTTGAATGTGATTAAGATACAGAATCAATATTCAGTGGCATCATATATGTTACACATTATACAAAATCGTATTTTTTACATATGCTAATGAGATCACACCTAAACAAATGAAAGTCACTGTGAACTTCATATACATCCAGTTCATCTTATCTGTATGTTGTCTTTAACATTCTTAAAAGACAAATGTAAAATCATCTTATGTAATTATTTTCTCAAGTTGTTTCTTTTCCTCCTTTGATACAGTAACAAAATATAGAATTATGATACTTCAACAAGGCAATTGTGTTATACATGCAAGTACAATGAAACTACAAATACCATAGGCCGCCATAGCCAATGATAAACTCTGATATTCACGTCTGAGAAAAGCATCATAAAATTTATACTGTCCTAATTAATACTGCCTAAAAAATCCTCTTCCATGACATCAGCAACAAAATAGACAATAACGTATGAAAATTAATCCCTCTACTGAGTCTACTCAGGCATTCTTGAAGAGTATTTGAGCATATACACTTTAAGAAATACAACTAATTGAGCTAACTACATATGAATGGTTTGGTCTTTGTACGCCACACCCTTCTCTTGCACTGGAAGAACAATTGAGGTTAAAACCTTACAATTATGACTATCAGTAATTTTTCCAATTTTCTTGCACAGACTAGGTGAAGAACTTACATGCTTTTCATTGCTATTATCAGTTTCTATCAAAGATGGTCAGCATGTTGATCTCAATGAATTGATCCTAATTCAGATTAGATCACAAACGGTGAGGAATCTTCAGTACTGAAGAGGATGTGGTTGAGAACAGGGATGCAGGGACAACAACTTTTGTTTCAAATTTCTAGTCATAGCAGACTTAGAAGCTATTAGCCTATTTGTACTCTCCTAATTTGTACATGGACTTACTGAAATTTTGATTTTTAAGGAGAATTCGAGAGTAATTAGCAACACGGAATCTTTGTTCATCTTGCAATTGAAATTCAGAATTAGAGACCAATTGGCAACATTGAATCTTTGTTCAGGCCTTGTTTCTCTTTCTCCACACTCTTCAACTTTACGTACAGTTGTAAAAGTTCCCCAATTAATAAATATTACAATACAAGATGTGAAAGTTCCATTCTTGCATTTCTTCATTGTTATCAATCATCAATTTCAAATACAGTTAAGAGTTCGACAATGCTTAAAAAAAAAAAATTAAAAGTCAACATAATGGGTTTTTAGTTAAATGTTCTACTAGTTTCCAATGAAAAAATAGTTTGCAAAAGCATGAACCAAGACACAAAAATTATGCTGTCGGCTTCTTAGTCCAAGCAGATAACAACACTTGGATACAAACTACTAAAAGTAATCTCTAACCATGCTAATTACATAACTTCAAAGTCATCCTAGTTACAAACATCTAAGTCGACATAGGAAGCTAGGGGATTATGAGTTCTGGATTCCTATGCACGTTTTGGATGGTTGAGATGTCACATACAAAAAAACAGCAGCATGTAGCCTTGCACCAGTATATCCTTTCAATTTTTTAACTAGATGAGCGTGATGATACAACAAAGTCGCACTGTCCAAACCCTAGGCATGGTGAAGTGGATTCTACAGTGGCAAAGGAAGCAATTGAGGAAGATTCAGCTGCAGATGAAGATGTTGGAGATGTGAGTGATGCTTGGGCAGAGGAAGATTTTTCTCCATCTGCATATTGCTATTTGCCCTTTCATGGGAATGGAGCTAAGGATGCTTTTTCTGTGGATGATGTGATTGATGAGGAGGATGAACTTCTTTTGGGTATCCTCCTTGATGCCTCTCTGAAGGCAAAAAGGCTTGCTGGGGAGTCTGTGGCAGAGGCCATAGATGGAGTTTCAGGTTTGTGTAAAGGATTTCTCCTACCTTCCATGGGTGTTCCCTGTTCCCTCCAAGTCTGTCTGCAATAATCTATCAATGCTTATGTCTTGATCAAAAAATTAGGGGGTTCCAGTTTGTGTTTGTTGAGGATGGTGTTGTTCCTTCACCTCCTAATGTTGTTTCTGTTCCATCCCCTTGGATTTTGGAGGAACTCTGTTAGTTGGATGTTTGGGGAGCTTCAATCCTATAGCGTCCCCTTGGATTTTGGAGGAACTCTGTGAGTTGGATGTTTGTGGTGCTTTGATCCTGTAGATAGGTGTGGACTGTGATGTTGTGGCTGGGAGTTTTGGTGCCCCTGTGGCTGATGTTTCTACTCCGAACTATGATGTGTTTGGTTGCTGTCTCTTCACCTCCACTACTGCCCCTAATTCAATCCAAAGGGTTTCGGAGGATCTCTATGTAGAGGTGTGTGCTCCATCTATGGAGGACCAGTTCCAAATTGGTAATTCCTGATTCCTTCTAGTTGAGTCAATTGATTCCCTTCTAGCCAAATCATCAACTTGGCTTAGGTGCTTGCTTGTTGGGAGATTTTGTGGCAATCGTCCCAATATTGATGATGTTAGATGGGTTCTTCAGGTTTGGAGACTTAAAGGCCAAGTTGAAGTAACTGCAATGTTAAATGATTTTTTTTTTTCCCTTTCTCCTGTTTGGAGGATTGCTCTAGGATTCTTCTGGATGGCCCTTGGTTTCTGGATAGTTTGCTAAATTGTTTAACTAAAATGTTGAAATTTTTTTTCACTTTGTATGTGTAGGTTAAGTAAGCATTAATCATGGCAAGGGAGCAATGGCCACTAGATCCATGCCCATTTGGATATATAGGCACCCATCCTAGAGGTGCTAGAGATGGGGCATGGAGGTATGCCTATGAGGGACCTGATCCTGGGTTAGTTATATGCATAAAGTGTGAGAAATCATGGAGGCATCAACCCCCTCAAATAACACCTTGCAGGAATAGATAGGCATGATGCTAGTGCATGCCCTGGGACCAATGAAGAAATAAAAAGACAAATGAATGCCCTACTTGCAGTTGGAGAAGAGAAGAAATTGCAAAGGGAGAGGGCAAAGCTAGCCATGAGATCAGCCATAGCTGAATCTCAAGGTGTTTTTGTTGACCTTGAAGAGGAACTAGAAGCACTTGAGGGCATAGTGGGCTCTCGACGTGGCCCACGTATCCACAAACCCACCATCACCTCGCCCATTGCTTCTGCTTCCTCTAGTAGAGTACCTGGCACTGTTCCACTTCCATCACCACGATCAGGGTCCATAGGTGATTATTTTGTGCCCAGGAACACACCTGGAGCACAACCATCATTAGAGGCCACTGGATGAAATAAGGAGGTACATGAGAAAACTGACATTGTAGTAGCTGATTTTTGGTACTTCAACAACATTGCATTCAATGTGGCGGACAATGCTTATTGGCTGAATTTGGTGACTGCTATCACAGTTTCAGGAAAGGGGTACAAGGCCCCTTCTCGCAAGGATTTGAGTGGGAGGTTAGGAAATTACTACATAGTCCACTTGATTTCATTTTTAATTATTTTTTAGATTTCTTGTTTATTAAATCAAAATTGTATACTAAGACCTAATTTCACTTTGCACTTACAAGTTGCTCACAAATGCATTTGCTAGGGCAAGAGAAGTGATGGAGGATCAAAAAAATGAATGGGCAAATTATGGCTGCACCATTCTTTCTGATGGCAAGAACCACACCATCATCAATTTTTTGGTTGCTTGCAAGGAGAATGTAGTATTCTTGAAATCTGTTGATGCCTCTAGCAAGATGAAAAATGCAGAAACATTGGCTGGAATGTTGGAGCATGTCGTCATGGAGGTGGAGGTAGAAAATGTGGTGCAAATCATAACAAATAATGCAGCAGCATATGTGTCAGTAGGTAGAATCCTTTTAAATTATCACCTTTAGGCATTAGCAACATTTTCATTTGTTGTGGCTTTGTTTTACTTGGTTGCATATTTCTTAAGAATAAATTCTTCTTTTGCAGGAAGAATCCTCCAAGAGAGGCACCCCACTCTTTTTTGGACACATTGTGCAGCACGTGTCCTTGACCTTCTTTTGGAGGACATACGAAAACTTGAGTGGGTGACTCCAGTTGTGGAAGATGCAAGGAGGATCACCAAATATATTTACAATCACCCTTGGATCCTAAATTTGATGAGACAACACACCCAAGGGAAAGATTTGGTGAGAGTTGGTGTCACAAGGTTTGCAATGATTTTCTTGATGTTGCAAAGCCTTCTTGCTGCATTGACTTCTTTGAAACAAATGTTTGTGAGTGGAGAATGGCTTAACTCACCTCATTCAAAGAAGCCTGAAGGAGAGGTTGTCGCATGCATAGTCTTCGACAGCCAATTTGCACAAAGGGTTGTAGAGATTGTGAAGGTTGTTACTTCAAAACTTTAATTTTTAAATTTTAGTTATTCTTGATTCAAGTCTCTCATTACTAATTTGTAACTTCATTATTTAAATTTTAATCTTTTTGTAGTTTGTATTTTTCAATTGTAGGTGTCAGAGCCCTCGGTTCGAGTTCTTCGCTTGGTGGATGGGGATCAAACCCCAATGGGATATCTTTATGAGGCCATGGATAGGGCCAAGGAGTCTATCAAAAATTACTACAAGGGGAATAGACTCAAATTTGATCCCATTTGGGAAATTGTTGATAGGAGGTGGAGCAATCAGCTCCACCAACCCATTCATGCAGCAGGTTACTTCCTCAACCCTCGTTTTAGGTTTGGGGGTTCTTACTCAGATCCGAATGGAGAATTCATGGAGGGCCTCAGTACATGCATTGAGAGGATGGTACTTGATGTTGAGGAGAGAGACCTCATTGTGAGTGAGCTCCAAAATTATGAGGGAGGAAGGGGTAAGCTATTCTCTTCAGAGCTGGCTAGGAGAGGAAGAACCACTCAAACCCCAGGTATAACATTTGCCATTTAGATTTTGGGATCTAAAGACTAAAATGATTGATAAATTATGTTTTCTCTTTTCTCTTTGCTTTCTAACTTTTCCATTTTATTTATTTTGCAGATGCTTGGTGGCAAAATTGAGGTGGAAACACCCATCTCAAAAAAATTGCCCTCAAAGTCTTATGTCAGCCTTGCAGTTCATCCAAGTGTGAGCGCAATTGGAGCTTGTTTGAAGCAATCCACACGAAGAAGAGGAGCAAGTTAGCACAGAAACGGCTCAATGACATTGTCTATGTGCAATATAATCTTCGATTGCGCGTAAGGAAAGTAGAGGAACTAGAAGGTGGTCCAATTGACAGTGATTGGACATCACAGGAGCAACCTCCATTGTTTTTCGACACTGACATCACTGATTTGGAGAGGTAGGCTATGGAGGAGGGGGGTGGATTTGGTTTCAGGCTGGATGACATTGAGGAGGATGAGGATGAGGATGAGGATTCATTGCCAGTGCCAGAAGCAAGTGGAGACATAGCTTCATCTAGGATGGAGGATGAGTCTCAGTCAGCCATACCGAGCGAGGAGGCACAGTCATGCCACGGCAGACTTATACGACTAGACCCTCTAGTTCTACCTCTCCCCAAGTTTTTGCTAGAGCTGGGAAGAGAAAGTTGTAATTGTAATTTGTAATGATGTATTTACTTCTGTTTTTACAAAAACTATTTAGTAATTTACTATTTTGCTTCCAGGCTTCCAGCCATCAGCATTCTTCAAGAAGATGCGATTTTGTAGACACTTTGCATTTAAATTTATCTAGAATCAGCTTGTTTCTTTTGTGTTATCATTTATTGACTCATTGGATGCATCTTCTCATTAAATTTTGCAAAAAAAATGCATTTTTTACTAAGTTTAAGCGTGCTTTTAAGTTGCTGAGTTTTTCACTGAGTTTTTCCGAGTTTTCCCCGAGTTTTTTTCTCGAGGGCTTGGCGAGTCGAGCCGAGTTGCGAGTAGTCCAACTATGGTTAGAACTGACATATGCAGTTATACGTATATGAAATTTATCAAACACTTATGCACTATTGCTAAGGTGTGGGGGGCCACAAAAATAAATAATTTTGTTTTTAAGCAAGAGCTTTTTTTTAATTTTTAAATGTGTTGAGAAAAGGGGGATGGCTAGCTGACTTTGGGCCGGTTAGGGGATGTCACAAGTGTCCCCAACTACTATGGGGATGGGGGGATGTGACCTTTGAGAATCATTGCTATCCCCAAATTTCCAGGAAGTTTCCTAGGAAATTACAATTTTTGGGGACAAGAGGGGGAGGGGGGCATCCCTTGGTCATCCCTGTGTCCCCGAAATGTCCCCAGTACGGGGACAGGGGATTTTGGCCCAAGGACATGTCTGTGGGTAACCTTGCAAAATTCATGAAGCATTTGTAATTTGCTAGATTCTGTGTATTTGGAGAAAAACTAAGTGCTCCTCACTCAAATTTCCTCATCTTCGATATTTGGAATTTGGGAGTTGCAGATTGAATATGAGTAGCCTCTAGTTATTTGCCGTTTTTGTCGTACTATGTACCATGCATCCACAACTTGTTTGAAAAATAAGAAACACCATTTTGTTTGGAAGAAAAAGGAACAAATGCCAGCTTCTATCGAGGAGTCCATTAGGAGGTTTAGAAAGAAGATTATAAAAGGAATTCCCCTATAGACTATTTGTTGATGGACATCTCTTTAAAACCTTTGGGATTGGAAGAAGGATCAGCCAGTGATCTTCTGATTTCTCCTTGTCTCAAGAAAACAAAAATGGAGAATGATCCTTGCACCGTGATATGCAAAAATCTCTG